>NW_020940202.1:99047-183835 GCF_900497805.2 Vombatus ursinus | reverse complement strand
ATCTATCTATCTATCTATCTATCTATCTATCTATCTATCTATCTATCTATCTATTTTTCCACTCTAACTGCCCTAATACAGACAAAGGTCTCATGAGTTATAAATATCAACTTTCCATTGAGGAATGTAAACAGTTCAACTTTAATAAGTCTCTTATGATTTCTCTTTCCTGTTGACCTTTTCATGCTTCTCTTGAGTCTTATATTTGAAAATCAAATTTTCTATTCAGCTCTTGTCTTCTCATCAAGAATGTTTAAAAGTCCTCTATTTCACTGAATTTTTATTCCCCTCCCCGAAGGATTATACTCAGTTTTGCTGGGTGAATGATTCTTGGTTTTAATCCTGTCTCCTTTGACTTCCAGAATATTATATTCCAAGCCTTCCAGTCCCTTAATGTAGAAGCTACTAAATCTTGTGTTATCCTGATTGTGTTTCCAAAATACTTCAGTTGTTTCTTTCTGGCTGCTTTCAATATTTTCTCTTTGACCTGGGAACTCTGGAATTGGGCTATAATATTCCTCGGAGTTTTCCTTTGGGGATCTCTTTCAGGAGGTGATCAGTGGATTCTTTCCATTTCTATTCTACCCTGTGGTTCTAGAATATCAGGGCAGTTTTCCTTGATAATTTCTTGAAAGATGGTGTCTGCACTCTCTTTTTGATCATGGCTTTCAGGTAGTCCAATAATATTTAAATTGTCTCTGCTGGATCTATTTTCCAGTTCAGTTGTTTTCCCAATGAGATATTTCACATTGTCTTCTATTTTTTCATTCTTTTGGTTTTGTTTTACAATGTCTTGATTTCTCATAAAGTCTCTAGCTTCCATTTGCTCAATTCTAATTTTTAAGGACTTATTTTCTTCAGTGAGCTTTTGAACTTCCTTTTCCATTTGGCCAATTCTGCTTTTAAAGGAATGCTTCTCCTCATTGGCTTTTTGGACCTCTTTTGCCATTTGGGTTAGGCTATTTTTTAAGGTGTTATTTTCTTCAGCATATTTGTGTGTCTCCTTTAGCAAGCTGTTGACTTGTTTTTCATGATTATCTTGCATCACTGTCATTTGTCTTCCCAGTTTTTCCTCTACTTCTCTTCCTTGCTTCTCAAACTCCTTTTTGAGCTCTTCCATGGCCTGGGGCTGATTCATATTTATCTTGGGGGTTTTGACTTTGTTGTCTTCTTCTGGTTGTATGTTTTGATCTTCTTTATAACCAAAGTAAGATTCTATTGTCTGACTTTTTTGTGCTGGTTGTGCAACTTCCCAGCCAATTATTTGACTTTTAAACTCATTGTTAAGGTAGAGTTCTACTTCCGATGTGGAGAATATACTGTCATTCTTTGATATCTATGTCACATCATCATCAGGTTCAACTTCAAGTGGTCAGCGATTTTACCAATGGTACAAATGGAATGTTGGCAATGAGTTCCAATAACTTTCTATACAGTAGCTCCAGAGTTATTTGAAACTCCAGGATCTTATGTTGGGGAAGAAAATGATTATGACTTTAATTAAAATAATAATGAAGACTAATTTCTCCTTTAATATTCAGCTTCAGGAATAAATTTTTCTAGGAAAGAAAATTTTTCTTAATGTGGACTTTTACTTTTGTTCCTACCCCTAAAGAAATATTGGGAAGCTGTCAATTTTAAAGAGTATGGATCTGATAAGCAGGCAAGGATTATTTTTGTAGCGTTCTCCTACAAATGAGAATTCCATTAAATTTCTATAATTTTCTGCTATATGTTGGTATGCATAGATTAAAAAGGTTTAAAAAAAAGTTCTTTGCTTAGCAAAAGTTTACTGCCATGCTGGTGCAAGTATATAAAATATTTTGAAGGTTTGGAATCATTTATTGCTCATGTAAAATTTGTCTGATTTCTTACGGACAGACTTTGGGCACTTTTTATTATTTAGTTGTTCACATACTTATATTTGTCAGTTAAAGAAATAAACTGAAGCAAGTTTTTGTATTTGTTACATAAACATCTTCCCATAATTTTCACAAAGTCATAATTAAACATGCAAAGCATTTTGAGAGTTTTTAACTGAAAAGTTTTCAATTATTTTAAGTTATTTTTATTAAAAAGATATTTCAGGCAGGTGGTGTGTTCTCTTTTTAAATTTATTCACAAAACACAATTAACTACACAAGTGTTATCAGTTGCTTCTTCCTAGACAATAGTCTTTTTATTGAAACAGAGATTAACATTTCTGTAATATTTGATAGAATTTAAAGGAACCTAATTTGTTTTATTTGTTTAGCTTGGCACTCAGTTTTTATTAATAAAACATGCATGAACATTTTAAAAAACTAAACTTTAGAGGCAAAGAACATGCCTAATTTAATTGGAATATGAATATAAATTATAAAAAATAAACATGGAATTTTGAAAAGTTATGATTAGAAAAAGGGGAAGAACTAATCACTTTTTATTGTTAAATATCTGTAGGTTAATAATGTACAACTACAGACATGATAGTTGGCTTCCCACTGAAGTAGACATTTCTTATAACCCTTCAAACTTAATTAGAAGATAGTTTGACTATCTTTCTGTCACTCAAAGAAGGAGGATTAGACCTAATCAATGTAACATTATTTTACAATTCAATTTTGCATTGTCCTTGTTGTTCAAGTTTAAGAAAGAAAAAAATGACAAGAATGGAAAATGAGGGCTTCAAATATCCTCTACTTCAAACCTTGTTAGGCAGGTAACTTCCTGCTGAAGGGAAACCATTTTCACAGAAAGGGGAAAACTATGAAAAGAAAGATGGTAGAGGAAAGAATAAAGGTCAAAGATCAAAAAGGAAATGCTAGAAAATGTTAGACATAGGGAAATCAAAACAAATATTTGCATTTAACTTAGAAGAGAACACATGAGGATAAGACATTATAAAGATCTTTAAAGGAGTTCAGGGAATAGACAAACCAGTACAAATCTGACATGTCCTATGGCACAAGGGATGTAACAAACTGTTGCCACTAAAAGTTTCAGAACAAGAGAAATTCACCAAGCCCTAAGAGAGATGTGGGAAGATGGCGCAACACATGTTAGTCTTCAAATATGTCATGTGGGGCTACTTTTGATGAGCAAATTACATTTGAAAAAATGACACTACTGAAAGGAAGAAAAAAATATTTGTAATCATAAGGATAGTTATTTCAGTTATATAGCTGAAACCTTGAAGTGAAAGAATGAATTTAACAGAGCTGGCCAGAAGAGCAATGTTTATTACAGGAGGAAAAAGATAAAATGACTAAAAGGAAAGCTGTGATAATTTGACTGTGATTAGTTAATAAGTATGTAGTCTATGCACTTTTTAGAAGTTGTGTTGATTAGTTCTGTATTGAAAAGAAAATACTAAAAGGAGAAATAGATGAGTATGAGACAGTTCGGCACTGTATGAAAAGAGTGTAAGATTGAGTCAGAGAACAAGGTTCAAATCCTACTGTTGACATTTACACATGCATGACCTTGAGCAAGCCACTTATCTTCTCAGGTCCTAACTTGCTTCATCTGCAAAATGAAAAGATTTGATTAGATAGTTTCCAACATTTTTAGGGTGAAATCTATGCCTTTCATAATAATATAAAATTATATATATGTAATATGTTTACACATATAGCATCATTATAATAAATCACTTTAATTTGCTTTTCTATTATTTGTCAAAATAGTTTTGTGTTCTTTTTGAGGATTTACTACTGATTTTTCTTTTTAGTTCTAGAGCCTCTTGGTTGATTTACCTGCTAGTCCTCTCTACTTTTACTGAGGGTGTTTCTCTTGGAAAGCTTCTTTTTAAACCTTTTTTCCCCTTTATATTTCCCTATCTCACTTTGTAATTTTTAAAAATTTTCATTAATTATAATTTTATTTTTTAAATGTAAATAACATTTTATTTTCCCCCAATTACATATCAAGAAAAAATTTAGCATTCATTTATACAAGATTTTGAGTTCCAAAGTTTTCTCCCTCCCTCTATCCTTCCTGTTTTTGGGAAATGGTAGGCAGTTTGATATAGTTTATATATGTGCTGTCATGTAAAACATATTTCCATATTCATCATAGTTGTGGAAGAAGCAGATCAAAAGAAAATAAAATTATGAGAAATAATAAAGTAAGTGAAAAATATGCTTCAATCTGCATTCTGAGTCCATCACTTCTTTATCTAGATATGGATAGTATTTTCCTTTGTGAATCCTTTGTACTTGTCTCAGATCATAGTATTACTGAGAAGAACTCAGTCATTCATAGTTGATCATCACATGATATTACTGATACTGTGTACAATATTTTCCTGGTTCTGCTCATTTCACTTTGCAGCAGTTTGTACAAGTCTTTTCAGGTTTTTCTGAAATCTGCCTCTTGATCATTTCTTATTCGACAGTAGTATTTCATTACATCCATATACCACAACTTTTTCAGTCATTCCCCAATTGATGGGTATCCTCTCAGTTTCTAATATTTTGTCACTGTGAAAAGGGCTGCTATAAATATTTTTGCACATGTCAGGTCCTTTTCCCTTTTTTATGATCTCTTTGGGATACATACCTAGTAGAGGTATTACTGAATCAAAGGGTATGCAGTTTGGTTACCCTTTGCGCAAGGTTCCAAATTGATCTACAGAGGGGTTGTAACAGTTCACACCTCCATCTGCAATGCATTAGTTTCCCAATTTTCCCTCATCCTCTCCAACATTTATCATTTTTTTTGTCATATTAGCCAGTCCGATTGGTGTGAGGTGGTATTTTAGAGTAGTTTTAATTTACATTTCTCTAATCAAAAGTGATTTAGAGCACTTCTTTATATGCCTGTTCATATCCTTTGACCATTTATCACTTGAGGTATGGCTTGTATTCTTATAAATTAGACTCAGTTCTCTACATATTTGAGAAATGAGGTCTTTATCAGACACACTTGCTTTAAAGATTGTTTCTCAGCTTTCTGCTTTATTTCTAATTTTGATTGCACTAGTTTGGTTTGTACATAAGCTTTTCAATTTAATATGATCAAAATTATTTAGTCTATATTTTGTAACACTCTCTATCTCTTGTTTGGCCACGAATTCTTCCCTTCCCCATAGATCTGACAGGTAGGCTCTTCCTTGCTCTTCTGATTTGATTGCTCCATTGTCTATGGTACCTCTTAGCAAGATGTAGTTTTCTTCCTTATCTCTTTTAAGTAGTTCCATTTTTGCTTTCACTTTGTCCAAGATCAGGATTAGGATTGCTATCCCTGCTTTTTTTTTCATTTCAACTGAAGACTGATAGATTCTGCTCAAGACCCTTACCTCCTCTGTGTGTGTCTTTCTGCTTCAATATGTTTCTTGTAAGCTACATTTTGTAGGATTTGGGTTTTTGATCTACTCTGGTTTCTACTTCTGCTTTGTGGAAGAATTCACCCTATTTACACTCACAGTTAAAATTACTAGCTGTGTATTTCCTTCCATCCTATTCTTCTTCTTGGTTGTCCTCTTTCTCTTCTCTTACCCTTTCTCACCTCACTAGTGTTTTGCTTCTGTCTACTACTTCTCCCAATCTGTCCTCCCTTGTGCCAGTCCTCACCTCCCCTTTCCTTTACTTAATATCCTCCCCTGCTACTTCCCTGTAAGGTAAGACTGATTTCTATATTCAACTGGTTGTGCATATTATTCCCTCTTTGAGCCAATACTGATGAGAGTAAGGTTGAAGTGATGCCCATTGCCCACCTGCCCATTTTACCCTCCATTGTAAAAAGTCTTTCTCACCTCTTCATGTGAGATAATTTGACCCATTCTACTTCTTCATGCCTCCTACACCTATTATACTCCTTTAGCTCATTCCTTAATTTTTTTCATTTCATTCCCTCAAATTCCCCTTATGCCCCTATCATTTGTCTATGTATATTCCATATATCTGTTCTGTTAGTGATGTAATTTTTAAGAGTTACAAGTGTCATCCTTCCATGTAGGGATGTAAAAAGTTTAACTCTATTGAAACACTTATGTTTTTTTTCCCCTTTAGGTCTTGGGGTCTAATTTTTGGTTTAGTTCTGGTCTTCTCCTTAAAAGCATTTGAAATTGTTGTATTTCATTGAATGATCATTTTTCCCCTTGAAGTATTATGCTTAATTTTGCCAGGTGAGTGATTTTTTGTTGTAGTCCTAGATCCTTTGCCCTCCTGAGTATCATGTTCCATGACCTGTGATCCTTTAATGTTGTGGCTGCCAGATCCTATGTGATCCTGATTGTGATTCCTAGATATTTGAATTGTTTCTTTCTGGCCACTTGTAATATTTTTTCCTGGACCTGATAGTTCTGAAAGTTCACTATGATGCTCCTTGGATTTTTTATTTTGGGATCTCTTTCCTCAGGAGATCAGTGGATTCCTTCAATGCCTATTTTGCTCTCTGGTTCCAGGACATTAGAGCAATTTCCCTTGATTTCTTGAAAGATGCTGTCTAGGTCCTCCTTTTGATTATGGCTGTTGGGTAGTTCAATGATTCTGATATCGTCTCTCCTGGATCTATTTTCCAAGTCAGTTTTTTTTCTCATGAGTTATTTTACATTTTCTTCCATTCTTTTGAATTTGTTTGATTGATTCTTGATGTCTCACTGAGTCATTAGCTTCTACCTGCCCAATTCTAACTTTTAAGACATTGTTTTCCTCAATTAGTTTTTGTACTTTCTTTTCCATTTGGCCAATTATACTCTTTAAAGAGTTGTTTTCTTCAATGGATTTTTATATCTCTTTTTCCATTTGTCCAATTGTACTTTTTAAGCATTTTTCCAGACTCTTAACTCTTTTGTCATAATTCTCTTGCATCACTCTCATTTCTTTTCTCAATTTTTCTTCTGTCTCTCTTATATGATTTTAAGCTCCTTTTTTGAGCTCTTCCATGAGTTTTTTCTGGGCTTGAGACCACTTCCTGTTTTTCTTTGGGGTTTTGCCCATAGGTTTTTTGATGTTGTTGTCCTCTTCTGAGTTTATACCTTGGTCTTCCCTGTCACCATAATAACTTTTTATGGTCAGATTATTTTTTATTGTTTTCTGTTCATCCTTTTTTTTGGCCATTTTCCTTTCTTTTAAATTTGAGCTCTGGTCCCAGGGTGGCAGAGGCACTGTCTCTGGCTTCTTGTTGTAATGGCTGCAGGACCTGGCTGCTTACTTGGTGCTGCACTGATATTGCACTGAGGCCCAAGAAGGATATCCTGACAAAGAAACTAATATTTCACATAGGTATTAAGAATGAGAGCTAGAATTTTAATTAAGGTCCTATGAATCCAAATCCAGAATTCTTCATACTCTACCACACTAATGGGAAAAGAGGGGAAAAAAAGACTCAAGAAATGTATGGAAAGAAAGGAAATAGAACTTAGGAGTAAAATAATTTTTTTTGGTTGGGGGATATGGGTGATAAATATGTACTGGTTGTGGAGTATAGACAAGGAAAGGAAAGAAAAGAAGGGGGAAGTTTGATTACAAACTAAAAGATAATAATGTCATTAATAATAATGGAAAAGTTATAAATGAATCACATTTTGGAGGGAGTTGATTAATTCATTTTGATGTGCTTGATGTTATTTTGTTCACAGCCACTATAATTTGGGGATGGTATAACAAGTTAAAAAGCTCCTTGGCAGCTTGGCATTATAAATAAACATGTTATTTTTATTTGTTACTTATGAAATGTTTATTTCTTTTTGGTAGATTTTATTTTAAGCAAATTAGACTTCAACAATCACCTACAGTTTCTGGAACCAGTTGTATCTTTGACCTTTGCCATGGTTCATTTGAATTAGATAAGTTCCTTGTGGCATAGAAACAGTGATAAAAAGCTCGTGACTAGTATTTTAATGAGCATATCATTTAATTTTCTAGCTTATAAAATAGTTTTCTGGCTTATTTTAGAGGGGGATGGATGAATATATGCTTGGCATAATAATTAATAAAGAAATATAAAGGTTAAAGTTGTTATGAAGTAAAGACCTTAGAGCATGGTGCAGAAATAATCTTATATTTACTGATCATAACAGATTTCAAGGCTGAGCCATCCAAAACAATTTACTACATCTGGGAGAGAAAATTCAATCTTTTTTAGTATAATGTTTTGAATGAAGCCTTTGTGTATGGTAAAATGTGAAAATCTGTACAAAAGTTGGTATTATTCAAAATTGCCTTCCTTGCAGAACATGTCATCTGGGTGCTTACATTAGGATTCTGATTTCACATTTTATTTTCTTCATTTGGGGTTCAGTCAGAGATGATGAAAGAACAGCTAGGTCAGCAATTTTGTTACTGCAGAACTTTGAAAGACTATTCAAACATGTACTCAGTCTCATTCGTGAAGAGATATTTGAGGGTTGTTAAGATGTTTTTCACTTAACAATTTGATGCAATTAACCAGCTATGGATTTGCAGCCATCAGCAAATCACATATTTTTGTGATCTAGCTGGATGCTGACACAAAATTCTTCCAAGAAACTCCTAGCTAAATTGCAGACAGCCGATTTGAGCAATGAAAAGGTACAGATCCATCTTTATGAGATTTTGTTGCTATTTAAATTGGATAGACTAATGTATACATTGCAAAATCACAATAGCTATCACTCATTTATTAAGCTGATCACACGTCTCCCCAGGATTCAGGGGAGGTTTAAACCTCTAGGTTTAAACCAGATAATCATATCAAAGAAGTCTGATGAGAATTTTCAACTTGTCCTTCAAAAATATTCTAGTTTCTTGAAAACATACTTTCTGAACACATACTTTGTCAGTTATAGATGAACCTCTCCCATAAAGAAAAGTAGGGCTATTAGACAGATAATATATAAATATCTAGCTACTAGCATCATATATAATTCATAAGACTTATTTTAGCTCATCAGAACTTACTTCATCAAACTATTATTTTAGATTTCTAATTCAATTGAACTAATATTTACTAACACACACTCCAGGCAATTTACAAAGATGCATATCCACACAGTTCCTGCCCTCAGGAAGTTAGAGTATAATAGGAAGGAAACAACATGCATACAAATAATTATAGATGTAAGGTAGAGTGTGATGAGATACTTCCTTAAATATGAAACCACAGCACATCTGGAGAAGATACCTCACACAGATACACATTTCAAAACAGCGTTCCAAATGCTATCACAAACTGGGTAGAATTAACTACATAATTGGATCTATTGTTAAATTCTGCCAAGGCAGATTGTAATACTAATTTGTCTTCTTTCAAAAGAGTTTCCTATATCATCTCACAAATAACATCCAAATATTACTCCCTCTTGAATTTTGAATTCTAATCACCATACAAATCCCAGTCCTATTTCAATACAATTAATCTACTGCATAAACCAATACACCCAAATCATTGAATTTTTCAAGCAAAATTCTTTATAATTTCTTATTTTATTAAATATGTGTTACTTTCCAAGGGATATCACATCCCTTACATCACTCTTCACCCAGAACCATTCTTCCCAAGCTGCTTACCTCATAGATTATGAGTGGGAGATACTCCTTAGTCAGCTCTGCTATGTCTTTTTTTAACTACTGTCATCTACTGAACTTTAAGTTATTTACTTAAACTTTTAAGGTATATTTTTATACTTTCTCATTTCTTCTGTTCTATTATTTGCTTTGTTTCATTAATTTCATTTTCATTTCCATTACCTTAGTGAAATTCTTTATTATCACCTAACTGGATTAATCCAATAGCATCCTGGCAGGTATTCCCACTATTTTTTATGTTCCCAGTGCTGAGCACAGTGCCTGGATCATTGGAAGTGTTTCATATATTCTTGTTGACTGACTTCCATTGTAACCCCTCTACTCTGTCCTTCATTTCACTCTCAGAATAATCTTCTTTTAGTCATAAATCTGGTTGTGCCCTTACTAATGAACCTCTTACAAGTGAGGTTGAATGAGAAGCAATAATGAGAGGATCACCTGTCAGACTGAACTCTACTCAATAAATATATAACTTCATTTGAGATGGAAGCATTCCTTGAGAACTATCAACAGCATGTAATATAGGAGGAAATTGCCAAGCTATGAAGAGTGATAGTAAGAGAGCAACTTGTTGCACTTGATAGGTTTAAGCTATCATTCTTAGATAAACCACCTCCTTAAGTATTGAAAGAATTGGAATATGTAACTTCTGTTGCCTTCCAAAGTGCCCTTTAAAAGGCACCGGTAAATATGAATGCAACCTAAACATCAGAGAAGGGAAAATGTCTCAGTTTTCAAAGAGAAGGAAATGGATTTTGCAAACCACAAACTGATAAACATGATTTTAATTCCAGACAATAGTCTAGAATATAGAAAGGATGGTTATTAAATATCCACAAAAACAAAACAATACAAAACAACAACAATATAATCACGAAGAGCCAATATGGTTTCATCAAGTTCAAATCATGTCTGACTAATATAATTTCATTTTTAAACCTACAAATAAAGATAAAACTGTAACATTTTTGATGCCCTCTTCAAATGAAAGAGCTCATTTTAAGCCTATTTGACAATGGAATGTCTTCTGAAGTCCATTTGGAAGTTTATTTTATACATAAAAATTTTTTTTAGTTCAATTAATATCATTCTGAGGCCCCAGATAGAAAAATTCCCAATATTTAGTATAGGTTGGCTAGTTAGCCTAACTAACATTTATATCAATATCGAGTTAACCTTTGGCATCTTTAGGAGCAGCTAGGTGACTGAGTGGGTAGAACACTAGGCCTGGTGTCAGGAAGATCTGGGTTTAAATATGGCCTAAGACATTTACTAGCTTATGAACATGAGAAAGTCACTTAAACTTTGTATACTTTAATTTCTTCATCTGTAAAATAGGGATAATAATTGTACCCATCTCTCAATGTTGTTGTGAGGATAAAGTGAGGTAATAATTTAAAAGTGCTAAGCACAGTGCTTGGCACTCGGTAAATAATATGTAAATGCTAGCTGTTGTTTTTATTGTTGTTGAAGCAAAATTCAGTTTACTGAAAATGCTATGGTAACGTGACCCAGGGTTCAAGTCTGGTTTGTTTTTATAGGACTTTCCTTATTAGTAGAGAGCTTGATAATTCAACACTTCATGCATGAGTGAGGAGTGGCATTGACTCCAGAGCTTGGGAGAGAAGAGATGATCATCTTTTTTTTTCAAAAAATATTTATTTATTTTCAGTTTTCAATGTTAGCTTTTATAAGATTTTGAGTTCTAAAACTTCCCCCTTCCTTCTATTTCCCCATTCCCAAGACAGCATGTATTCTGATATAGACTATACATGTATGATCATATTAAAAATATTTGCACATTGGTCATGTTGCAAAAGAAGAATAAAACAAAAGGAAAAAAAACATGAGAAAGAAAAAAAACACAACAAAAATAGAGAAAATAGTATGCTTTGATCTGCATTAAGACTCCATAGTTCTTTTCCTCAATGTGGATAGCATTTTCCATCATGAGTCTTTTAAGTTGGTTGTCACACAATGTTGCTGTTACTGTGTACAGTGTTTTCCTGATTCTACTCACTTCACTCAGCATCAGTTCATTCAAGCCTTTCCAGGTTATTCTGAAGTTTGACTGCTCACCATTTCTTATGGAACAATAGTATTTCATTACATTCATATACAACAGCTTGTTTGGTCATTCCCTAATTAATGAACATCTCCTTAATTTCCAATTCTTGGTCACTACAAAAAGAGCTGCTATTAATATTTTTGTACATTTGGGTACCTTTTCCTTTTTTATGATCTCTTTGGGATACAGACCTCTTAGTGGTATTGCTGGATCAAAGAGTATACACAGTTTTATAGCCTTTTGGGTATAGTTCCAAATTGCTCTCCAATATGGTTGGATCAGTTCACAACTCCACCAATAATGCATTAGTGTTCCAACTTTCCTGCATCTTCTCCAGCATTTATCATTTTCTTGTTTTCCCATGTTAGCCAACCTGATAGGTGTGATGTCATACCTCAGAGTTGTTTTGTTTTGCATTTCTCTAATCAATAGTGATTTAGAATATTTTTTCATATTACTATAGATAGCTTTAATTTCTTCATCTGAAAACTGCCTGTTTATATGTTTTGACCATTTATCAATTGGGGAATGACTTGTATTCTTATTGATTTGACTCAGTTCTCTATATATTTTAGAAATGGGACCTTTATCAAAGACACTGTAAAGATTGTTCCCCAGCTTTCTGATTCCCTACTAATCTTGGTTGCATTGACTTGGTTTATACAAAACTTTTTAATTTAATGTAATCAAAATTATCCATTTTGCATTTCATTATGTTCTCTCACTTGTTTGGGCATAAATTCTTCCTTTCTCCATAGATCTGACAGTTAAACTATTCCTTGCAAGAGATTATAATCTTGCTTCTGGCTTTGAGAAAGGACACATGCAGTTTCAGGTTCTATTCAGATAGAGGCCCATGGAGAGAGAGAAAGGCTTTGAGAAAGCTCTGACATATAAATGAGCTGATACTTCAACATGTCCCTGATTTCCAGCTTGCCAGCTCTATATATTTTAGGGAATTTCTCATTGGGTGAGATTAAATAGTATCTTTTTTGGTTTTATTGAGTTATCTTTTTCTCTTTTGGAGAACTCACCATGTGCGATTTCTAGTATCTAATCCATATAGCTTCTCTTATTTCTGTTTTCTAATAGCTTGGATAAACAATTTTATTGCTGCTTGATATTTGTGATGGTCTTTGGATAAGTAGGAAAATTTGGTAGGAAAAAAGTCAAGTCTTCAGCTATCACTTGGGGGACACTCTTTGCCCATTAAGAAATAGATTCTAGGAAAGCAATTAGAACCTAAAAATATTTTCCCTTATAATAGTAGTATGGGGGGTGAAGATAGACTTCATTCTAGTCCATCATCCCTTCACTTATGAAAGTAGAATAGAGCAGCCTCATGGACTCAATCCTCAGTTGCACTCCAAGAATGAAGGAAAATATTCATTGGAGAGGGGCAGCAAAAATTCCAAATATATCTATATATGCCACTCTGTGAGTCACATTTAGATATGTGGGCATGCACATAATATACATTAGCAAAGTACTTCCCACCCCCAGTAATAAACAAATTGTAAGGGATGTGCTTTTTTATATTATAGTTATTTATACAACTATATAGTTATACAATACTAACAGGTTGTATTATAGAGTATGTAAAGAGTAAACAATGGGGGAAAGGGCTGACCTTTTCCTGGAACTTCCTTGAGTCTTCTTATGTAAGATGCCTGTAGAGCTAATAACCCTCCTCCTTACTTCCCTTCTCCGCCACAGTACAATCCTATCTTTGCTCATCACAGATGTGATAGAGTGCCACACTTGCTCCAACACCTAGAATGAATCTCTTCTTAACTTGATAATTTATAGACAACTTCTGCGATATGTCCAAGTTTCTTTGGCTAATCCAAAAATGATTTTCATGCAACATCTTTCCAGTAAAAAGAATTTTTTAAGGGCTATGATTTAATTTAATTGATTGACATCACTTAGCTTGCAAGGAAGTAAGGTAGAATAAATCAATTACTATACCCCTATATATAATTTTTATCTTGATTTTACTAATCATTTGGCAAAGTCTCTTCTATTCTTTTTATGGAAAAGATTCAGGGATATTAACTAGAAAATAGTATATATGGGCAAATTCAGAATTGGATAAATGGCTAAATCTGAAGAATACTCATTAGTAATTTAAAGTCCATTTGGAAAGGAATCCTTGGCCTTGGTACATAATATTTTCATAAATTGTGTGAATAAAGCCATTGACAAAATGGTAGTTATTGTTCATATTGTTAATGGAATAGCATATTTATTTTTGTTTTTCTCATACAATACTCCCTCTCCTCATTCTCATACAATACTCCCATTCCCCATGGGCTTAGGCTAACCTGCAATTCTCTCCCTCCTCATCTCTGTCTCCTGCCTTCCTTCAAGTCCCAGCTAAAATGTCACCTTTTCCAAGAAGTTTTTTTCCCAGTCTTCTTGATACTAGTGCCTTTCCTCTAAGATTATTTCTAATTTATCCTGTATGTCTTTTTTTTTTTGCACGTTGTTTCCCCTATTAGATTGTGAACTCATTAAGGGCAGGGACATTTTGGGGGCATTTCCAGTGCTTAGCACAGTGCCTGGCACATAGTAGATTCTTAATAAAATCTTATTGACTTGACTTGTTAGATTTATTAATGACCCCAAACTGCAAAGGATCACTAATACATGAATGACAAAGTCTGGATCCCCAAAAGTCTCAAAATATTAAAATGTTTAGCCACATAATTGAAATTTAGTATAATTAATTGTAATTTTCAAATTTAATGTATACATATATCTGTGTTTGTATGTGTATAATAAGTTCAAGATGGGGGGATATAGCTATATAATAAGTCATCTGATAACTTCTGAGGATTTAGTGAATTGCAAATTTAATGTCAATGTTAATGACATGGCAGTTAAAAAAGTAATGTGTCCTGTGGTTACAAAAAAAAACAAAACTAGTTATTTTATTCAGAACTAGGAAGTATTATATACTGTTATATACTTCATTGAGTAGAATGCATTGGAGAGAAAGTAAAATTACAAGAACTTTTATTACATCACAAATTGATCTGATAAAATAAAGATAGTAAAAACAAAATGAAAGCCAGTTGTTGGAGAGGTTGTAGGAAGAATGGTACACTAATGCACTGTTACTATACTGAAGGTTGAAGTCTTCCTATAGCTCCTAATTGTCAGTGCTCCCTATGTCTTAAAATTATATTTGTTCAGTTATAAACATACTGTAAATATACTGTACAGTAAAAGGTTAAGTTCCCAGAGGCTAGACACTATTTTAGTTTTGGCTTAATGTACTGCCGTGCATATAGCAGGTATTTTATTGAATCAATTTGGCTCATTCCAAGACTCCAAGACTTTAGGAGTTTAAACTAGAGGGCATCACCATACACTAGGCTTTTTAGGCTCATTGGAGTTAGGAACTGTTCCTGTTCCTTGATCCTACCATAAACAACACCCTAATGAAGGAAAAGTCTAAATCAAGGAAGTGATCAAGTAGTGACTTGGTCCTGGGGTAGTCTTTTCTCCATATTTTGAAAATAGAACACTATAATTTTCCTATTTATGTGTTTTTGACTAGCATATGTGTCAGTATGACTGAGGTGATGTGGCATACCGATGACTTGGAATTAGTCAGATTATCTTGATTCCAGTCTGCCACTCACTTATGCAGGCTTAGGCAAAACATTTAACAAATTTACATATATTTTCATTTTTAAAATGGAGTTAGACCAAATAATCTACAAAGTACTTCATTCAAATTCCAATATTTTATGATTATTTCAGAAATAACATTTTAAATTGTTGCCCAAACTATTCAGGTATCAAAGGAAGTATCCCTTTCCAGAACTGGACACATGGTAACATTTATACTCTTACTATGTTAACACATGATTTTATTTTCTATAGATGGACATTATATCTATATTTATTATTTAACTTACTCAAATAAAATTTAAAAGATTGTCATTACTATTATTATTATGTCCCTATTTATAGTTGTATGGTTTAAAGGAAATTATGAATGTAAATAACTTCAAACTTTAAAGTGTTTTATAATTGTTGATTAATAATTTATGTTTATTCTACTGTTATAGGGATTCTCTATTTCAAGCTGGAAAAGATATTAAGGATCTAATATACTAATTTTACATATGAGGAAACAGAGATCTAAAGAGGTTTAGTGACTTACCCAAGGTCAAATAATGAGTAACAGAATATGTTTAAATCTAGGTCCTCTGTCTTTGAGTCCAAATATCTTTCTAATGCACTAGTGTTTAAAATTATAGCTTTCATGTTCACTAGGTTAAGTTTCTGCTATTTTCAAATTCTAATAATTACATTCCATTGTATTATAGTGATAACACTTTTTATAACCTGAACCAGCTAGAACATAACTTGAAATAAATGTGCAGGCTCATTACATTTATTTTCCATGCTATTTTGGATATTATCTACTTTCCAAAAAGTAACTGATACCTCAAAGTGAGTTGGATAGCATATCTTTAATCATCTAAAATTCAAAGAAATAGGAAAGATGAAAATCACTTTCTCTTCAACCCTAAAGCATGAGAAAATTTTTTGTCAGCAGTTCTTATTTGTGACAATACCAATGTTTACACAGTGCCTAGCACATAGTGGGTGCTTAATAAATATTGATTGGTGGAATTAATTTGAAAGTATAACTGAATAGTTATAAAAACCATCTACTACTTTTGAACAGCCTTCTCAATGGTCAATTCTGAGAGTTCTTTGAATGAGTTCCTAGTCTCTCCTATCAGAGGAAGCTAAATCCAGAGTTAGAATAGACTTTGGGAATCACACAGTTTAACCCCCTTATTTTGCAAATGAGGAAACTATACCTTTGAGAGGTAAATGACTTGTACCATGGAACAAAAATAGTAAGTGACAAAATTGAGATTCAAACTCAGTTTCAATTTGACTGTAAATTCAGCATTTTTCCTACTTCATCACATTGCAAAGTGCATACTTTTTTATTATATATTCATAACCTTTCATCACTGACACATAGAAGACTTGTGTAATCATGCAATTAAGATGTACTAGACATTTTCAGAGGGCAAACCTGCTCAATTTAAGATTTCCATAAATACACAATGTTAAAATTAGCCCCTGTGGTTTTCTTTTGACTTACTTTATGATAAATAAAAATAGGACCTTTGCTTTGCCAACTTGCTTCCCTGTCTTATACTTTCTCTCTTTGCTTCATGTTTATTGAATTGGCATTAACTATAAGGCAGCAATATAAATTAACATAACATTTTAATATTAAAACAACATCTACACACATTTGCCACTATTATTTATAGGTTTTTCATATTTAGTTAGTGTTTTAAAGCAATATTTCCAAAAATATAAATGAATTGTGGAAAATGTGCAGATGGAAACATCAAATCAATAGTCATTTTTCAGTCATGACTAATTCTTTATGATCCCATTGGGGTTTTATTGGCAAAGATACTGGAGTAGTCTACCATTTCCTTTTCTAGTTCATTTTATAGATAAGGAAAAGTGAGGCAAACAGGGTTAAGTCACTTACCCAGGGTAATACAGCTGATATGAACTCATGTTCTCCTGACTCCAGCCCTGGCATGATATCAATTCTACCACTTGGCTGCTACCTAATAAAATCAGTACCTAGTATATGAAGAGAAGTCATTTTAGCAATATTGAGTTGAATTCTTTTTAGCAGGACAGGTAGAAAGAATTGCTAAACTTGGAGTCAGGAGATATAGATTATAATCCAAGCTTTCCATCTTATCAAAAGGAATGTCCAGAGATAAGGTCTAAAAGTCCTTTTAGTTTTTTGCGATATGGTATCTGTGATCACAGGCCTATGAACTCAAACAGGGCAGGTAGGTGCCCTCTTACCATAATATCACTTATTATCATGAGACAATATAGAGTTGGATTCAGGAAGACCAAAGCTCTAACTTGCCTCTGAAAATTACTACTTGTATGACCGTGGACCCATGGTCCTAAGACTCAAATTCCTCACCTGCAAAAATAGAGATTGAAATAACTGTAATGCCTACCTCACAAAGCTATTTTGAATTTCACATTAGATAATGTACAGGGGAAACTTTACAAGCTTGAAATTTTTAAAAATTCATGTCAATGGTGACCTTGGCTCTGTGGTGTTAGAGAAAAAGGGAGAGGGTTATCACATTTTTCCTTTCTTGATATGAATAGTCATTGAAGAATAAACCCCCATTTCAGTGTTAAATGGGCAGTCTTATCTAATTCTGGTCTTTTGTTTTCCTTTATAACAGTTCTCGTGCAAAGACACCCATAAGATAACTCATATCCTTGAGGCCAAGGATAAACCAAAGTATTAGAAAATCTTTGAAATTAGTATATTTGAAAAATTAGAAAATCTGTCTTTAATGTGAAAATATGTTTAATAGGAATGTATATGAAGAGCCTATATCACGTTGCATGCCCTCTTGGGAAGGGAGGCAGAGAGAAAGGAGGAGAAAATTTAAAACTCAAAAGCTTATGGAAGTGAATGTTGAAAATTAGAAATAAATAAATTAATTAAAAAATCTGTCTTCCCTTGAAACACAGTAAATAACTCTACTTCCCCCAACCCCAACTCTCCAGGCCAGCCATTAACCAATTGTGAATCTAGCATAATACTGTTACTTGTATTTTATGGGTACCTGTGGGAAATGGCTAATATTCAAAAGGCTATTATCATGGACATTTGTTAGCATATTTAATCCTAAGAAAACATGCTTCTCTATGTGCTTACTAATGTTTCTCCCTGAGAAAACTCTCAGAGGCAGCTAGATGGCTCAGTGACTAGAATATTGGGTCTTGAGTCTAAAAGATCTGAGTTCAAATCTACCCTTAATCACTTACTAGCTGATTAACACTGGACAAGTGATTTCCCCTCTGCCTCAGTTTCCTCAACTTTGAAATGCAGATAATAACAGCATCTTCTGCTTTAGAGAGTCAAATGAGATATTTCTAAAGTTCTTAGCACAGTGCCTGACACATAGTAGATACTATATACATGTGTTTTTACACCCCCTCCCCAAGCTTTTAACTAATGAAATCATTTTTGGACCATAAATTATAATAAAGTATGTTTTAATGTCATGACAGTTGACTTCATTGGTGTCATAGAATCTCAGATCTGGAAAGGTTCCCAACCATTCTGCCCAGCTTATCCTGCAAAAGGAATCCATCCTACAAAATCTACAATAAGCTTCTGTTCATAATCCTCCAAACAATGGAAACCTCACTATAACCCAAGGCATGTTGTTCCACTTTTGGACAGTAATAACCTTTAAGGAATGTTTCATTCTATGAAAAAAAAAGTCACTATAACTTCTGCCCTCTCAGGTTAAGAAAAATACATTTAATTCATTTTTTTTCACCTGACAGGGTTTCAAATATTTGAAGACAGCTACCATGACCCAATAACCTTTCTTTTCTGTAGGCTAAACATATGGAGTTCCTTCATTTGATTCTTATGTGTTATGAGGACATGAGTATCTGGAAATGCTTTAGGTTGTCAAAATAATTCCTAAAATACTGTGCTTTGTGTGATCACAAAACTTGAGCTGTGGTCTGAGCAGGTCAGTATGTAATCTGAGTCAATTAAATTCAGTGAGTTTACTATGATCAAGAAAACAATGTTTTCCCTCAGGGAGATGACATTCAAGCAAGGGTATACAACAAGAACCCAAATAAACAAAGTACAAGAAAGAGTGAAGAAGGAAAATCGAATAGCAAAGAAAGAGATCACAGGAGACTTCAGAGAAGAAGGGGCATCTGAGTCAGTCCTTGAAGAATACAAAAGGCAGAATGGAATAGGGACACTTACTGGTCTCCTTATACATTTTTCTACCTTATTTATAAGAAATTAATATTAGAAATACAGTTTGGCTCTTTTTGATGAGTCTGTGCTATTTGAACAGTTTTGTAGTTATATACAGATTATTTAAATTATTTTCTCACTCCAGTATCTTTAAAGTGAAAAGAGAGGCTAGATGAATATATATTTCTCCTGAAAGGCTTAGTTTGATGTTATGGATTAATTGCTATATTTTTAGTCACAGGATTTCAGTTCAAATCCCACCTCTGATCACTTCTCCCTGATTCACTTTATCCTTTCTGAGCCTCAGTTTCCTTCTCAGTAAAAGGAAAGAGCTGGTAGACTTTGACGCCCTTTCCAATGTAGATATGTGATCTTATAATCCTAAAACAATCTTAGTGAATGGTATATTGACAATAACTCTGGATTTCAAGATAAATTTTAAAAAAATTCCAGAGGCAGCTAGGTGGCATCATGGATGGAGCACCAGCCCTGGAGTTAGGAGGGCCTGAGCTCAAATCCAGCCTCAGATGTTTGACACTTAATAGCTGTGAGAACCTGGGCAAGTCACTTAACCCTGATTGCCTCAACAACAACACGAAAAATCCAGTTCAGCTACTGGGTGACTGGGTAAATTGCCTATTGGATCTGAGCAAATAGTAGGCACTTAATAAATGATTGATTCTCTTAGAATTATGCTTCATCATCTTTAAAAGAAAGTATTTGGTCTAGATCGGGGATTGACAATCTATGCCAATAGCTGGCAATCTTTGGGCCATAGTTTGCCTATATCATAATTCAAAAGCCATCCTTAGCTTTCAGGCCATATAAAAAGAGGAAGCAAGCCAGATTAGGCTTGTGGGCCCCAGTTTATAAACTCCTGACCCAGATGATCTCTGAGATCCATTTCATCTGTAAATCTTAAGTGGTGTCAGTAGTTTACCATTCTGGTGTAAGCAAGTATACCATCTGCCCCTCTATCCTATTGGTTCTCAAGAAGCAGGTCTCCTTTTCCACTCTTATCTCTCATCATTATATTTTATTGTAATCAAATTGAGCTATTCATTATCCATTGAACACTTCCAATACTTTCCTAAACTCTGTACATTTTCTTATAGTTCTCACTGTATCTATAATACCTATAATTCCTTAACCCATCTCTACTGGTTAAAATTCTGCCCAAATTTTAGCAACTTAAATTCTACTTTTTCATAAATTCTTCTTCAATGTAAAGAAACCCATTTTTAAAAAACAGTATGGCATCCTTTTCTAATGAACCCATTCCATGTTGTAGTCACTGTAATGGAATGTCACCTCTTTGAGGGCAGAGAGTCTTGTTTTTTATCTTTATATCCCCAGAATCTACCACAATACCTTACATGTAATATATACTTAATAAGCATCTATTGAATTGAATTACATTATGCAAATTAGTTGATTGTGCCCAAATATACAACCTGAACTCCCCCTTCCCCAATAAACTGCAAATTCCTTGAGGACAGGTACACTATCTTCCTCATCTTTGAATTTTCCCCAATGCCTAGGAAAATGCTTTACAAATAGTAGGAACTTGCAAATGGTGATGCTGCTTGTTTTCTAATTATATCCATCATGAAAAACAGAATAGTTTGAGATACACAGTCTTGTCTATTTTTATTCTCTTACTTTATGAATTATTTCTTAAAAGAGACAAATAAGTACTATCCAGTACATATTTTCTATGTATATCATACTGTGAGAGATAAGTAACTTTATTTTATGAAGATACTTTGTTTTTGCCTAACAAGATGTAAAATATCATTTTACTTCTTGTTCAATAAATAATTAAATTATTCATCAGGTTCTTTCCCTCTCAGAACTTATATATGTAGAAACCTATGGTAAATCACAAATACTGAGCAATAATATTTATGAAATCAGTATCTCAGAAAAAAATCTCCTCTCAGGCTTCTCTTTAATAATGACTAAGCAACAAAACCTATAAAGAATATTTTCTTTATTCTCCATAAGACCCTCTCAATCAAAATACTTTCATTACAACCAATGAAGAAGGCCAAATAGTAGGGCAAATGAAAATTCTCTTCCTTTATTTTTCTTTTTTAACTAAAAATCATAATGTGATTCAACAATTTTAAAATAATGGGTTCATGGTCTCTTATGATGTAATTGTCTTTTTCCCCTCCCTCTTCTAAGCATACATATATTTTTAGATCAATTGTGATATTTTATTTCTGAATAAGCTTCTCTAGTTAATTTCAACCTCCCACTAATGTTAGTTGCCTAGAGAAGCTTAAGGAATAATAAAGTTGGCAGCCTAAATTATTATCATATCTTATAGAATATAAAATGTTGATCATGCATAGTTATTTATTACTAATAATGCATACTGGCAAGCAACAAATCTGAAAATGTACAGTTCATTTTAAAAATAAAGATAGGCTATTATGAAATAAGACATATTTTCTTTTTTTTGTGAGATCAAAATGCATAAACATTCACTTAAAATAATATCAGTCGACATAGAAATGCTAAAAAATGGTTTATAAATCCCACCTATTTAGTTATAGCCAATAAAATATTCAGATGATATAAAATTTAAAAAATTAAATCTTAAAGTTCCACAGAAAGTGCTGAGTCTATATTCTGGATTCTCACAATACTGTGCAGATCTGGAGAGAAAAAACATTCTTATGTATAATTTAATGTGAAGTCAAGGTAGTAGCAAATTCTACAGTGAGTTTCAGTAAGAGGTTTAGGCATAAAGGCAGATGGGTCAAACTGGGTCCTGTTAGACAGAAGAAACACAGGTGTGCCTCATCTGCTACATCAAGCAGAGAAAACCAGATAGCAATGCTGCTGCTGTTCTTTGCAAACACATTACTACTTTTAGGATGGAAGAACTTGAAATCTTTTGGGATGCTTTTTCCCCAGGCTTTGAAAAAGGCTTATTGTCAAGAAATGCTCTCTATGATCATTCTTACTAAATGCTAAGCAAAATCAATCTCAATCCTAGACCCTGTCTGTTTCCTAGCTGTGTACACTAAAGAAGGGGATTGGACCAGATGACTTCTATTGACAAAAAGTAAACACTGCTTTTAGCCCTGCTTGGATGACTGACAATATAAAAGAGATAATCACATAGATGTTAGAAGAAAAAAAAAAGAGCATGTGGAAAAAAATGGCAAAAAGGTGTAATTGAGAATAGGAATACCCAGGATGTGTAGCAGATAATTAACAAACTAGAAATTAGCAGGACCAAAAATAGAACTTGAGAGACAATAATAAAAGATTTCCAAAATATATAAAGGAAAGTTAACTCAATAAAGGAGTCCATTTAATAATGCCATAGCAAAAGATTTTCTGAGGGATATCAAGGGAAACTTACTGGTTCCTTTGCCTCAGTCTTTTCAAATAGTCCCATTGGGGCAATCACCTTCCCAACATTTTTTGAGACATGCAATCAGAGATAATAAGATAAATTGGAGGTAATTACAAAGGAGTTCCTAAACATACTTGACAATATAGATCTGTTTTGTTATGAGTATTGCATAACATCCACCCAGGAGTATTGTAGAAACTTAGAGTGAAAAATTATGAAACCAGTAGCCAAAACATAAAACTCAAAGAGTCTTGAAGGCTGGCCCACTAACTCCTTGTGATAGGTTGAATTCTACTCAATAAAAGACATGCTTTTACTTTTTAGAGTTAGGGAAAAACACGTAATAAGAATAACAGTCAGATGTCTGGAAAATCTCTTGCTCAATCAAAAATAGGTAAATCCATGAAAATGGCTTCTAAATATTGAGAATATTTTTATTTAATAGTAACTCTAAATATACAGACACAAAAACTTTCTTGAAAAGAAGATTGAATTATATTACAAAGCTGCCAGTGTCTTTCCAGTGATTTCAATGAGCTTACATGAAGTGAAGTAATGAATTCAAGAAGATCTAAACCCAAATAAAGTGAAAGGGGAAGGGGAGAAAACAGTTTGAAATCTGCTCAGATCATTGGTTTAACAGAGCAATAATGAAAACAAGAGAAAGTCTGTCCCTCTTGTGACTTCTGACCAAAATCCAAAAAAAAAAAAAAAATAACCGGATCAAAATCTAGCCTGCCTAAAAAGAAGGGAGAGATGGGGGAAAAGAAAAATAAAGGGAGGAAGAGAAGGAAGAAAAGGATGAGGAAGAGAGAGAGAGAGAGAGAGAGAGAGAGAGAGAGAGAGAGAGAGACCAGAGACAGAGACAGAGAGACCAGAGACAGAGAGACCAGAGACAGAGAGACCAGAGACAGAGAGAGATAAACAGAAAAAAAAATCAGACAGGAATTGAGAGACAGATGGAGACTGAGAGAGATGCTTGGAACACTGTGAAGATAAGTTCTTGATTAAATATGGATGTCAGAAGCTGGCCTTGAACCAATATCGTCCTGATTGTAAGGTTGATTTTCCATTAATGACATCATTCTTTCTCCTACTAAAAGTCAAAAAAAGAAATGAGACTAATTTAACATGACCTCTTCTTAATGTATCCCAAGTAGTAACACTTATCTTTCTAAATGCTGACACATTATCTCTTTAAAATTCCATCCTGGAATTTTGAAAGACATGGACATCAAGTATGCTGCTCTACAGAATTCATATTCTGCTTTCTCCTTTTTTCAGAATTGGGAATTTACCTAGGCTTTTGTCATCTCTTCCATTTTCTGCATTTTCTCTCATTTTAATAATTGCCATCTTTGCCATTACAATGACAGTTTCCTTAGCATGGAATGTGGATTTAATTCATCTTACCCAGGCAATATAATGCATATATAGGAGCAATGTGTTTTCTTACCACCTTCTCTTGAGTATCTCTTAAAGGGACCTGGCATCATATTTGTTCTTTTAGCTACCATCTTACTGTTGAATAATTTTCGGTATGCAATTCACTAAAATCCCTATATCTTTTCAGATGGATTGGTAATCTATCTACTATTCTGCCATCCTGAATTTTCAAAGTTGGCTTATTTAATCTAAGTTAATTTATTTAATCCAAGTTTAGCACTTCACAATTTTCACTATGGATTTTCCTTTTGTTACCATAGCCTTATATTCTTGCCTGTTAAGATTTTTCTTAGTGTCATAACTCTTTCATCCCTCATATTAGCAACTCTCCTAGCTCTTGATAAGCATTCTATTCATTCCTTTATCCAAGGCACTGAAGGAGAAATGTTAAACAACACATAACCTTTGCCAAATTCCTAACCAGGAAAATATTAAAATATTAAGACAAGTATTTGATCCCAGTCATTCAACTTGCTCTAAATAGATAGTTATTATTATCTAGCCCCCATATCTCTATCTTATCAGTAGGCCTAAAATGACATGCCTAAAGTGACATGCCTAAATTTTTTTTCTAATGTTTAATAACCTTATCTAAAATGGAAATTGAGTTAGCCAGGTATTATCTGTTTTCAGTGAGGGCTGATTGATTGTTTTCTGATCTCTTTCCTCAAATCAAGAGTGCACATCAGATGATGCATGGTTTTACTCTACATATCTAGCAAGAATCTTAAGATGGACTGCTAATCGGTTCTCAAGCTTTTCAGGATTTTTTTTTTAAAGTGGGAGATATTTCAACCTTCAGCAAAAAATTCCTGTGAATGTTATGGAGTTTTTCCTTAGATGACCCCTAAATTTATTTTTTAGCAAATTCTAATCATTGCTTCTGAGGACAAAGAGAAGTATAATCTCTCTTTCACATGACAGTCCTTCACACACTTAAGGACCCTTCTTGTGTTGCCTGAGTCTGCTGTGGGTCAAGAATTGAAGACATTCAGGTGACATGGACTCAGTGGTGATCATCACTTCAAATTCCCTTCTCAGAGTCCTTCTCACAACTCAATATACTTTGTAAAACTGTGAATAATACACCAGATGTCATGTGACCAGTAAAGAGGAGAGACTAATGCTTACCTAGTAGAGACACTATGCCTCTTTTTAAGTAGCCCAACTTCACATTAGCTATATGAGCTAAATATCACCTACTCATTGTGGACACCTCTAAATGTTGGAAAGTGTTTTCCAACATCATTATCCTATCGGCAACTTTTACCAATCGTTCTAAATTCTACACTGTGAGGCAAATCAAAATAAGTTTAATAGCTCTCTTGAATGAGAGCCTTTAATATATTTAAGGATAGGTATCTTTCTCCTCGTAAGAATTATTTTCTCTAGGTTAAATACAGTCAATTCCCTCTTTCTTTTCTTTCTTTCTTTTTTTGAGCCAGTTCATTCTATTGATCCTGGAATATCCCAGTTTCTAGTTCCATCATCATCCTTGTTGCCCTCTTCTAGAGCACACCAGTTTGTCAATGTCCTTCCTCTAATAAGATGGGAATAGAATTCCAATTCCAGATATTTTATCTCTAGAGCAGAAAAAATACTAAACTATAATATTGTTTATCCTTGAATTATTCTCCTATAAATGTAGCCTAAATGTGAATTATATGTTAACTTTTACCATACATCATAGAATCCTATATAGTTTTTTTCTGATTGATACTTCTTTTTATTTATTTATTGATGTTTTTATGTATGTATTTATTTTTATTTTTATTAATTTATTTTTAGTTTTCAACATTCACTTCCATAAGCTTTTGAGTTTTAAATTTTCCTCCCCCTCCCTCACCAACTCCCTCCCTAAGATGATGTGGAACCTGAATAGGCTCTACATATACATTTTATTAAATATATTTTCATATTAGTCATGTTGTAAAGAAGAATTCGAACTAATAGGAGGAACCACACAAAAGAAGAAACAAAACAGAAGAAAAAATAAAAGGAAATAGTATGCTTCAATCTGCATTCCAACTCCATAGTTTTTTCTTTGGATGTAGATAGCATTTTCCATTGTGAGACTTTTGGAGATGTCTTAGAACCTTGCACTGGTGAGAAGAGCTAAGTCTATCAAAGGTAGTCATTGCACAGTGTGGCTGTTACTGTGTAAAACGTTCTCCTGGTTCTGCTCACTTCACTCACCATCAGACCATGAAAGTCTTTCCAGGTTTTTTGGAAGTCCCCTTGCTCATCATTTCTTATAGCACAATAGTATTCCATCACATTCATATACCACAACTTGTTCAGCCATTCCCCAATTAATGGGTATCCCCTCAATTTCCAATTGTTTACCACTACAAAAAGAGCTGCTATAAGTATTTTTGTAAATGTGGGTCCTTCCCCATTTTTATGATCTTTTTGAGATACAGTCCTAGAAATGCTACTGCTGGGTCAAAGGGTATGCACATTTTATAGCCCTGTGGGCATAGTTCCAAATTATTCTCCAAAATGGTTGGATCATTTCACAACTCCACCAACAATGCATTAGTGTTCCAATTTTCCCACATCTTCTCCAACATTAATCGTTTTCCTGTTTTGTCATGTTGGCCAATCTGATAGGTGTGATGTGGTACCTCAGAGTTGTTTTGATTTGCATTTCTCCAATCAATAGTGATTTAGAGCATTTTTTCATATGACTGTAGATGGCTTTAATTTCTTCATCTGAGAACTGTCTGTTCATATCCTTTGACCATTTATCAATTGGGGAATGACTTGTATTCTTATAAGTTTGACTTAGTTATCTTTATATTTTAGAAATGAGGCCCTTATCAGAGAGACTGATTGTAAAAATTCTTTTCCATTTTTCTCCTTCCCTCAAATCTTGGTTGCATTAGCTTTGTGCAAAAACTTTTCAATTTAATGTAATCAAAATTATCCATTTTGCATTTCATAATGTTCTCTGTCTCTTGTTTGGTCATAAATTCTTCTGTTCTCCATAAATCTGACAGATAAACTATTCCTTGCTCTCCCAGTTTGCTTATAGTATCAGTCTTTATATCTAAATCATGAACCCATTTTGACTGACTACTGTGTCTTGCAATGCTATTTTATCATATACTAACATCCCTAGGTCATTTTTTTATGGATTATCATCTAGCTATGTCTTCTTCTTGCTATACTATGCATTTCATATTTTAAAACCTTAATGTAGGACTTTGGTGTATTGGCAAAATTATAGAATTTGGATTCAAAATAAGATTAGTTCAAATTCTACAGTCTGGCAAGCATTCTTGTCACATGGGTTCAAGTCCTGCCCCTAAGACATATATGCCATGTGACCCCACAGAGCTACTTTACCTTTTCATTTCATCAGTCACAAAGCAAATGCTTAGTTCCTAATCTTCATGGTTAGAGAGAGTTCATCCCTGGAAGTTGACTACATTAATAAAATAAGAGAATTGTTGTAAACCCATCAAATTAGATAAGTGTACATGCACACATATACATACATGCATATAAACAGGTGCACGTGTTGAATAAGAGTGGGTGTATACCTGCACTAGGGCAGACATGAACATATTTGCACACATACATACACATAAATATATGTACATACGAACATGTAATTGAACCTGCATTTTCATATACATGGGCATGCGCATATATTCACACATGTGACAAGTTTTTTTAGTATTATAAATGATGTGATGTATAGAAAGTACAATATGTCTATAAACATATGTGTATGTGCCTAATGCATGCATACATACATACATACATACAAATATACACATACAAACACATAAGAGATAGAGGACTGAATCTGTAGTAAGGAAGACCTGAGTTCAAATCAAGCCTCATGTATTCTAAGTTGTGTGAATTGGGAAAAATCAATTAACCCTTCTCTGTTTCCTCTTTTTTTGTAAAAAAAAAAAAAAGGGGGCATATAGTGTGGATAAAATGAGATGATATTTGTAAAGAGCTTTACGAACTTTAAAGTGAAATATGAACGATAGTTATTGCTATTATATACACATGTATATCTATACACGTATGTATATGTTATATAAGTATATATGTTTCTATATATATATAAATATGTAGTTTTTCAGTTGTGTCTAACTCTTTGTGACCACACTTGGAGTTTTCTTGGCAAAGATACAGGAATAGTTTTCCATTTCCTTCTCCAGCTCATTTTACAGATGAGAAAACCGAGGCAAACAAAGTTAAGCGACTTGCCCAGAATTACACAACTAATAAGTGTCTGAGGCTGGATTTGAACCCAGGTCTTCCTCACTCCAGGCTCATTGCTCTATCCACTGTGCCATCTAGCTGTCCATAGTTTCATATGCCTGTATGAATATGTATTCACACACACATATACCTTATAAGGTTGTTAGAAATATAAATGTGATCATGTGTGGAAAGTACAAAATTCAATTCCACAATTACTATTAAATTTCATATATTTATCTTTGGCCCATTGCTCCAAACTAGAGAGGTCATTTTGGGTTCCAGTCCATTATATCAACTTTCCTTCCCTACATTGCTTCATCTGCACAAGTCGTCCATTTATACCTTTTGTTTAATTATACTTTTTCCTAGGCCATGATTTCTTTATTTTTGAAAATTTGTTAAACATAAGGTTGAAATAAACGGCCTCTGAGGTTCCTTCCATCTCTTTATCTATGCTACTATAAATTATCCTTTGTTCTTGTGACTGATAAAAATGTTAAGATTTAAGTCCAAAATTCCTTAGCACACTTTTACAATAGGCAAGGTTAAGGTATCATTTAAATTTCCTTTTGTATTTTAATGTATTCCTATTAGAGTTATTCATTGATGTGATTGCTACCTTTCGTTGATATATTACTTTAAACCATGCTAATGTTTACATTTCTAATTTAATTTTATCCTCACAAAAACCTTATAAGGTAAGTGATACAGACATTATTAAACTCATTTTAAAGATGAGGAAAATGAGACACAAAATGGATAGTCACTCTTGACACCACAATTAAGAATGAAAGGATGGATTCAAGCCCAAGTCTTCCCTAGTATAATTTCCAATACACTTTCCACTGTACTGAGCAAAGGGTAAGATGATCCAGAAATCACTATAGACAATAGGAAATTGACTGTCTGCATGTATGCTTATGATACAGAATTATATGAATAGTTTACCTAGCTATAAAATTTTACATAAATCACATAAGGTGAGAATCTTAATACTTTTTGTACTTAATTATTCTAGAATTTTTAATCTTTCCTTATATCATCTTTATTCTATAAACATTAACCTTATGTTTACTTTCAATATTTTTACTTATTCTTTCATCATAAAACTTCACGTGTGTTGTATCATTTAGTTTTATCACTTTATGGCTGGAAATTTATAACTTGATCATCTACTTATTATTGTACAACTTTTCTTATAGAAGTAATAATAAAATTCTTCAATAAAGAAAGAAAACCTTCCAGTTTGACTGAAATGTTTCATTCTCAAGTTCTATTTTTTATATAATTGGCTAAAACCAACATATCTAAAAGACAATATTTCCAAAGGTCTTTTTTCTTCTCTGTAGAAAATAAAAAGTTCTAAGATACTAAGCCAAGCCAAGATACATGTGCACTGAAATTTACATGAAAGGCATAGCTTTATTTAGAAACATAAAAGAAAGTACACTCCAAAGAAAAATACAGTACGAGTCACTGTCCATTTCTTGAATCTCTGTGACAGTTGATTGGTGTTTTTAAAGATAAAAGGGTAAGCAAGATACAAGGTTTCCTTATGGTAATGAGAAGTTATAAGATCAACACAAGAAAAAGCATTTGATAATGGGTTTTACTTTTCCCATTTTATACACTTCCATATTCTATTATCCAAGGGAAAACAAATCCCACCCCCCAAAAAAATCCTCTGTTGGTGGAAGTCTACATACTCTGACTCTGAAATATATAGAAGAGTCTCTATAGATTTCTCTTTAAGAGACTATATTTCAATTGTGTGTGTGTGTGTGTGTATAACACACATACTATATATATACAAATACACACACATACACACACATACACACGTATATATGTATGTATGTATGTGGGTGTATACACACACACATACACATACTATATATATGTACATATATATAGATATATAGATATATATAGATACAGATATATAGATATATATGTACAAATACCAGTTTGGTAGGAACTTTAGCAACTAGGCTTAGTGGAAAGAAGTTTGACCCTGCAGTCAAAAAGATCTGAATTCAAATCTGGCCTCAGATATTTTCTAGCTTTGTGACTCTGAACAAGTACTTGACTTTGGTTTCCTCAACTGTAAAATGGGGAGGATAATAATAGCACCAACTTCAGAAGACTGTTGTGAGAATCACATAAGATAATAGTTGTAAAGTACTTAGTACAGTGTTGGCATGTATTAGGTGTTACATTCTTACTCTCCCTCTCCCTCCCTATAGCCCAAGGAAGAAGCTCCACTTTATTGGTTTCTTATAGTGTACAGTATTGTTACAATCGTGTCATATGAAAGCTGTCACATGAAATGCAATGTCAAGGGTAACTGTGTTGTCTTTTCCTCTGTACTAATGGGGAAAGGTTTAGATGTGTCACTTTTCCCCCCTAAAAGACTAGGAGCACCTGGAGAATTACATTGCATATGTGAAGAACAAGTACTGCCCTCAGAACTGATATGTGTGACATTTTAGAGTTATACAGAGCTACCTGCAGATCTTTACACTGAGAAACAGAAGTGGTGAAGCCATCTGGAAGCCTCATTGGGAAGATGATAGTAAGTCGATGAAGGATATGCAAGTCTCAAGGAGTGGGTTATTTATTAGAAGACTTTATTTGCCATATGTGCCCTTGTGAACCCCATTTTACTTACTTCATACTGTTAGTCAAAATTTCATTCTAATCCTTTTTGATATCTTTGTATTTATAAGGGAATGGAGGGCAGCACCCTGAGTGGCTACATATATATAGATATAGATATATATGCAAAAACACACATATATCTATGTATATGTACACACTCACACACATATATTTCTAGGTAGAAGCTGTAACTATGTAGGTGATAAATCTTTTAAAGTTGAAAATGGTTATGGATTTAATGGATGGCAAAGGTGGAAGGATAAATAGAAAGTTGACCTCAGAATCAGGGAGATCTGTGTTTGTCTTTTCTCTGATACATTGCTATGTTGTACTGTAATGGGTAGGTCACCTCACCTTACAGTGTCCCAGGAAATTCTCTTAGATGGTAAATTATAGAGAAGGTATTGATCTGGATTGAGAGAGGAAATTCCTTATCATTTACTCTTTATACTGCAAAAATAATTAATATGATCAATTTGTCTTTCTATTATCCATCTAATGTATCATCTATTTGAGCATATAATTGTCATATGTTATTGCATATGTAGAATGGAATTCATACACACATGGATACACTCATATAATATAGGTCATATACATGTACACTACAATATATATCTACATACATACATATGCATATGTGTGAATAGTTTGTTCCATATGTTTATGCATATACATACACATATGTACGTGCAATGTGTGTACATATGTGTATATGTACATGCATGTATGGATGTGTACACATTCATCTGTCTCTATCTATCCTTCTATTTGTGGAATATATACACAAATAGAGGGGTTGCACTAGGAAATTCCTAGATGAGGAAAATCATTCTACAAATGGAGGGTGGTGTGCTCTTTACAACTCGTTAACTTAGAGTATTGCATAGAACACTTAGAGCTTAAGTGGCTTTATCCAGGGGCACATAGCCAGTATGTATCAGAAGTAGTACTAGATCCCAAGTCTTTTTGATTCCAATTCAGTCCTCTCTCCACTATGCTATACTACATGTTCAAGTCCCATTCTTGAAATTATTGTTTGTATAACACAACACAACACAACACAACCTGTGAGTGAGAGTTGGAGGATAGTCCCAAATTGGGCACTCCTATATCTCTATATATATCTAGAATGAGGTATATTCAATGCTTAAAATATTGCATGACCAAGAGGTCTTTTAAAAATATATATTTACTTATTAATTCATTCTAATAACACCAGAAGAATATTTGTTTCAAATTGTATAATTCATGGGTACAAAAGTGTTTCATGCTAAGTATGCTGCCACCAGTCAACTATACTTTAAAGTAATCTATAAATGCATGAAATGCCAGGATGTATCTCTTTGAATTAAAAAAAAATACTTCAAAATATGTCATAGAAATTGATGATTTTTGGGGTTATGGCAAAATGACAATGATCAATTTTTTACTACATCACTGCATAGTTTATTAACAATGGAAGTAGTAATAAATATAACATATAAATAATAAGCCAATATTAAATAGAAATTTGACTTCAAACTAGATTTTTTCAAAATTGCAAATGGATGACAATCTTATGTCTTGGTGAAAAATCTTAAATCTACTAGATGAAAAAATTCCTTAAAATTCTTCTTTTAAAAAATGTCTTCTGGAACACATTAGTTTGATGTTTGGTGCTAGTAATAACATATACTAAAACTATTTGTTCAATAATAAACATAAAACAAAATGCCCAGACTATGATGTATCACTTACTTGCCCTATATTTGTAAGATATCAATTTTACAAGGCAGATTTTGTGGGGTCTATTTTGGGGATAACAAAACATAAATGTGGACATATGTGAAAAAATGCTTTTATATTTCTAACACAGAAAGCATTATCAACATGCAAATGGGACTGAAAATAATACAACTGTAAGCTAGAAAATTGAAGATTTAAAAAAGAATCAAAGGCATAGGAAAAATTTGAATTTCATTCTATAGAGATTTGTTTTTAAAATCCTAAATAACAATTATGCACAGTTCAAATTATATAGTTACAAGGAATACATATTGAAGATCTAAATGGGTCATTATATTTAGGAAGATTGTAAACTCCTTGAGGGCAGAGATTATTTCATTCTTTCCTGTGTATCCCTAGAACCTAGAGCAGTACATGGAAAATAAGAGTCTTTTTAAAATGCATATTAAATTGCATTCATTGTAAAAACAAAATTAAATAGCAAATAAAAGGCACTTTAGATATTATTCTATTATTTGCATTCTTTTAAGTTTTCTTTTATTCTATATCCTGATCTTCTAAATATCAGACTAGCACACAATGCCTACTTTTCAATTTCTAAATGATAGAAATTTACCAAACTCTTTCTAAATAGGTTAGTTCATTTGTGTCTTTCCTAGTTTGAGTGCATATTTCATTGAAGTTAAAAAGTTATGACCAAGAAATTTGTGTAAGATAGACAATTTCATAATCTGATTATATAATCCTCCTCTTATTCACTAATTGTTGGCAGAGTAATGATAGGTCATTCTCCTCTAATAGGCAGTATATATATATATATATATATGTATATATATATATATATGTATATATATATGTATAAAATTTAAAATGTAACAAAGGTTTTGGAGAGATAGGATTAAAGGTTATGGTAGTTTTCAGGAATCACACTGACGAATATACTTTGCATATACATGGCATTTAAAAGAAATCATTCTAATATTTCTCTATATAGGCAGTAAAGTATACTGACAAAATATTCCAAACACATTCTTTTTGAGACAATTGGCTTCCATTGGGTATTTCAAATGAATTAATTTTTATCTTAATAGAGATTTCTCCTAATTCATTGATTCTACAAAAGGCTGTCTGAAACCATTTATATGCTCAATTCTTTATTCATTTAGACAAATTAATTTAGTGCATTTTTAGGAAATATTATTTCAATTCAATTACATGTAGCAAGGATTTATTTAGCACCTACTATATGTCTTTCATGGGAGGCTAGATGACTCAGTCAAGAAGACTCATTTTCCTGAGTTCAAATCTAGCCTCAGACACTTATCAGCTGTGTGATCCTGAGCAAGTCACTTAACCTTGTTTGCCACAGTTTTCTCACCTGTAAAATGAACTGAAGAAGGAAACAGCAAACCACTTCAATATCTTTGTTAAGAAAACCCCAAATGGGATCATAAAGCATCAAATATCACTAAAATATGATCGAACAACAACATAACATCATTCATCATGTGCGGCAATTGGGATACAATGACAGAAAGAAAACAGGAAGAAAAAGAGCCCTTCAGGTGCTTACATATTATTAGAGCATCTCCAGTTTTCTTTGTTTAAAGAATCATAAGGAAACAATAGATTGAAATGTAATATTGCTGATTTTTTGGAGTAGAAATTTGACTTTATTGATATGGGGAGGTCCCAATGAGAAGTTGAGCAGACTGTCACCTACTCTGTTACTTATAGAAAGAGATTGTTTACTAAGGTATGGAAAATCAAGTTCATGCAAAAGCCCAAGTTCATGCAGGTATTTGTTTTAGAGACTAAATTGAGACTATGTCATCCTGGCTCTGAGGCCAGCTCTCTCTCCATTATATTATGCTCCCCTTGTTGTTTTTGGTGCCTTAATTTCATTAATTTCATTAATTCAATATTCTAGTCAATTTGTTATTCATGTTAACAGATTACAAATAATGTATCTGGTAAGAAAATCTGAAAAAAAAATGTGTAATATCAAAACATTCCTTATTACTGCTAATCAGACCTTAGGTACCTATGCTAAAAAGCAAACACTTCCAAGATTATATTTATAAAGAGAAATATTTCTTCAAAGAATATATAATTAACTTGTTACAAAGTTTGCTTCAATAAAAATGAAACAAAGCCAAATATATCCATCTGTAGCTTTCCTTTTTTTTTATTTTTTTGTTGGTGGTTGTTGCTTTGTAAATGATACTTTGGGCCATCTATTTCAATTAAATTGTGATGCTTTTTATTGTTTAGAAGTTTGAGTGATCAAGGAAAAAGTAAAATTAACATTTTCTATTGGTAAATAAATGTTGGATGACAGAATGGTACATCTCATGATGCAGATATTATATAATTTATCCAATGCATATATCAAACAATGATGAAGCATATACTATTTGTGAATCATTGTGCTCTGTAGATCTGTAGGAATTACAGCTAAGAATGATATGGTTACTGTTCTCATAGAACCTACAGACTAGAATGGACATGAAAGAAGCAGGAAAATTAATGTTACAAGTAGAATGTAGCATTTCCACAATAAGATGTCATGAGAGTTCTTATGGGGAAAAATCCCTTTTGTCTGGAAAAAATTATAGAGGACTTCTGGGAAGATGTGACATTCAAACTGATTCATGGACTACTTGGATTTCAAAAGAGAGGAAAAGATGGAGTATATTTGTACTCATTAATAATTCTCCACCATCCCTAGAAGGTAAGGCAATGCTCACGATCTTTTCTACCTCAAAGTACATAAAAGCTTAAGCTCATTTAAAATTCTGCTACTTGATACAAGATTTATAAAAAATCTTCACAAAGGTGGTAAACAGAATCTCCTTTTCATTTGGTTAATGAAGGAAATTTCAAAGTTAATACTCAGTATAAATACCTCAAGGACCTCATTGCCCCGCTTTTTATCTTATAGTTATATATTACCTTTGCTATAAAATACATTTAGGGAACAGGCTAGACATTTGTTATTTCATTTTTCATTTTATAGCCTTTTAAATGGAAAACTGTGCATTGCAAACTATCTCTAAAGAGGGTTGAGTGGGGAGTTTCCAGCCATTTCTTGGAATCAGTAATGCTATACTATTTCTAATGATGGTGATTCACTTTTGACTGAATTTTTACAAACTTGCATCTTTAAAAATTAAAAAAAAATAGTATTGAATTGGATAACATATATTTGTAATAGAATAAAACTGTTTTAGGTAATGTGAAAACAATGGGTTTATAATATGCAGTTGGTTTCTTTGTGGAGTCATTGGACAATTCTGCCAATGTTTGTTTGTTTTCTCTAAAATTTATAGACCAGCTAGAATGATTATTGTTCTTATTCAAGTGTGATGGCTATTTACATGTGAATAGATCAACAGACTAATTAGTTACTTCTGCAGTTATTTTGGCATGCAAAATTTCCTAATGGATTTTCCCCCTTTCCTTCAAGATGATTTTACTGAATAAACTTATAATGTTTTCTTGCTAAGTATCAAACCTGACTTCTTTCCTGATTAGTTATATGTTTAACAAACTTTCTTCTCCTGTCATATTCTCTCTATCCTTGTGATTCTCATCCCACATGTATATTTGAGTAATTTACATATTTGAGTAATGACTCAAACTCTGTTACCCATTTTCCATTGCCACCTCCCTCATTCCTATCACCCTTATCCCTTTCCCTCTCGAAAACTATTCATACATTCTACCATACTTTCTGAAGTACCTGCTCCATAGGTAACAAAATTACTTTTAACTTAACACTTTTCCTTTCTTACTTCCAAAGCTTCTGGCCCACAGACTGAGGGGGAATCTAGTGGCTGATCAGAAGGGGATTGCAGGGATCTCTTTGCTGGTGCTGAGGCAGGATTCTCTTGCTTTGCCCTGCTTGGAGCTGGGTCACAGTTCTGGGTGGCGGTCCTGGGGTGAGAAGGAGTCCTGGCGTGGTGGAGCTTGTAATGGTGGTGGAGAGGAAATCCTCCACACAGGTCCAAGACAGAAAAGAATGCTTGTAGTCACTCACAGACAAAAGCACAGGTCAGGAAAAAAGTAAACACCTCAACCCTTATTGTACCACCTTGGAAGAACTGAAAATTTACAGATTCCTAGAAGTGTCTCTGAAAACAATTGCACAAAATTCCCAAAGCTTGGGACAGTGTATTCTCCACACTGGGAGCAGACCCCCACCTTTACAAAGAGTTTAAAACTCAAGTAATTGGCTGGGATCATGAACAAACAAAGGTCCAAAAAAAGTTAGGCCATAGAATCTTTCTATGGGAACAAAGAGGTTCAAAACACACAACCAGAAGAAGACAACAAAGTCAAAGCTCCTACATCCAAAGCCTCCAAGATAAATATTTATTAATCCCTGGCCATGGAAGAGCTCAAAAAGGAGTTTGAGAAACAAGTAAGAAAAGTAGAGGAAAAATTGGGAAGAGAAATGAGAGTGATGCAAGAAAAATCATGTAAAACAAGTCAACAGCTTGCTAAAGGAAACCCAAAAAAATACTGAAGAAAATAACACCTTAAAAAATAGCCTAACCAAATGGCAAAAGAGGCCAAAAAAGTCAATGAGGAGAAGAATGCCCTAAAAAGCAAAATTGGCCAAATGGAAAAGGAAGTCCAAAAGCTTACTGAAGAAAATACTTCCTTAAAAATTAGAATGTAGCAAATGGAAGCTAGTGACTTTATGAGAAATCAAGACACTGTAAAACAAATCCAAAAGAATGAAAAAAAAATGGAAAACAATGTGAAATATCTCATTGGAAAAACAACTGACTAGGAAAATAAATCCAGGAGAGAGAATTTAAAAATTATTGGACTATCTGAAAGCCATGAACAAAAAAAAAAAGCTTAGATATCATCTTTCAAGAAATTATCAAGGAAAACTGCCCTGATATTTTAGAACCAGAGGGCAAAATAGAAATGGAAATAATCCACAGATCACCTCCTGAAAGATCCCCAAAGGAAAAGTCATAGGAACATTGTAGCCAAATTCCAGAATTGCCAGGTCAAGGAGAAAATATTGCAGGCAGCCAGAAAGAAACAAGTTGAGTATTTTGGAAACACAATCAGGATAACACAAGATTTAGCAGCTTCTACATTAAGGGATCATGGGGCATGGAATATAATATTCCAGAGGGCAAAGGAGATAGGATTACAACCAAGAATCACCTACCCAGCAAAACTGAGTATAATCCTTCAGGGGAAAATTGGTCATTCAGTGAAATAGGGGACTTCCAAGCATTCTTGATGAAAAGATCAGAGCTGAATAGAAAATTTGACTTTCAAATACAAGACTCAAGTGAAACATGGAAAGGTAAACAGGAAAGAGAAATCATATGAGATTTATTAAGGTTGAACTGTTTACATTCCTGCAGGGAAAGATGATATTTGTAACTCATGAGACCTTTGTCACTGTTAGGGTAGCTGGAGGGAAAAATATTCTATGTATGTATAGATAGATAGACAGAGGGCACAGGGTGAGTTGAAGATGAAGGGGTGATATCTGGAAAATAAAATTAAGGGATGAGAGAGGATTATACTGAGAGAAGGAGAAAGGGAGAGGTAGAATGGGGTAAATTATCTAACATAAAACAGGCAAGAAAAGACTTTTACAGTAGAGGGGAAACAGAGGAAGGTGAGAGGGAATAAATTAATGAATTCTCATAAGATTTGGCTTATGGAGTGAATAACATACACACTCAATTGGGTATGGAAATCTATCTTACCCTATAGGAAAATGAGGGGGGGAGGGGACAAGAGATCAGGGTGATGATAGAGGGGAGGGCAGGTTGGGGGAGGGGGTAAACAGAAGCAAACACTTCTGAGGAGGGACAGGATCAAACGAGAGAATAGAATAAATGGGGGACAGGATAGGATGAAGGGAAATACGCTTAGTTTTTCACAACATGACTACTATGGAAGTGTTTTGGATGACTACACATGTAAAGCCTGTTCGAGTTGCTTGTCTTGGAGGGAGGAAGGGAAAACATTTAGAACCCAAAGTTTTAAAAACACATGTTAAAAAATTGTTTTCACATGCAACTGGGAAATAAGAAATACAGGAAATGAGGTATAGAAATCTATCCTTCCCTATAGGAAAATAGAAGGGGAAAGGTGTAAGAGAAGAGGGAGAGAGATAGAAGGGAGGGCAGATTAGGGGAAGGGGTATAAAGAATGTATGCCATCTTGGGGTGGGGGAGGGATGAGATGGGGAGAAAATTTGGAACTCAAAATCTTGTGAAAGTGAATGTTGAAAACTTACACTAAATAAATAAATAAATAAAAATAAAAAATAATAAGGAAAAGCCAACATTTACTTTTATCTCTTCAAACTATTCTTTTCACAGGCTTTTAGAAGGTGTATGTAACCTCAAGATTTTGTTCTAGAACCTCTTTTCTCTATATACATCTGTTCTATTTTGTTATCTCTCTCTCTCTCTCACACACATTTCTAGTAATAGACATGAAATGAAATACATTTTATGCATACATACAAAGGCATATCTATGCATATAAATATTTATATCCAGTTCTTTTCTTTTTGCTTAAACTTTTTCTTTTTCTCTTTTTAAAATGTTTTGTTATTAAATATTTTCCCAATTACATGTAAAATAATTTTAACTTTCACTTAGAAAAAATAGTTCCAAACTTTTCTTCACTCTCTTGTCCTTCCTGTCTCCTGAAGAAGGTAAACAATTTGATATTGATTAAACTTGTGAAGTCATGCAAAAATATTTCCATATTAGTCACATTGCAAAAGGAAGCACATACCAAAGAAAGAAGGAAATAAAAATAAGGTTTAAAAAAGAGTATTTTTCAATCTGCATCCAGACTTCATCAATTCTCTTTCTTGGAGGTTAATAGCATCTTTCCTTATGAATCCTTTGGAATTGTCTTTGATCATTGCCTTTATCAGAGTAAAGTTTTTCACAGTTGATTATCCTTATAATATTGCTTATAATCCTTATTGTATAATATTGCTGTTACTGTGTACAATGTTTTTCCAGTTCTGCTCACTTCACTTTTCTTGAGTTCATATAAGTCTTCCCAGGTTTTTATCTGAAACTGTAGTGCTCATCATTTCTTAGAACACTATAGTATTCTGTTAGAATTATACACTGCAATGTTGAGCCATTCCCTCACTGATTTTCATCCCCTTGATTTTCAATTTTTTGACATCACAAAAAGAACAGCTAGAATATTTTTTGTACAAACAGATTCTTTTACTTTTTCTTTGATCTCTTTGGAATTTTCCTGGGTAAAAGGGTATGCACAATGTTATGGCTCTTCGGGCATAATTCCAGACTGTTCTCCACAAATTTTTTCTGCAGGCCCTACAACCTTTGTCATTTTCCTTTCGTGTCATGTAAGCCAATATGATAGGTGAGAGGTGGTATTTCAGAGATGTTTGAATATCCATTTCTTAAGTCAGTAGTGATTTAAATAATTTTTCATGTGACTATTGGTAGCTTTAATTTCTTCTTCTGAAGACTGCTTGGTTCATATCCTTTGACAACATATGAACTAAGGAATGACTGTTTTTTGTTAATATAAATTTGGATCAGTTCCCTATATATATGAGAAATGAGGCCTGTTCAGTCACCCATAATGTAAATTTTTTTTTGTGGATTTTTGTTTTACTTTAATTTTGGCTGTGTTAATTTTGTCATGTAATAAAACTTTTCCATTTTACTTACCCTGCTCCTCTCTATATCGGTTTGTTCATAAACTCTTTCCTTATCCATGTATCTGATAGTTACATTTTTCTTTTTCTTTTTTCTTTTTTTAGACAGTTAGGGTTAAGTGACTTGCCCAGGGTCACACAGCTAGTAAGTGTCAAGTGTTTGGGCTGAGGCCGTATTTGAACTCAGGTCCCCCTGACTTCAGGGCCAGCCACTGCACCACCTAGCTGCCCACAGATCGTTACAGTTTTCCATGCTCCCTTTGTTTACTTATGATATCACCCTTTATGTCTAAATAATGTACCCCCATTTTGACCTTAATCTGATGCATGGTGTAAGGTTTTCATCTATACTTAGTTTCTGACAAACTGCTTTCAAGTTTTCCCAGTAGTTCTTGTCAAATGTTAAGTATTTACCTCAAAAGCTTAGAACTTTTGGTTTGTCAAACACTGGATTACATTTGTCATTTAGTGTTGTCTGTTGTGTATCTAATTTATTTCAATAAGCCTCCATTTTATTTCTTAGACAGTACTAAATTGTTTTGTTGATTACCACTTTGTAGCAGAGTTTGAAATCTTATACTGATATTCTTCCTTTTTTCTCATTTTTTCCCAATGTTTCTCTTGATATTCTTGATCTTCGTTCTTCCAGATAAATTTTGTTATTATTTTTTTAGCTCTATAAAATATTTTTGGTAGTGTGATTAGCATGGCGCTGAGTAAGTAAATTGACTTAGGTAGAATTATCATTTTTGTTATATTGGTTCAGCTTACCCATGAGCAATTAATTTTTCTCTAATTGTTAAGATCTGTTTTTATTTATGTGAAAGTGTTTTGTAATTTTATTCATTTAGCCCCTGGGTTTCTCTTCACAAATAGCTTTGCAAGTATTTCATGTTGTATACATTTATATTAAATGGAATTTATTCCCTACTTCTTGCTAGTATATTTTGTTGGTAGTATGTAGAAATGCTGATAATTTACATGATTTTATTTTACATCCTTCAATTTTGTTAAACTTCTTCATTTTTTCAACTAGTTTTTTTAGTTGATTCTCTAGGGTTCTCTAACTATACCATCAAATCATCTGGAAAAGTGATGATTTTGTTTCCTTATTGCCTATTTTTATTCTTTCAATTTCTTTTTCTTGTCTTATTACTACAACTAGTGTTTATAGCATAATTGCCTAAACTTTTCAATTTTTTAAAAATTTGATTTCTCTGCTTCTTTTTTTCCCCTATGGTCCATTTCCCACATAGATACATAAGTGAAAAGCTTGGAGAAATGTAGTACTGTATTTTTTCCTGGAATGGGCAAATAGTGATATCCACTCTATTATAAGGAAGCAAATAAGGGCATCTATCAATGTAAATTCCTTTATAAAAATAATAAAAAGAACAAGCCTCAGCAATAATGTGCCCAAATTGGTTACTTGCCTTGGCATATATTTTTGTCCTAATCTACGTTGACTACCATTTCCATGAAAATGCATTTGATTACTAATCAGTCATTTCTTATTAATAATAGGTTGATGTTTCACCCTGCTGATTTTACATTTTAATAAAAGTTCTGTTCTGAATATTTTAAATACTATGTTACTGCAATCACTTAGGCTTCTTGATTTGCTCATATATTACTGATTTACAGACTCTGGACAGAATTATTTTTTTTTATTACAACTCCTCCCATTTTAAGTATCTTTACTTATTGGTTTTGTAGGAAGTAATTAATCTGTTTTTTCCTTTATTTTTCATTTTGTCTGAACTTAATCACTAATGTGAAAATTCTTCTTCTTCTTCTTCCTGAGAAAATGCAAGGTTTTCTATAGTGTAGACTTATTTGATCACATATGTGCACAGTCTTCTTTTTGTGATTAAAAGCTGAAGGGGGAATCATTCACTAAAACCATTCCCTTGCTACCAACTACCTGTGTGGAACCTCAAAGGCACACATAACAACAGAGTCATATTAACTCAGGTAATCTTACTTAGCATTATAATATTATGTTAATTGGTTTCTAATTATGAATCATATAGAATGGTGTTAAAACAGCATCACTAACATCAGCTTGTGAAATAACAGCTCTGTAGAATTGAAATAAGGTCTTTTTTTTAATCATTTTCCCAAACATGGCTTATATTCTATCAAGGGTACAAGCCTTAGTGGCCAGACTATACTCTCAGACTACACTCACTCAGAAAAATACATCACTTCAAAATAAACTATTTTTAATAATTTATACATTTATATTATCCCAGTATTTTCAAATTATTTATGGGTAAATTATCAACCCCCTTTAATTAGGTTCATTGTAACCACTAACATTAGCTTTTCTAACCATAAGTCTATCAGACCATAGTAATTAGTGTTTCATTCCATAAGACTAGTTTGATCCCATTTTACTCTAGTTTATTGCTTATTTACACTGGAAAGGGTGATGCTCCCCATTTTTATCAATGTTGAGGGCAAAGAAGAAAATAGGGTTTCATGAGAAATAAGGGTCCAAGTATGGTTGAAATAAAAAAAATTATCATACTATACCATAATAATAAATAGGGGCAAGTCCCTTGAAGAGTCAAACCCAGGCTTAATGAACTCCCCCCTTTTTATAACTGGTAGTAAATTTAACAGACTTATTATCCATTGGAGTAGAACATATTAAAATATAAATTGGATCAAAAAAGTCCAAAATAAATTCATAGGGATATAATAGATTATAAAGGAAATAAAGGTTGCAATGGAAAAAGTTCTGGATTTTAAGCCAAAAAGATTTTGATTCAAATCTTGCCTATAGCACTTATTTACTGGAAAAGTCACTTAGGTTAGCCAAAATTGTTTCCTCATTTATCAAATAAAAGATTTAAATTACTTGGTCTCTAAGTTCCCATAAAGGTCTAAATGTTTGTCCTATGACAAGTCAAGACATCAGTTCAAATCTAGTTTTTGCTACCTACTAGATATGTAGATGTTGAATGCTCAACTTATGTGAATTTCAGTTTTCTTATCTATAAATCATGATTTAAATGGCTTTTAAGGTATTTGACAGTTTCCAGTCTATCATCTCAAGTTTGGTTGGGGAAATCTAACTCTAATATTCTTTGTAAATTTCCTGAAGAGCAGAAATGTACAAAAATGTAACCACAAAAGTTCATTTTGTGGCCAAATATAAGTTATTTCAGATTTTATTTTTGCAAGTTTTATATTACTTGTCTTTCACTTTAGTGTAACAAAAATAACAAATGATCTTGAAATTTTAATTAAAGCTCCTGAATACAAAAAGTTCAATTTATAGGCATTATTTTTAAATTATTATTTCAATCACTTATTGGAGCAACTGAAAGAGATAGATAGAGAGAGAGATATTAATTTTGCTGTTTAAAAGGAAAACAATATGACTATTCCATATTCTAGTGTTAATTAATCCAAGCTTAACAACAAATTCTTATTAGGGAATTTCTTATTCCACCCTTTCTTGGCAGATAGACATTTATCATTTATTGTACCATATTAAAAATTTATCCCTTTACAAAATTCATTTGGAAAAGGCTACTCTTAAAACACATTTTCATTTGATACAGAAATACCAGACTTTCTTTTTAAACTTTTCTTTCTGTAAGGTACAAAACAAAATAAATAAGTGAAATTAGCCTGTGAATCATAAACAATGCCTGAGTTAAATTTTATTTTTTGTAGATTTATTTCTTTGTGAATTAGGTGTTTTCTGTGATCTAATACAAAAAACAAATTAAGCAAAAAATATTCATAGGATCTTTCTGTAAAGCTACTTCAAAAATCTGTTAGGGATTAGCACTACTGGTTTGTCGGCAGAAACAATTATGATACTAACCCCTTCATTCCTTCATGACAATTGAGTATTGTAGTTATTTATATATTCATCATATTTATTTCTTTATGGATTCCATGAGAAGAAATAAGGTCACCTAAACTTTATTTCCCTAAGTGCCAAACAGAGTATCTTAGATTTAATAGAATTAATAAATGTTTAAATTAAGTAGGCATTCTCTGATATTTGAAATGTACATAATATTTATTTTATTTTTAATGTGTTATCATGTGTTACACATGTTATAATGTAGGGGGTTAGGGCATATGACAAAAGCAGTAAGTGGCAAGCAGCCTACATACTCTATTGGAATTCAACCTGACTAGATGTTGTGATACTGGACAAGCCACTTAATCTCCATTGTCCTCAATTTCCTTCTCTGTAAGATGATTGGTGGACTAGATGGGCTCTAGGGAACCTTTCAGTTCCCAGTCTATAATTCCATAATCCAAAAACCCACCAGCATTGCGTCTTTCTCTTTGTGGTAAGGATGCCTTCCATAATGAGGTTATCAATTAATCCTGTTTTTTTTTTTTTCTTTTTTCTTCCTTTTTTTTTTCCTTTTTTGTCCCTAGCAATAAAAGCAATGAAAGACAAACTTAACATCTGAATATTTAAACTCACAAAAGGGCAAAAGTTCCATTTTGCACTTAAGTCTTTATATAAACTTAAGTAAAAGATCAAATATGGTATCACTTTATATACTTAAATTGATCTCTGGTTTCATTAATGTAGATATCATCCTGTTGCAAGGAAGATTGCAGCCCATCCATGTCTACCTATACTACATGACTTCTCTCCAAATTCTCACAGAAGATTTTCACAGGAGTACAACCCAGAATGCTGGGAGCCTTCTGCATTTTCTCTTGAGATTGTAAGAATTTCAGAAGAATCTATAGGCTGTTCATCAGTGATCTCTTGCTTTTTCTATGTGACCAGTCACACACCTACTGTGCTTGATCATACAGTATGAAATATACATATAAATGCAAATACTTTAAATACAACCAAATACTTATTTAATTTAACTAAACAAACATTTATTAAATCCTTACTTCAGGGAGGACTAGCACCTCGGGTGTGAGGGCTTGCTCAGTCCTTTTAAAGCATGCTTATATACCTTTGGTGTCTACCTGCCTTCTGGTTCTTACCTGTGGCTCCAAGAAGCTGTAGAACATGCAACAGTCACACCCCAGTTAAACCATCTTAGCAGACAAGCTAAACCAGATTGAACTCACAGGACTCAAACCCATCAATGAGTTCAGGGAAGTCTACCCTAAGCATATGAAGAATTAAAATTTGAGGAATTATTTTAGTTGTTTGGATGGAATGCTGAGAGAGTGCAACTGAGATACTGCCTCAAATTGGCCATCTTGGTTCCTGTCCATTATCTTCTTCTTCACTTTAGTGCTTGACAATGATGTGCACCTTCTCCTACCCAAGGCCAAGCAACAATTTACATCTGTCTTTGGCTGCATACACTGCTGTCTTCTCTAGTATATTGCCTCCTCAAACATTCCACCCTCTTTGATCTTCAATAATTCATTATCTACCAGTTTATTCCCACTGCCAACATACATAAATCTTTGCTATCCTTAAAAAGCCTTCAGTAGACTCCACCATTTATTTAATCTATCATCCTGTATTTTGCTATGCTTTTTCAAAGTCATAAAAATGTTACCTAACCTCATTGCCTCTATTTATTCTTCTCTCACTTCTAAACCCTTTCTAATTTGGCATCTGAACTCTTCATTTAAATGAAACTATTCTCTGCAGTTATGAATTCATAACTGTGAATTCTGATGGTCTTTTTTTTTTTAAGAATCAAGGACAGAGTGCATGGTTGTGAGGTGATTATATTGAAATCATCTCCAAAAAAATGAAGAGATGAGAAAGTGGGGTGGAGGGGGAAGTAGGAGGAAGAAAGAAGTAAAATGTGAAATATTTTCTCAAATAAAAGAGACATAGAAATAAGAACTTTTACAGTGGATGGGAAAATAGGGAGGTGGCAGGAAATACTTGGATTTTATTCTCATTGGAATTGTTTCAAAGAATGAAGAATATGAATATACATATATTACATATGTATGTATATATTATATATATGTACACACATACACATTCAGTTATATAGAGAAATCTATCTTACCCAACAGGGAAATAAGAGTGGAAGTGGATAAGAAGAAGGAGGAGGTATGATAAAAGAGAAGGCAAGTTAAGTGAACAAGGGTTAGAAGCAAAATATATTTTGAGGAGGACAGGATAAAAAGAGAGAGAAGAATAAACAGTAGAAAATGGGAGGGAGAGAAATATACAGTTCATAATCATCACTATGAATGAACTGAGTTTACCCTTAAAATGGAAGCAGACAGCAGAATGGATTAGGAGCCAAAATCCAACAATATGTTGTTTACAAGAAACACACACTTTCAACAGAAAGGCACCCACAGAGTTTAAATAAAGGATTAAATAAAGGATATGCTGCAACTGAAATAAAAAAAGGAGAGGTAGCAATTAGAAATATCAAAAGTAAAATAGACATAATTAAAAGAGATAACCAGGGTAACTATATTGTGCTAAAAGGTACCAAAGACAATGAAGGGATATAAAAAAAAAATTCCAACAAATTTCTCTAATAAAGGTCCAAATTCTCAAATATATAGGTAATTGAGTCAAATTTGAAAAAAAAAAGTTATTCCTCAATTGATAAATGGTTAAAAGTTATAAAACAGCTAGCATTCAGAAGACTAAACAAAAGCTCACTATAGACATATAAAAATGCTCTAAATCACTATTGCTTCGAAAAACACAAATGAAATTAAAGCAATACTGAGGTACTGCCTCATATCTTTCAGAAATGCCAAATGGTGGAGGATATGAGGGAAAATAGGTACACTACTGCACCATTGGTAGAGTATTGAACTGGGTCCAGCCATTCTGGAGAACAATTTGAGCTATACCCAAAATGCTATGAAATGGTGTATATCCCTAGCAATAGCAAATACTAGGTCTATATCACAGAGAGGTTAAAGAAATTTTCATTTCTTTAATCTCTCTGTGATATAGACCTAGTATACATACATATATATATATATACATATATACACACACACACACACACACACATATAGGTATATATACACACATATATGTATACATATATATGCATATATACATATATGTGTGTATATATACCTATATACACATACACAAATATCTAAATAAACTCTTTTTTGTGGTAGCAAAGAATAAGAAATCAAGAGAATGATCATTAATTGAGCAATGGCTGAACAAGTTGTGGCATATGATAGTGATATAATACTATTGTGCTATAAAAAATGACAAGGGCAGTGGTCTCTTAAAAACACGTCAAGACCTATATGAACTGATGCAAAGTGAAGAGAGAAGAATCAGGATATCATTGTAGTGATGATCAGTAGTGAAAGACCTGGCTACTCTGATCAATATAATGATCTGAGACAATTCCAAAGGACTAGTGATGAAAAAATACTATCTACCTCTAGAGAGATAACTGATGAACTCTGAGTGTAAATTGAAGTATAATTTTCTTACTTTCTTCCCCACCCCCCTTTTTTGTAATATGCCTAATATGGAAGTATGTTTTCTGTTATTTCACATGTATAATTGACATACTATTGCTTGCCCTCTCAGTAGGTAGTTGGTGGGAAGGAGGGAGAGAATTTGGAATTCAGAATTTTTTAAAAAAGTGTTAAAAACAATTTAAAAAAAGAGAATGGGGGAATGGTGTCAAAGGGTTTTGAGATGAAGATATGAATAGAAAGTGAGCTCATGTTAAATAGTCTCTTGTAGCTCAATATTGAATGACATGAAGGCCCAGGTTGAAAGGGTAGGTGGAAGGAGAAATGTGGAAGGCTGAAAGAGAGAAGGGAAAATTTAAAAGTCTTTGGGGAGTGGAATGGAGAATCAATTATGGAAGATTAAAATGGTTGCTTTCCTACAGTGAGAATCCATTTATAATGGGTCCAGTCTTTAGCTCTGTCCAGTAGACCTTAAGAAGAAGTAGAGATGGAGGATGTGAGTAATCAAGATTTGGAGTTTGTTAAGGCTTGGGAAGTGACGGGACAATAGTACAAGGGATGTGAAAGCAGAGGATAGTTTGAACCTGAAATGGTTAGTAACAGTGTCGAGATTGGAAAGAAAGAAAAATAAACTAATGCACATCCAATTTGGTGTCAACTCCTATTGTTTATACTTCAGGAATATTTTTAGGAAATGCCCCCTCCTCTAACTTACACTGCCTCCCTTTCTTATCACTTCTTTCCTTTATTATAGAAATAATCTTATAATTGCTGTTCCTATCTCCATTGTCTATCATCTCCTATTCATCTTTCATGCAGCTGTCAAGGTAATCTACTTACTGGACAAATATGACTTATGCTAGGGCTCCAAAACATTCTGGGCTCCTTATTATCAGTGGAATTAAAATCCAAACTCTTTACATAGAATGAGTCTTTCTCCAACCTACCTTTACAGGCTTATTTATACTAATTTATGTTACTTCATTTTCTCATCTTTTATAGATTAGACCTAATTATACCTAATTAGCTCCATGATATAACTACAGAACCTCAGAATTCTTTTCAATATCTGTTTTCTTAAGTCTTCTCTACCCCCAAGCTGAAAATGGGCTCTTAATTGTTATTATATTTTTAAAATTAGCTTGTAAACTTGTTTTTTGCCCTTTAATTCCATATTGCATCATCTTTGCTTGTTTCTATAACCTATTCCTCCATTGAACTGTTAACTTGTTTAGGACAGTGACTGTGGTGATTATCAATTTTTGTAACCCCAGAACCTATTAGTTTCTTCCAAATGATAAGAACATTATAATGACAACAATTATTACAATAATAAAAGTAGTAATAGTAGTAGTAGTAGTCATAGAAAAGCAGCAGCGTAGTATAGTATAATATAGTATGGTATAGTGTAGTGTAGTGTAGTATAGTATAGAATAGTATAGTGTAGTGTAGTGTAGTATAGTATAGTATAGTGTAGTGTAGTGTAGTGTAGTGTAGTATAATATAGAATGGGGTATTATAGTGTGGTATAGAGATATTTGTTGAATTACAATAATAAAAATTCTGGTCTTTTGTTTAGCTAATGGTGATCTAAAATTCTGAGTAAAAATCCAACTTTTAGAAAGAAATAGGCAAAACTAATAATGTTCAGTTCACAACAGTTTTTTTTTTCCATTGCTTTTTCTGGCACAAATACTAAAAGGAAAGAAATGTGACCCTTTATGTCTCTTCCTATACAGCTGCCACTAAATGCAATATTAACACATAATGTGTATGTGTTAGGGGGCGGGGGCGGCAGGGATTGGAAAGAAGCAGCCACCTTGCTGTGTGTAGAATAGCTTGTTGTTAGGAAAGATTGAAACAAGCATTTATTAACTGCCTACAACGTGGCAGGCACTTTGCTAAGTACTTTGTAAATATTATCTTATTTTATCCTCAAAATAACCTTGGGGATATAGGTGTTATTTTATCCCAGTTGAAAAAATGAAGGTAAAAAGTGTTAATTGGCTTAACTAATGTCACATAGCTAGTATGTGTTAGAGGTCAGATTTGAACTCAGATATTATAGACTTCAGGATAGACACTCCCTCCACTGTATCACCTTGCTACTTATTAGTTGGTAATCATTGGACTACTGCTAATCAATAAAATTGAATTTTTATGGCATACTGTTTTTATACCATTGTATTATTTGAATTTACATATTTTTAATTTATGCAATATTTATAAAGCCATCTTTAGTAATAATATGACCCTTGGGCTATCCTAAAGATAGTGCTTATTGAAATCAAATAAATTATCTTCTTCATACTGTTTCTGACTGTAAAATGTAATTGTTCTAAAGTTCACGAGTCAAAATATTTTTGTATCTTTCGAAAGAGGATTCTTTAAACCTTTTTATTTCATGGACCTCTTTGGTAGCCTGGTGAAGCCTGTGGACACCTCAGAATAATGTTTTTAAATACAGAAAATAAAATACTTTGAATTACAAAGGAAAATAATTATATTGAAATTATTATAAAATATAAAAGTAAAATATAAAAGATAAAAGGAATATTTTAAAAAACAGAATGAATATCCTTGCTTTAGAACTGTTTACATTCCTGCATGGAAAGATGATATTTGTAACTCATGAGACCTTTGTCAGTATTAGGGTAGTTGGAGGGGAAAAAATTATATGTACGTATATATAGATATAGATAGACAGATAGAGGGCACAGGGTGAGTTGACAATGAAGTGGTCATATCTGGAGAATAAAATTAAGGGGTGAGAGAGGATTATACTAGGAGAAGGAGAAAGGGAGAAGAGGAATGGGGTAAATTATTTCACAAAAAAAAACAGAAAAGAAAAGGCTTTTACAGTGGAGGGGAAATGGGGGAAGGTGAGAGGGAATGAGTGAATCTTATTCCTGTTGGATTTTGCTTAAGGAAGGAATAACACACACACTCAATTGGGTATGGAAATCCGTCTTACCCTACAGGAAAATGGTGGGGGGAAGGGGACAAGAGAGTAGGGGGATGATAGAGAGGAGGGCAGATTGGGAAAGGGGGTAATCAGAAGCAAATACTTCTGAGGAGGGACAGGATCAAAAGAAAGAATAGAATAAATGGGGGGGTGGGATAGGATTAAGGGAAATAGAATTAGGTTTTCATGGCATGTCTACTATGGAAGTGTTTTGCAAAACTGCACATATATAACCTATATTTAGTTGCTTGCCTTATCAATGAGGGTGGGTGGGGAGAGAGGAAGGGAGAAAATTTGGAACCCAAAGTTTTAAAACCACATGTTTAAAAAAATGTTTTCACATGCAACTGGGAAATAAGAAATACAGGAAATGGGGTGCAGAAATCTATCCTGCCCTACAGGAAAATAGAAGGGGAAGCAGGGGAGAGATAGCAGAGAAAGCAGACTAGAGGAAGGAGTATTCAGAATGCATGCCATCTTGGGGTGGGGAGAGGGGTGAGATGGGGTGAAAATTTGGAACTCAAAATCTTGTGGAGGTAAATGTTGAAAACTAAAACTAAAACTAAATAAATAAATAAAAATTTTAAAAAAAGAAAAAAAAAGAAAAGTGGAGATGAAGGAAGGGAGGAAGCAAATCTAGGAGAACTGGGCTGGCATCCTGTCTCTGCCCCTAAGTCCTTGTGTGACATTGGGGTCATCATTTCCTTTTTCTGAGCCTCAGTTTCCTCCTGTATAAAATGAGTAGGTTGAACCAGATGGCCTCTAAAGGCCCCCCCAGCTCTGCCATTCTGTGTCCTAAGGGCCCTCCCAGCCCTGACATCCTGTGTTCTAAGCACCCTCCCAGCTCTGACATCCTGTGTTCTAAGTGCCCTCCCAGCTCTGACATCCTGTGTTCTAAGGGCCCTCCCTGCTCTGACATTCTGAGTTTTAAGGGCCCTTCTAGCTCCAATATTCTGTAATTCCCTAATTCCTCCTCTTTTGCAGGAAGCTCCCTGCCCAACCCCCTGACCCAGGCTCTTCCTAATCCCCAGCACTCTCCACACCCTGTCATACTCTCTGCCTCATCCAGATCAATCCAGAGGTTCTGGGCCTGGGCCAGGAATAAGGAGCTTCTCAGTAGCCTCTCTCCCCACTCCTTCCACCCCAATTTTATGCTCCTCCCCACCTTCACAAGACCTCCAACCCTCTTGTCCCCAGACTGAAGTTTGTGGGTGAGTGAAAAAGGGGCTGCCCTCCCCCCAAGGAGAGCTGTCAGTAACTCTTTAAGCCAATCCTCCAAGACTGTGAACCATGCTGAGGGGCAATGAAAAAGCCAGTTTGGGCCAAACACAGATTTGTATTTGAGAGTCCCGAAACCAAAGCTTAAAATCAAGCAACGAGCCTTAATTAAGTGTCTACTATGTGTCAAGCACTGTGCTAGGCCCTGAGGTTCCAAAGACAAAAATGAAGCAAACATTCAATTATTGAGAATGAGACAGTCTATACACTGATTCTAATCAGCTCATGGAGGGCCCTGAATGTCGAGCTCGGGAGCCTGGGCTTGATGCTAGAGACAATGAGAGCCACTGAAAGTGCTTCAGCAGAAAAGGGTCTTGTTGAGATTTAGGAAAATTAATCCTTCAGCCTGTCCAAGATGGGGAGAGGTGAAGGGATGTGCAGGGAGATGAGCACTTTCTCTAACCCCCTAAGGCCACCTTTCATCCACTCTGAATATTTTTGTTATTGTTTGTGTCTGACTCTTTGTGACCCCTTTTGGACTTTTCTCAGCAAAGATACTGGAGTGGTTTGCTGTTTCCTTCTCTAGCCCATTTTACAGGCAAGGAAACTGAGGCAAACAAGGTTGAGTGACTTGCCCAGAGTCACACAGCTAGTAAGTGTCTGAGGCCAGATTTGAACTGAAGGCTTCCTGACTCCAGGCCCAACACTCTATCCACTCTGCCACCTAGCTGCCCCAACTCTGAATATAGTACTTGTTATTTACACTGTTGTCTCATTAGAATGTAAGCTCCTTGGGGGCAGGAACTCTTTTTACTTTTCTTAACACTAGTAACACAGTGCCTAGTTACTGGTGTGGGGAACCTGTGGCCTGGAGGATTCTATAATACATTTTAGTAAAAGGTTGATTTCCTAAAATGACTTTTCCCAGTAAACATTGTTTCAGTATATTAAATAGAATGTGAAAAGCATCTAATTAAGCCCACCAGACAAACACACAAAATAAATGTTGGGAAAATTCTTTCAACTTACCCACAGTCTAATATTAGCTACCACACAACCATATATTTTTTGAAATTTTTTTAGGAATGTCATCATTGCTAGACAAGAATTCTACACTTCATATCTTTATCAAAGTGCAGGATATAAAATAAACCCACATAAATCATCAGTTTTTCCTGTTTTTTTTTTTTTTTACCAACAAAGTCCAGCAATAAGAAATAGAAAAATAAATTCCATTTAAAATAAACATAGACCATATACTTGGGAGTCAACCTTCCAAGACAAACCCAGGAACTATTTGTACACAATTAAAGAACACTTTTCATAAAAGTAACATCAGATCTAAAAAATTAGAAAACTATTAATTGCTCATGGTTAGACAAAGCCATTATGATAAAAATGGCAATTCTAACTAATTTACTTATTCAGGGCCATACTAATCAAACTACCAAATATTTTATTTTATAGAGTTGGAAAAATAACAACATTCATCTGGAGCAACAAAAGGTCAAGAATGTGAAGGGAATCAACAGAAAAAAATAAGTGAAGAAAGGTAGTCTAGCTATACCTTATCTTACACTGTATTACAAAGTGTTCATCATTAAAATAATTTCTTACTGTCTAAGAAATAGAGTTGTGGATCAGTGGAATAAATTGTGTGCATAATGCACAGTAATAAATGACCATAGTAATCCAGTGTTTGACAAATGAAAAATCCAATCCTTTTAGGCAAAAACTCACTACTTGACAAAAACTTCTGGAAAAACTGCAAAACCCTTTGGCAGAAATGAGGTATAGACCAACATCTCACACCTTATACCAAAATAAGGTCAAAATGGGTTTGCGATTTGGACATAAAGGGTGATACCATAGGCAAACTAGGAGAGTAAGGAATAGTTTCCCTGTCAGATCTATGGAAAGGGAAGGATTTATAACCAAACAAGTGATAGAGAGTGTTATGAAATGGTGAAATAGATAATTCTGATTACAAGAACCAATGTAGCCATGATTAGAAGGAAAGCAGAAAACTTGGAAAAAAATTTATAGCAAGTGTTTCTGATAAAGGCCTCATTTCTCAAATATATAGAGAATTGAGTCAAGTTTAGAAGACTACAACTCATTTCCCAATTGATAAATGGTCAAAGGATATGAATAGGCAGCTTTCAAAGAAATTAAATCTATCTATAGTCATCTGAAAAAACTGCTTTAAATTTCTATTTATTATAGAAAAGTAAAATTAAAACAACTTTGAGGTACCACCCCACAGTTATCAACTCAGCTAATATGACAGAAAAACTAAACGGCAAATTTAGAGAAAATGGTGGAGTTGTGAACTGATCTAACCATTCTGGAAGGCAATTTGGAACTATGGCCCAAAGATTATAAAACTGTGCATACCCTTTAGAAAACAATAGGTCTGTATGATGAGTGAGGACTCTTAATTGAGGAATGGTTGAACAAGTTATGGCATATAATTGTGGTGGAATACTATCGTGCTATAAAAAATGATAGGCAGAATCCTTTTCAGAGAAACCTGGAAAGAATTACAGGAACTGATGCAAAGTGAACTGAGTAGAACCAGAACAGTATGTACAGTAGCGTGGCCATCTTCAGTCATCCTAATCTATCTCTTTCCACTGGACCCAGAGGGTGGTGACTGCATAGACCTCCCTCACTCAAATCACTTGCAAATCATGACATCAGCTTCCTGACATCATGGTCCTCTTCAAGAATAGCAAACAACAAATACACAGTAATAACAATATTGTAAGAATTCAACTGCGAATTACATAGGTATTCTCAGCAGTACAACAATCAAAGGCAATTTCAAATGATTTGTGATGAAAAATGCTATCCACCTCCTGAGAAAGAATTGATGGCATCTGAATGCAGATCAAAACTTATCTTTTTACTTTTTATTTTTTCTTCTTTGTTTTATGTTTTTTTCTTCTTCATAACATAAGTAATATGGAAATATGTTTTATATGACTACATATATATAACCTATAGCAAATTTCTTGCCTTCTCAATAAGGGGGAAGGAAGAAAGAGAAAATTTGGAATTCAAAATTTTAAAAAAATTGTTTAAATATTTTTACATGTAATTGGAAAAATATAATATTTTAAAAATAATTTCACACTTTAATTCTGACCTTTATGGGTAATAATCAACTCCAATCCAGAAAATACTTCGCTCACCAATACAGGGGCTATCAGAGGAATATATCTCATAGAGATGAATTAGTTTACGTGGTTGGAAAGAGAAAATATAGATTATTTCAGTTTAAGGTTTCTAATATTGTAAGGTTTTTAGGCTAGAGAAAAATTAGCCAAATTTCTAATACTCTAGGGATTTCTCCCTGTGAAATAGGACAATGAAGATAGTAGGATCATAGGCATAAAGATTTATAATTGACAATTACCTTAGAAGTCATCTAATCCATACCTTTCATTTTATAGATGAGCATCACATCAGCAGATTCTGAATAGTTATATTATAAATTCACTATCAATATTTTAATTTATAATATTCAATACATATTTTTAGTTCCTACTAGGTGCTAAGAACTATTCCAGGTTCTGAGGGATCTAAAAACAGAAATCATGGTCTTTGCCTCAAGGAATTTATATTCTCATGGAATACAAATGCAAGATAGCACAGATTTTAATGTTAGTAGTATGATTCCTTTTTCTAGAAAAGTAGAAAAGTTATAGTCTGCTACTTAAATATATTGTTGCATGTGATTTATTAAATTCTTAAGTATAATTTGTTTAGTGAATAATTCTATATAATTTATAGTAAAATAGAGGACCAAATAGCAACACTCTAAAGCAGGGGTTCTTAATCTGGTGCCCATAAACATTTTTAATGTTTTAATAAGTTCATTTCAATAGTTTCCTATAACTAAATGTATTTAACTTTTCAATTTAAACATTATACAGAGAAGTGGATCATAGCTTTTATCAAATTGCCAAATCACTCATAACACAAAAAATTAATGACCCTGAGTTTCAAGAAAGAAATGAAATTCACCTAACAGAAGTACAAGAACAGTAATTTTTAAATAGCTACAATGTTCAGATCATTTTACTAATGCCTAGGGAGAGATACGACTTTTGACCTCAAGGAATTTACACTCTGGAAAGGGGATAAGACATCACAACATATAGTTATATGCTGCAATATTAAAGGAAAAATGAAATACAAAGTTATAGCTTTTAATGAGATTTCAGGGAAATTGTCATTACTGGCCTGAAGGGTCAAAAGCACCTCCTAGAAAAGTTGATATCTTAGTTGGACTCTAATGGTTCTGTAGGGAAGGAGTAGGTAAAGAGGGGGATAAGTCATTCTATAAATCAAGGACAAGGTAAGAGTAAAAGATGTAAGAAATCAATGTATGTCCTGAGGCAAAAAGTATTCAAGTTGACTTGGAACATAGATTGTGTGGAAGATAGCAAAATGACATAAGGCTACAAATGTCAGATTGTGTAGGGTTTTAGATGTCATTTTGTACTCAGACCAAGAGGGAATAGGAAACTATTCAATTTGACCATTGGAGAGAGTTGATATTTATGCAAGATAGCTTTTAATTACACAACAGATTAATGCTTGATATAATATAATGGGGCAGAGTCTCCTTTGATTTTTGTCTCTGTATCCTTAACACTGTGCCATGCAGATAGCTGGTATGTATTTGAATTTATGCATTTACTACAAAAGTATGAATTTGAGGGAGAGGAGAGGAGAGAGGAAAAAAAAAAAAGAGACAGACCTTAAGGAAGACTTTTCAATAGTCTAAATGGGTGTTAATTATGGCTTACTCTATGCGAGAAGTGGGAATAGAGAGGCCAGGGGAGATCCAAAGCATGTCATAGTGATGGAATTGGTCATTTTTGGTAGATTGGAAATGAGATCTGAAATAGAGGAAAGAATCAAAGGTAATATCTCATCATTGTGAACATGAGAGATGAGGTGGCATAGTGTTTGGAAACTAGGAGTCACCAAAACCTCAGTTAAAATCCCGACCCAAACACTTATGATCAAAGACAACTAACTTAACCTTTCTCATTCTCTTTCTTCGTGTGTACTATAAAGATAATAATAATTCCAATTTCAGAGGATTTGGGGGAAGATTAAAAGGTGATAATGTATTTAAAGCATGTACCCAACCTTAAAATACTCTATATAACTCTTGTTGTTGTTGTTTTTGTTGTTGTTGTTGTTGTTGTTGTACTTGTTCTTCTACTGCTGTTGCTTCTCCTGCTCCTGCTTCTTCTCTTTACCTGTATGTTGATTGTTTGTGGAATAGTCACTTCTCCAAGATAGGTGTTATAAAGGAAATCTTCTCTGTCTAGGAGGTTATTATACAACTCTTGAACTCAGGAATTATCATTCCTCAATTGCTAGTTTCTGATATGTATTTATTTAAGGAAACATAAAGAAAAAAGGATAGAAATCCAGCATTTCCCTTCTCAGTACAGCCTATATACAAGGCACCTGCCATGTGCCTTTCCTGCAAGTTATCATTTTCTGCTCTTGGGGTTAGGAGAGAGAAGTACTCTTTCCACCTTATCACCATAGGTTGGTCTAGAATTTGAAAGTAGAGAAATTACAGGGGAACAAAAGGGAAAAGGAGTGATCCATATCATGTCTTGCTCTTATAGAATACTGGTAATAGAGATATTCTTATGAAAAAAGACAGGTATTCTGATTGTCTTATTTGCCAATTATCTTGGAGTCAACTTCAGTCACTAGTGACCAGTCAGAGGATTTCTCTGCATCTTCTCTGCCAGGTGTCAGTGAGCTTTTCTATTTTCATGGGAGAGTCTTTTTGATAAGGTCCATACCTTATAAACTCATCAGATTTTTGGAAGACCTGATAAAATTTATCAAGTGAGAGTGTTGGACTTGATACATTCTGAGGTCCCATCTTCTTATGAATCTATGATCTTATGATGAGGAGTTAGTAACCATGACATGGAAGGAATAATTAGGCAGTAGGAAGAGAATTAGAGGAGTGCAGTCTCTGAAACCAAAGTAGGAAAAAGTGATGAACAGTGACAAAAACTTATAGTATCATAAATTTGTTATGGGTAAAATAAATTTGTGAATCTTTAGCAACATTCATCAGCCTTATAGTAAGAGAGGAAAATATGATAAAGTTGTGTCAGAGTTCAGACTTTAAACATTATGAGTCTTGAAGGTGAAACAAATCCAAGAGTCTTTAGGGGAAAAAAAGTAGTGATTTCTAGTAAGAGACTAAGTTGGTTGGTAGCTGACTTGTCATGAAGAAAGAAGTCATTGTAGTTGAGAAGCTTGGGAAATTATATAGTTTTAGTGTAACAGGTGTTGACATCTGGTATACTGAAGTTTATTGTGGTACAATAGAGGATGGGTTAGGATGAAAACCATATATTAAAGTCATTGGGGAAGTTGTGAAAATGATTTGAAGGTCAATAGATGACAATCACAAGAGGGGAGGAGGTTGCATGGACTTTGTAAGAGAAAAAATATTAACAGAGAGATGATGTTATAGGAATCTTCTGTATGTGGCAGTGGCAAATCAAAGTGTACACCCTTTACTGTTCCATGCAACATGAGTTTGGGTGGGGAGAAGTGGAAAATGCATAAGACACAAAACACTAAAACATATTTATAAATACATACTGGATTATAAGTCATTTGCAAAGGATATAGTTTCCTTGGAGGAGATCCAAGTTTCAGTTAAAACAAGGACAGAAAGGTAATCTAGGTAAAATATTGAGGATGTGTGGAAGTTTGTTCACAATAAGAACAGAAGTTCCAAAGAACTAAATAAAATTGGTTAGGCTCCCACATGTGGCCTTGTAGATTCTCAAATGTAGCCCTTTGATTGAATCCAAACTTCACAGAACAAATTCCCTCAATAAAAGTATTTGTGGATTCAGTCAAAAGGCTTCACCCCAGGACCCAGAAGCCCCTGGACCATTAGGCAATGCATGACCATTATTAGATGAGTAGATATAAGTAGGGATTAGAATGCAATGAGGGGTCAGGAAAAGGTTTTGGGGGCATGCAGACTTACTCTGTAATGACAAGACTGAATGATCACTCTTGGGGATTCAATACCACAGAAAGCACATGCCTGTGCTATTCTCTGACAGCAGAAAATAACCAATAGAGTGTTTTCAAAGATAATCTACTTCATGTTGGAATGTTGGTGTTTTGTTATGATTACGTGGGGTTTCTTCCCTGTAAGAGCTTTTGTTTGTTGAAAGAAATAATTTTGGAACTTTAGATGAAGGAGAGCCAAAGAGCTTATAATTTAGTTACCCACTTTATGGTAAGTTTTGACAGGGGATTTTTTTTTCTTTTCTGTTAATGAAGGGATGGACTCTTCTACACTTCAATTGTAAATGTAATGAAAAAACAACTATGTGCACAAAGGGGGATGGGGCAGGCATATCAAATATAAAATATAAGATTTGAAATGTTATTTTGAAAAAAAACCCCAGGAGAGATAGGAAAGTGTTGTATTGAAGTCCATTGAACTGTTTTAAATTTCATGTAGCTTTCTTTTCTCATTTTTTCTGCACTTTTGTTTTGAGATTTATGTAATTACCTGATCCAATATAAAATCTGGCTGAGAGAGGAATGAAGAGAAAGAAGCTTAGAGTCTATTTTAATTTGTTTTCAACTGAAGAAAATAAAGGCATATGCTGTGTGACTTACAGGATGGCACTAAAGGGGTAGGATGAAATTCAGGAGTAATAAAGCAGAAATATTTATGAGTTTGTATTATATTATTCAGAAACCAGTTTTTAGTTTCCTTTTATTAAGTAGAAGAAGTTTTATGTGTTGTTACCCATAATGGTTGATATCTGATTTCTCCTCTACCCAACAAAGTAAAAACTGACCCATTCTGAGAGATTAATAAGCATTCAGTTTTATGGTGGACAAGGAATAATTCTTCAGTCTATTCAGCATTATGGACAAAAAAAGCCTTTCAGTATACTTACAGATTTTATGTGAAGGAGTCTGTTAATAAAACAACAGAGATTGACAAAATACTGTGAATACAAAGGTACAATCCAAGTGACTTTAACAGTTATTTTCCATAGCTTTCCTATTTACCAATGAAGAAGTTGTGGCTCAGAGAGATTAGGTGACTTGTCTTAGGTTATAGATAATAAATAGCAGAGCTAAAATTCAAACTCAGGTACTTCAACTCTGACCCTAGATCTCTGTTCACCATACCTCACTTTTCTCAGCCATTGACTATCTTTGGAAAAGCACCTTCAGTAGAATGGTTGTAAAAGAGGTCATATTTCAAGGGTTGAAGAGTGAGTGGGTAACCTGAAAGATGAGACAGGGAATGGAGAATGCTCTTTGTGAATGTTCTAATGATATAGAAACAAATGACCCAATAGTAGCTAAAGACAGAGAGGAAACTAGAGATTATTGAAAGGACTGTCAGGCATAAATGGAGACCAGATTTGAAGTGAACAGCATACACTTATAGAGAATACTAAACAATTATGGTTCTATCACTGTATCAGTGCACAAATGCTGGAAATAAAAGAAGAAAGGCAAAATTTACCCATATTTATTCATCAGGAGGGAATGACAAAGAGATCTTTTAAATGAATATCCATTCAGGGTGAGACTGAGGAACTCTAAGATGTTTCTAAAGACAGGGTCCATGGAATTATACAGCAAAAGCATAGGATGTTAAGATCTAGTTCATAATTCTCATGTTACAGATGAAGAACTGAGGCTTAGAAAGGTTAAATGACTTCCTAAATGATCCAAAATTATAGCAGTGATTTAAATTTACATTGTCTGATTCTGAATCCAGTAGTCTTTCTAATGTACTCTAATGTTAAAGTTGCATAACCATGGAATCTAGACAAGGTAACAGATTATTTGGAGGTTTTAGAGTGAATGGAGGTCTTGGTGGTGTTGAACAGCCCAAGTAAAGGATGTGAGTGGAAAAGCATGTATGTATTGAGATTATTATGGGTAAGGAGAACCATCACATTTAAGATTACATACTAGAACAGTGCCTTGCAATGGAGAGGTTCAGTGTGCTCCCATATGACAGTGATGGGGTGGTATATTTATACTGATGAGCAGTTGATGAAGATTTGTTTAGTTGAAGAGGGGGAGAAGCCATGAAGTCAGGATGAAAGATGGGCTATCAATTTGGATATTAAAGTGACCTAATTAGGCATTAGGACGGAGGATATAAATTTCAATGCTTCGAGGACCAAAATATGATTCAATGGATTGCAATGCAATTCAATTCAATGGCAATCTATGTCTTTCACTGTTATTTTGACCAAAAAATCCATTTCTCTCCAGTCAACTTTATAATGGAGCACTCTGAACTGAGCTAGACTTGTACTCAGAAAACTTTCCAACTTTGTAGCATCTGTTCTAGAACCAAGTGTCACCTTAATACAGGACTAAAGCATTGTATTAAGACTGTAGTGGAGCCATATAGATAAGAAAAACACTCCAAATCACGAGGAAAGTAGAAGAATGTTAAGTGTGGAGAGAGTTGTTATATATAGGAAATGAGGAAGAAAAATTAATTCTAAAAGCATTACTTCAGAAAAAAAAGGAAGATGATTTCTTCTCTTGTATCATTGAGCAATGCATTGAGAACTGAGCAGAGTGCATCATCACTAAGACAAAGTGAGACCTTGATGATAGTATACACTAGAGGGTTTGTATTATCTTGGAATATCTGGGTTTTACTTGAGGTGAGGAGTTAAAGCAAAGAGGTGAAGTTAATGAATGGAATTCTCTCCCCAAACCCAATATACTGAGATTCCCACACTGTACACTGAAAAGCATGGGTAACATAATAATCTAAAAAGGGACAGGGAAGTGACATTGAAGAGGAGTAGAAATGGGGTAGACCTGGAACTGAGTGAAAATTTAGAGGACAATAACAGGATATTAAAGTTTCTGTGTATACTGGAAAGTGTGAATAATAGTGATAAAGGAAACAGTAGGTTGTATGAAAAGATGAATGCACATGGTTGTGGTAAGAACACCAGATAGGGAAAACCCTATTGCTCAATAAAGTTAGAAGGTGAGACCTGGCATAAGGTATGAATACACACATCCTCAGGCAAAGAAAGTCCACTCAATGAAAGTCCACTACACTTTAAAAAAATCATTTTTTGTCACAAAGATCATAGATTTAGAGTTAAGATTGGACCTTAGATGTCATTAAGTCTAACCTCCTCATTTTATGGATGAGGAAACTAAGGCTCAGAGAGATTAAATTAATTGCCCAAAGTCACACAGGTGATATGTGGTAGAGAAAGGATTCAAATCTGGGAGCCTCTGTCCTTTGACTTGAAATCCAGCAGTTTTTCCTCACTATTTCCCACTGTCTCCCTTGACTTCTTGGGGAAATTTTCCCTGTGACAGGGGATTGAATTTAGTTGTATGAAGTTATACATTTAGCTCTGAAAAAAAATTTGTAGGACCCATCATCATTGCTGAGATCCCTTCTTGGAATCTCTGCCCTGACTCTGAAGTAGTATAGTGCCCAGTTAGGGACTAAATAAAAAATACAGGGAAATACAGACATGACACATAAGCCCCTGACTGATTGACCCCCTTAGAGTCACAGCATTGGAGAACAACAATGTCAGGGAAGACTAGAGAAGAAACCCCATACTACTCCCAGAGAATTATGCGCTATCTACACACTCCTCTCTCACATTTTGAACTGTAACTTTTGCTTCTTGAAAGGGTGGTCTTACCAGAGTACTGTAGCCCTTGAATACCAAGCCAACTTGGCTTAAATATTTGCTTCTTGCTCTATTGAATATAAACAGAGTTCCTGGTATTGTCATTGGTCTACTCCTTCCCACAATGATATTGATGATTTGACTATTTCCAGAGCAAGAGGTAGAAAGAGTAAGGAATGGAAGAGGCAAATAAATGGCAGGTATGGGTCTGGCTTGAAATGGGTAAGGCTCACCTATCAGAAGCACAGGGTCTTTCTGTATCCCAGGCCATAGCTGTTTGAAATGTCTCACTCATGGGGTCCAAAAATTATCCAATCTACAAGAAAAGCAACTGAGGCAGAGCTCTAAGCCAATACTTTATTAAAGGGTCCATGGCCCCCTCAAATAAAGTGGACCTCAATTCTTCCTCACTGTCTGAGATACCTCCTGTCCCTAAGTACTTACTTTTATAGGGTTTGATCCTCAAACATGCATAACAGGCAAGGTAAATTGCAAAATCTAATTGGCTGGTAGACATTGATTTTGACCCTCCAGGAGAGCCAGAAATGATGCATCAGCATGTGTGGTCACAAGATGGGCAAAACAAGGGTCCTTTCTGGTGACTAAGTGGTCATAAGAGGTCACCTGCTCATGTTGGACAAGAGAAGGTGGTCTGGAGGTACAAAAACAAGTTGAGAGACTTTCTAAATTACACCTTTTTCCTACCCATGCTAGGCTTGGACATGTAATTTGAGCAAATAGGAGGAAGATATCTTTGTCAGCATTTCTGTGGTTGTACAAGTGAGCTTCATAACTGGTAAACAGGTGGTGAATGTTGTGTTAAAGTTTGAGGCCCACTATAAAAGCCCACTGTAAGAACCTCTTTTCTAATTATCTTCATATGCTCTATGTAAATTATGTATTATTACATGTTTATTCTTGTACTTTTTGTTAGATGTCTGACTAAATATGTATTACTAGATGAGTATATTGTTAATATTGCTAATTGTAACCACACCTTATGGAATCACACTGAACTGATTAATACTGATTGTAATAAAGTAGGGGTCTAATTGATCATCTATCATGACCTCTTTTTTTCTTTTCTTTTTCATGCCTGAAAAGTCCAAGTTCAGGATTGAAAATCTTAACAAAAAAGTTTAATGAATCAGAAAATATAGGGGCAGCTAGGTGCAGTGTATAGAGATCTGAAGTGAGGAGGACTTGAATTCAAATCTGGCTTCAGACACTTGACACTTAGTAGCTGTGTGACCCTCGGCAAGTTGCTTAACCCTGATCACCTCACCAAAAGGTAAAAAAAAAAAAATAGTAAGTGATTCTACCCAGAATAATTTGGGCTGCTCCTAATTCCACTCAATCTTGCTTAATCTAGTATCATGGGGTAGAAAGAACAATGTATTAGCCCTCAGAAAATCTGTGTTCAAATTCTATCCCTTTCACTTCAGTTCAAGATGATAAACTTTAAGTGCCTGTGCCTTAACTTTAAAATGAGTGGATAGGATTGGATTACCTTGAGGTCTCTTTCATATCTAAATCAATGCAAAGTTTTAAAAACAAAACAAAACAAAACAAAATGAATATTCTGCCTTCCAGAAGTTGACATTACATGGGGTAGAGGAGGGAGATAACAAGTATTCATGTAAACAAATGTAAAATATATACAAAAATTAAAAAAGGGATTGAGCTATAAGGTGCGTAAAATCTAAATATTGTGATTTTATTATTCTATTTCCTAGGATACATTGTGGTGGCATTTATATACATCTTGCTTCTAGACCAATCAACTTTCATTGTAAAATTGACAAGAAGCTGGAAACGGTTGTTTATCATGGCCTAGTAAAGACCACACAATTCTATATGAGGTGATTAAATCATTGCCTTATTCTTCCCTCAAAAAGGACTTCACGTCACCAAATGTAAAACCCTACAAGAAAAAACAGACCAAATACAGGCACCTCAAAGACATATCAATAATCTAATTCATTCATTAATTTATATATGTATTAATTAATTTATCTATTCCCTCAATCATTGATTCATTTTTTGTTTATTTATAGCTTGCCCCTACAGCAGGGGCTAGAGGATGCTGAAAATCTAAGAACCAGTACCAAGTAAATACGTACAATAATAATAATACATTGTAAGAGATGTCCAGGATATTTAGTGATATGTATATAACTTTTTTGAAAGCTTTATTATAAGAGATATATTTCTAGATGAGGGTATAAGTAGATTCAGATTAAAAACAATATACTTTTAAATAAGAAAGTAAATAAAATTAAAAATAAACAAAATAAGATAACTATAGAGATACTGGGTAACTCCATGGGGAATTTGTTCTACAAGTCATTGAATGATTAGATCATGGATGAGTACCATGAGGACACCATTTCATAGTAGCTTTAAAAGTGATTTTTCAACATCGATTTTTTTCCTCTCCAATCTTTATTGGATTCACTTTTAAGGATAAATGTGTGTATGTATATGTGTACGTATATGTGTATATGTTTGTATGCATGTATATGTGTATATAAATGTATACATGCTTGTGTATGTGTAGAGGTGTATATATACATGTGTGTGTGTGCATGTATGTGTGTATATGAATATTGTGCATGCCTGTATATGTGTGTATGTATGCATATGTATGCATTGTGTATATATGTGTATATGGACACATATATGCATATGTGTGCATGTGTGTATTTGTATGTGTGTACTCTGATTCATAAAACCAAAGTAATGTCAGACTTCTTATCCAGGACCGGCCATTTCCTGCTTTTTTCTGCCCTAACAACAAGTGAGCCTATTCTATGACAAATATATGAATATTTTAATATCCTTGGATGTGAATAACAACATTCTTGAAAATGATAACCATATAATATGATTTAATAGCACCAGAATTTAATGGATTCTGGGATATGGTGCAAGTACCAACTAATTAAAAATTATATTAAAGATATTATTACTATGTCTAGGTAAGAGCCTGATCACTCCAGTGAATTCTATTGGTTTTATGATTATTTTTAGGGCTTTTACTAAATATACCTTTCCATCCTCAAGAAAACAATTTTGGATATCAGATAAAATAAAGCTAACAAGAGAATACTATGTCTACTTTATTCTCAAACCCAATTACCTTTATTTCATGTTTTTAATAGGTGGAATTTTATGCAAGCCTTGAACTTAGGTAGAGGACTAAAAATTGGAAAGTGGGTAATGAGTTATAAGGAAGAAAATATGAAGTTTTGAAAATGAGAAAATAATATAACACATTGTTCTTTGTTGTTGTTATTGTAGTTATATGATTTCTTTCACACAATTCTAAATGGGGAGAGGGGACAGAAAATTCATTTTTTTTTGCTGTCCTTCCTAACTTTGTAAAGAGGTAGAGTTAGGCTTAATGCAATTAAAATACTTCCAATAATGAGAGCAGCCCAAAAGTAATACTGGATTCCTCAAGAAGTGATGAGTTCCTTGTCACCAGAGGTCTTCACAGAAAGGCTGGTTAACTCTATGTCAGGTATATTGCAAGTGGATTCTTGCTCAGTGCTTAGCACAGTTTCTGCCACATAATAAGCATATGACAAATTCATGTTAACTGATTTACTAAATGGCTGCTCAGGTATAGATTAGACTATATCACCTCTGAGATCTGTTCTATCTCTCAGATTTTGTGATTTCATGAGTCTTAAGAATCTGAGTTACAAAGTCAAATCATACAGTAACAAAAAAAATAGTCAATAAACCATTCTGAAAATATGGCTTAATGTCATTTTCATTATCACATAGCTAGTAAATGTTTGAGATGGGATTAGACTAATGGGTCACATATATGTTTACCAAGATGGAAGGCTGGATTTTTTTTTTGTTCTCATGACAGCACAAATCTCTCCGAAACAAAAACTATATGCCAGAGGTAAAGGAATTTTAACTGGCTCCATGGTCTAATACACCAAAAACCCAAAGAAGGTAAAACTCCATTAGCTAATGCCTAAGTAAAGTCTCCCACACTCTTGCTAGCAAGGCTGTACTAACTGACATGACCCATGGGTTCACTACAGAATTTAACATTACACCTTGACCTCCCCCACTTCTTTCCAATGCCTAGAGATCTAAACTTCAAAAGGTAGAAATTTACTTAGGATGTGATAGTACCAACATGGCTGTTCACTATACCACTGAGCCAAAGGACAGAGGTACAATGTGTAGGAGGCACTGTACAGTACTTCACTAAGCCTGGGGGAAAGAGTCCCCCATTCAGCAAAGTCCAGTTCTGTTCCCCCAAAACTCAAATGTCACCAAGGCAGAAACTTAGGCTGATGAAGCATGAATTGCTCAGCATGAGGGAAAGGTGAGATGCTTTGAGATGCATTCTCTAGAAAACCACCATCAGAGGAGATTCAGAAAATGAGCAATAGGAGAAAATGAGGGGAAAAATGATTGAAAGTACTAAAGATCTAAGGCAAAAGAAAACTCAAAGACCTTGTGCATAAGCAGATTTGAAAAAAGGGAACACATTAAAAGCAGAAGGAAATATAACTTTCAAAACTATGTTTCAAAGTTCAGGAATTTTATCAACAAATACTGAAAAATAAAGGAAAATGATTCAACAATTGATGAAAAAGAAAGAAAACCTTCAGTATACTTTGGTAAGTCACACCAAACAAACAAACAAACAAACAAAAAACCAAAAGATAACTGGGAGCATAAACAGATGTTCTGGGAGAAGAGAAACAAAAAGAAATAACATTAAAAGAAAACACATTGTCCATACATGCAAAAGATTTATCTCCAAGACAAAATGTGTAGTAACAACCTAAAAATCATAGGTTTCCCAAAAGAACACAGCAAGTCAAACACCTCAACACCATAATTCAAGAAATAATACAAGAACTATTGAACACAGAAAACAAAATGCTGCTGGAAAGAATCCATAAATTCTCTGCAGCAAAAAAAGAAAAAGGCTGCAAACTCTAGGAATCATAGTGGTTAAATTTAAATATTTCCATTGAGAAAAACAAACCAGCAAATAATTCTGAAAGTGAGAGTGGAATAATGCATTACAAAGAATAATAGTGTTTAGTCTCTAGTCCAAGGTGACCAACCCTGAGATTTCTATGCTTAATCATAAATGAAAGAAGATGGATGTTCAACAATAAAGTCTCATGTGAAACATTCTTAAAAAGAAAATCAGACTCAAGGAGATTATTTTCTTCTCAAATACCCCAGATAACAGAAGTGGATTAGTGGTGCAAAAATATAGCAGACCAGGATAATAACAAAAGAACAACAGCAGAGAGAGATGTATAAGAGATGGTTTCTAAATGTCCAGAAGAAGATGGGTAAAGATCAGAATCAGGTGTGGAGGTAATGGTGGTGAGAAAGTTTTGCAGCATTCAGGAATGAACATCATGGAACCCTACATACAGATGAATAAAATTTGTGTGTGTGTGTGTGTGTGTGTGTGTGTTGGATTCAATAAAAATGGAAGAATGCCATGAAGGAGAGAGAGGAGCAGGAGAAAGATAGAGGAGTATGTGATATGACTTGGTTAATTTGAGGGCTAGTAATGAGATGAAGGTATTCTCTTTCACAATAGGATTATTTAAATTTAACCGCCACAGGTCTTGCAGTTTGCAGCTTTTTTCCCCTCTGGAAACCATTATTTGTTTGTTTTATTAATAATACATTTGTTTTATTAATACATTTTACTGAGAAGTGTAGAATGTGATGGATATAAGAATGACTAGAGTGAGATAGTAATCAATGAGCGGTGGAGTAGTATTTTTTGCTAAGATAATATGCTCATGTGAAGAAATAAGAAAAAAGAAACTATAAAAGGTGAAAGGATGGTACAATATATTTGGTTGAATCAATGAATCATTGACTTTTAGTGTCGAAAAAGACTTCAGTAGGCATCTGGTCAAACCATACTTGAAAAGTGATCATCACACCTCTGTTTGTGGAACTCCAATGAAATGGAACCCACTACTTCCCAAGGCAATATATTCTACTTCTGAGTAATAACTGGGAAAAACAAGTTCCTAAAATTAACCCTAAACTTACCTTTTCGTTGCTTTCCCAAATTTTTTCTTGATACCACCTCCTAGGTCCAAAAAAAGAATAACTTTAATCCATTTTTCATATGACAACCTTTCAAATATTTAGTCCACTCCCCACCTAGTCTTCCATTATTTAGTAAAATATTCTCAATTCCTTCCTAAGATGCCCATCGTGCCTGAACTCATAGAAAGGAGATGAGAAGGGAGCAATCATTTATAAAGTGCCTACTATGTGTTGAGTAATATGCTAAATATTTTAACAATATTATTTTAAAGATCTTTACCATCCTAATTTGATCAACATGTCATGTGTATTTTTATCCAGGTATTTTTTTTTAATGTTAATTCTACAAGGGCTAACCACAAGTCATTCCACTAGAGAAATCTGCCACATTGACACTGAGGCATTAATGATTGCTCTCTGAGTTTTTCATTCAATCATTTCTAAATGCAACAAATTATGTTATCATCTAGTTTATAGCTTTCAATCTTTTCCACACCAATGGTATTAAATAGTAGACTGTGTTAAAATATCACTAAACAATATCACTAAATAATGTAGTCTACCATTTAATAACTACTAAAAAAAAAAGAAAGAAGGTTATTCTAACATAACCTATTTGGATCAAGCTATTCTGATTCTTTGCAGTCAGTGTTTCCTTTTCTAGATGTTCATTGATGATCATTTTAATGAACTAATGTAGAATTTCTCCAGAAATTCATGTCAAGTTCATTGGCCAGTCATTGGCCAGCTCTATTCTCCTCCTCCTCTTTTTGTTCTTGTTCTTCTTGTTCTTGTTATTTTTCTTGATCTTCATGTTCTTCTTGTTCATATTCTTGTTCTCCTTCTTCCTCCTCATCCTCTTTTTCTTATTCTTCTTCTTTGAATAATACATGCCTTTCTCAAGTCCTTTGGCACCCCTTCTCTTCTCTATGATTATTCAGATCTTACAGGCAATAGTTCAGCAATCAAACCTGCCAGTCCTTCAGTACTAGAGGGAGAATCAATAAAAGGAGAAGCAGAGAGACATTATTGTTAAACTATAATACAGATAACTTATCTAGAAGGAGGAAATGGATCATGAGTTTGGGAAACAGACCATAAACTTGGCATGATGGCATAATTTACAAGTAATTGGAAGAAAAAAATCCTATTATGGACCTTAGTCTTACCAATAATGGGGGGTGCTGAAGCATTTTTACTGTATGTCCCCCATGCCTGCCACACTCTCCCTCCTCATTTTCACCTCCTGGCTTCCCTGACTTCCTTCAAGTTCCTGCTAAATCTTGCCTTGTACAGTAAGCCTTTCCCCATCCTTCTTTAAATCTAATGCCTTTCTTCTATGATTATTTCAAAGTAATCCTGTAAATATACTCATTTGCATATTGTCTATCCCATTAGATTATGAGTTCCTACAGGACAGAGACTGTTTTTTGCCTTTCTTTGTATCCTCAGGGCTTAACACAATATGTATTAAGTTATTAATAAATACTCATTGATTGATTAATTGATAGATATGAAGAGTCAGATTTATTTGTGATTTAGATGTGGATCCTTCCATCAATAATAAGGAACTGAGGTCTGAGTATCTTCTTTGACTTTTAAATTTTTCCTTGTAAATCTGCCTCCATACAGCACCATAGAAATATACTTTTAAATGTAGAAGGGACTTTAGAGGTATTGAAGCATACTCTACTTATATTATAGAAGAGTTACTAAGGCCTAGAGTGGTTAAGTGACTTTGCTAAGGTCACACTGGAAGTAAGTAGTAGAACTGAAATTGGAAACCAGGTCCTCTGATTCCAAATCCATGGCTCTTTCCATTATACTGTGATACTTCTCTTTAAGAGGAGGGTTACTAATGGCCTTCTTGACTTTTTAACATTGTACATATACCAATGAATCAAGTGCATGATGATCAATTATCTCTCACTATCACTGCATAACTGGTTTTTCATTTTCTTTCTAGTCATATAGTTATCTGACATTCTCTAAACCAGATATTTAATGTCCTTTTTGTGTAGCATAATCCCTTTGGCAATCTGATGATATCTATAGACTCCTTAGAATAATGCTTTCAAATTTAAATAATAATGATGCATTAATTTTAACTTTAAAATTTGTAAAAATTATTTACAAATATTATCTCCTTTAATTTTCACAACTACCCTAGCAGATTGGTATTATTTTTATCTTCATTTTACGGATGAGGAAACTGAGGCAGAAAGAGCTTAAATTCCTTGCCCAGAGTGACAATTCTAGTAAGTATCTGATGACAGACTTGAACTCAGGTTTTCCTGACTTTGGGAAGCTAGAAAGCACAATGGATAGAAGACCAGACCTGGAGTCAGGAAGAACTCATTTTCCTGAGTTCAAATCTAGTCTCAGACACTGGCTGTGTGAGCCTGGGCAAGTCACTTAACTTTGTTTGCCTTACTTTCCTCATCTTTAAAATGAGCTAGAGAAGGAAATGGCAAACTACTCCAGTATCTTTGCCAAGAAAACCCCAATAGGGTCACGAGGAGCTGGATGTGACTGAAATGACTGAGAAACAATAACTTCTGAATTCCAGGTCTAGCTATATATCTAGTTTTGCCACAACCATTTAAAAATAAAATAATTCAATTGGAATGTAGTTTAATAGATAGATATAGATATACTATAGATATAGATAGATGCACATACAAACACGCTCTTAAACTCCAGGTTAAGAACTTCTGCTTTGTGTCTCTTTTATGTGAAATTTCTTCTTTGTGTTCTAGCTGATGGTGACTGCCATATGTGTCTCCATTCACCTTGAGATGATACTCAATATTTATTTCTCAGGAGCTATATAGAATTCTATGACTTATAACCATTCCCCACATCATTGGAAGAATATTGATATTACAAAAGATGAATCTATGCTTCTGAAAAAACTTGGGGTCAATAAAAGATCTATACAATTTTCTAAATGCATGTGTTTTTTTTTATTTTTTGTGTTGTCAAAATTTAGAAATATTAGTGCTAATAATTGAGTCTATATCTTAGAGATCAACCCTATAATTTGGCTTAATTTATTAACCACAGAGTGGCTATTGCAAAAACGCAAAACACATAAGCCTTCCTAAATATAACCATCATCCTTAGCATTCACCTTCATCTGGTAGTCTAACATTACATAGTTTGAAGGAAAATAAAGTACAAGTATTTATGGAACTACTCATAAAGCCCTTTTGGAAAAAAAAAACTATCCCCTTTTTCACCCGCTACCTTAAGAAATATTTGATTATCTTGGTGAAGAAGTGAGATTGATCAAACCTTCTTGCTAGAATAAAAATAAAAATAAATTCAAGAATGATGAGAAAGAGCTTTTTATTCAGTTTAATACCCAGTTAGTCTGCACAGGTTCTGAGTTTTAAATTAAAATTGGATCTCTTTAGATTTCAGTTTCATTAATAGATAGGGGAAATGTCTTTTTTCCAGGTTTAATAAAGAAAACAAAGTCCATGGATAACAACATCCTGTTTTCTAGTGTGTTCAAAAAAAAAAAAAGCTTTCTCATGAGACTTATATATTTGGCTGGCTATACAGTTTGACATTCTGTTTCATTGAAAATGACAAATTTGAAAAAAAGAAGAGTCCAACAAATTTAAAACTGTGTAAAATGGATAGAATCATAGACAGTTCTCATATAATGCAAAATGTAATTTTTAAAAAAGAGAGAAAGTGAGTAGGTTGTGAAAAACATGGAGTCATTAACATGGACTCCATTAACATGGAGTCTTAATACGAAGTCATTGGTAAAATGTGGAGATTGGACAAAGTACACAGAGATTCAAAGTGATCAGAGCCTGAACAACTGTGGTACTGGAGCTAATACTACAAAATATTTCCTATAGGGCTGTGGAGGATAGTGGTATTGGGGAAGCATATGGTCTCAACACATATAGCATAAGTGGATACACCTCAAGACCACTGACAGGAGGGTGTCAAAGGAGAGAGAATAGAGTGAGACAGATTGGGCAAGGAAGTGCTTACCTGGGAAAGGGCAGCTGCCAGGGGGAGGCACCCTAGCTGGAAGTTTCCTATTTTATTATTATTATTATTGTTGATGATGATGCTAATGGTGATGATGATGATGATGAAAATTTGCTAAGTGCTAAGCTGTTCCAATTGCTGGAGGTACAGAAGTGTTATAAGGATGTTCTAAATTTCAGCAGCCTGGAGACCAAGCTTTTGTTTGTTTTTCCCTAGGTACAATTTCTTTCAGCATAGTATTTATGGTCCTTATAACATGATGCAATTGAATATCATGTTTTCTTTATTTTTTGATAACATAGATCTTATAAAAGCACATTCATGATCAATTAATCTATGTTCCTATTTCAAATTCTATCTCTGTCTTTATTGCTTTGTTCCATATATGGAAACATCTTCCACACACACACACATACACATACATATTGTATTTATATATGCTTATATGTATATTCATACTTACATATATTTATACACATACACACATATGTGAAATAAACATTTCCATAAATAGCATTGATAAAACTAAGCTAAAATGCTCATGTCTGTAATCTACTAATAATGACCATGTAAAATCAAATCACTCCATGAGAAGAAAAACATAAGGTCATTAATACTCTTTCCTGTTCCAATCCTGACCATAGCTACTAACCTAAAATACTTGTTTGAGTTTGAAGGGAAAAGAAAAAAGTAGGGGAGAGAAAAAGGTTGGATTCAAGGGAATTATGGAATGGTGTGTGCTATGGATTTCTTGTGCTCCCATATTTGTGTTTTTCTTTGACATGTAAATCTAGGATTTTGAGACCATGGTACTCTACCTTGATTTTCTTGCTGTCATCATCCTTTCTATGCTACTCAATTCCTTTTACCTACTTGTCTGTGGAAAGGTATGTAATTTAATTCAAACCAAAAAATTTAGTTTGAGTCAATCTAAGTAGCATTTTTCATGTACTTTCTATTTGCAAGACACTGTGCTAAGAAAAAAGTGAAAACAGTCACTGCCTTCAAAAGACTTACTTTCTATAGATGAGAGATGACATGTACAGGGATGAGTAAATACAAAAAAAATACATGTGAAACAAAAAAAAAGTGATTTTAGAAAAGTATTGAATAAGCAAAAAAAGCAGAAAAGTCTCCTCTCCAATGTATTGGCATTGGAGCTAAGCTTTAAATGAAGCTGGGGATTTTTGGTCCTTTGACTCTGAAATCAGGATAGAAAGTTTTCTTAAGTAACTTAAGATTTTTCCTTCTTCTGCCAATTGTTACAAGGATACAGAAAGGATACAAAAAGGACTGCCACGAACTTGAATAATTCTTAAATCTTAACTTTGATCTTCCATGCAGATTTACATAAACTAGTACTGTATATCTTTCAGTTATAATTTTTGTTTGACTTCTTTCTTCCAGGTCTTGCCCCTGGACTCAGATTTTCTAATGCTGTGTGGGTTAAATGCTAGTAGGACTCAAGGTTTGCTAATTAAAGTTAGATTAACAAGTGTGTGAAGTTCTTTGCAATAGATGAGGACCCTTTCAAAGAAATCCAAATATTCCCTCCCTGGTTATTTCCAAATGAGGTTTGTTGAGCCTGACTCTAGGCATGTGAAATAGAGCGAACCTTATCTCGACTTCAGAGTATATGCAAGTGTCCTCTGACCTTGTAATGTGTGATATATCTGATTTCATCTAATAATCTATCATAAAGTCATAAATTTATAACTGGAAGTGATCTTAGAAAAATATCATCTGGGGCAACTAGGTGGTGTGGTGGATAGAGCACCAGCCCTGGAGTCAGGAGAACCTGAGTTCAAATCTGGCCTCAGACACATGACACTTACCAGCTGTGTGACCCTGGGCAAGTCACTTAACCCCTATTGCCTCACCAAAAAGAAAAGAAAAGAAAAGAAAAACATCATCTGACATATTTAGCAATGGGGAAACTGAGGAATAGAAAAGTTAAGTGACCTGCCCTAGGACACACAGCTAATTAATGTCTGGATCAGGATTTTAACTTAGAAGTCTTCTTGAGCTACATTCCAAGGTTTTATCCACGATGTCTTGTTGCCTGACTTAAGTGCATCCATTTCCTAAATATACTTACTTCAGAATCACAAAATTGAACAATTTAAAAAGGATTTCAGAAGCCATTGACCCCAACCTGCAGGTGAAAAAAGGATGCCCTCATACTCAGCCCAGCAAATATTTCCCTATCTTTTCTCTGGAGATCTCCTGAGGTAGATCATTTTACTTTGGAACAGCGATAGTTGCTAGGAAGTATCTCCTTATATCAAACTTAAATTTCCATCTCTATAATCTTCCATGTACACCCAGTGGTCCTAATTCTGCTTTCTGGGTCAAAAGAGAGCAAATCCCAACTCTCTTCTTTGTGACACCCTTGCAAATGCTTTAAGGTAGCTCAGCATCCTCTCAGAACTGACATGACACCCTTCCTTGAGCTTACCTTTTATTCTTTTTATTTTTATTTTTTTTAGTATCAGCAAAGTTCATCAGTCAACTCTCCTTCAATTACATTTAATTTTCAGAAAAATAATGTTTAGCCTAATTTAAATAGGGATTCCTGCTTTTGTTCATTAAAATCATATTAAAGTGTATTTATATTTTAGGAAGCTACATTTACTTCTAAGTTGGATATGAGTTTCTCCAATTCATTGGACCCATCACCAAGTTCCTATTCAGTGTCTCATTTCTACCTAGTCCTCAGTTAAATGGTAGAACTGGGATAGGAGACAGATAATTTACCCAAGATCTTCTGTGTGGTGAAATGAGATAATATTTGTAAATAGCACTTAGGACAGTGCCTGACACATAGTAGGTGCTATATAACTGTTTATTCCTTTCTCTTTCCCCTTCTGTTTGATGGAGGGTGCCAGTTATTCCTTTCTCTTCTAACTTCATGGTCCTTCCATGCATTGGATTGTTGTTCTAGAACTTGCAATCTTTTTTGTCTGCTGTTGTTGTTCTGATGAATGTTTTCATCAGGGTAGGGAACTCTTGATATGTAAGTGAAAGCCAATTAAAACCTGCATTTTTTTGGTAATTCATAGTCTTAGGAGGTTGTCTGGGGGCAATGAGAGATAAATAGACTTATCTACAGTTACCCAGACAATCTCAGAAGCAACATCTAAACCCAATCTTCCTAACGTGAAAGAAAATTATTATTCCCACTCCCAAAGTTTATGACTGAAAATTAAGAATTAGAAAAAAAACCTTTCAGATGTATAGTAAATTATAACCAATAAGCAAGGAAACACATAAATGAAATCATTCAAGGAAAAAGAGATTTCCTACTTTAGTCCCCACTAACTTCAGTGATGGGGGCAAAAAGTTTTGTCCATCTCACTGAAAAGTAAATTTATCATTTCTATGTGGATTTATTGAGCATCAGGGCAAATGAGACCATTTCCTCCTGTATTCTTCAGAATTTATAAATTGACTCAAAGACATAGCTGCCCTAATTTACTTTCAGGAGCTGGAAGAAACGGGGTGACCTCTGGTATAACTTGCTATTTGTTACTTATGAAATTTCCAGTAGCTGCAAAATATGCAAGTCATCCTGGCTATAAGATGATTCCCCTAGGTGGTTTCAAGCCTTGATTTGAGCAAAATGACAGCCTTTCCAAGGTCCCTATACAACAACCCAGATCTGTCATGACCATGTGGGAATAACCAGCAGAACATGATTTAAGAAACTTTCATTCATCACATGTGCAAGGTTGAAAAGCAATGAAGTTCAACAAAGTTTCTTCACTCTCAGTATAATACCATGAGCAAATGCTCTAACTTCTTTTTTTTCCCCTAAAGTCACTTCACAGTGACTTTACAAGGCTGACTTCACAGTGAGGGGATAATAGACACCTGGAGGATGTTTCCAATAGATTTCACTGTAGAAAAATCCAGAGCAGATTCAGGAACTTATCCTTGCAGTAGTGCAATGAACCACTTAAAAGGATTGAGAAGCAACAACTTGGGTGCTGGAAGACCGCATAGTTCATCTGACTGGATCTCATGAGCTGGAGCTTGAATTCTCAGGCTTCCCAGCAATGCATATATGCTCTCACTGTATGCTCAAACTTACAGGTCATGTAATGATAAAACTGAAAGCAAAAATTCTATGAAAAGATATAAAAGTATTTGGCATCACCTTTCTATTTTCTGAATTACCTTGGTTGTACATATGGATCAATGCTCACTGTATGACTCATAAATCAGCTTATAGCTTATATTCTTTCTAAATATGTGTCAACCAGGTGGAACTGGCCTCTAACCTGTGGGTGGCTGGAGCTGAACAAAGCAGGCTAGACACAGGAATACTAAGAATCAAACAAAAGTTTAATTTCAAAGTGAGGGAAATGGCTTGCAAGGAAGGACATGTGTTGAAGCCCCATCCCTACTAGGGGGGGACCCGAGGTAGTGCGGGGAAATCTCATTACTTATACTTATCACCACACAGTATGCTGTATCTTTGACAATGAGGGGTAACTGCAACTATGTGACAAGTTTAATTCATAGCAGGGCTTCATGACCAGAAATAATTCTGGAATTTTGCTGTGGCTGAAATCATCCAGAGGATGAGTGCAAAGGACTGTTGTTATGTGAAGCTCAGGGCACAGCCTACTTGCTGGGCCTCAGCTGTGGAAAACAGGGTATCACCTAATATTTTGACAACTGTAATCATATTAAAGAACTATAACTATGTGGAAAATGCATTGTTAATGGAAAACTCATTTCCCCAGAAGTGACATGATCCCTGGTATAAGGGGCAAAGAGGTAGAGAGGTAGATATAGTGCCTGAGATGGATTCAGGAACACCTGAATTCAAATGCATCCTCAAGGCATTTGTTATCTGTGTGACCCTAGGCAAGACACTGAACTCTGTTTGCCTTGGTTTCTTCATCTGCAAAATAGGGATAATAATAACACTTTCCTCCTAGAGTTATTGTTGAGACCAAATGAGATAACTGGAAAGCATTTAGCAATGCCTGGCACATAGTAAGCACTTTATACATTAGCTATCATTTTTGGTAATTTTTATATTTTTGTATTTTAAGAATAGCGTGTGATGATGCAATTGTTTTAATTCTTTTGAAATGTTCTTTTGTCACGTTGATTCTTATGGGGTTAGTGCTGGAAATGTCCTTATGTAACAAGTTGTGCTTCCTATTATAGATGAGGAACCATGGTCAGAGCTTAAATGGCCTTTTCAAGGTGTCAGAAAGAGGATGTTGTGGAACCAATATTGAAACTCAAGTTCTCTGACTCCAAGTTGAGCACTTTATTCAGTACATCATGCTGCCTCAAAATGATTGTTCTTAACTGAAGCAAAGCTCTCTATATACAGCAGCTTGTTTGTTTTAATTTAAGATTTTAGATATTTATTTAAATGATTAGTCCATAGTCGAGCAGTGTGGCCACTTACTAGTCACCTTAATGCCTGAAACAACTGTTTTGAATTTGATGTGCTTGGTGGGGGGAGGAGGGGTTGGTAACAATTTTTTAATTTTTTAAATTAATTTTTACTTTTATTTTCTCAATTACATGTAAACAAAAAAAATTAATATTCATTTTTTAAAATTTCGAGTTCCAAATTATCTCCTTCCCTCCCTTTCCCTCTCCCTGAGAAGGAAAGCAATTTGATATAGATTATACACGTGCAGTCATGGAAAACATTTCCATATTATCCAGGTTTCAAAAGAAAATAGACCAAATATAAAAAAAATAATTAAAAAAAGTATGCTTCAATTTGCATTCAGACTCTATCTGTCCTTTCTCTGGAAACAGACAGCATTTTTCATTATAAGTCCTTTAGAATTGTATTGGATCGTTATATTGCTGAGAATAGCTAAGTCTTTTACAGTTAATCATCATATAATGTTGATGTATTGCATACAATGATCTCATGGTTCTGCTCACTTGACTTTGCATTAGTTCATGTAAGTCCTCTCAGTTTTTTTTTTCTCTGGAAGCATCCTGCTAATAATTTCTTATAGCACAATAGTATTCCATCTCAGTCATATAGTACAACTTGTTTGATGGCTATCCAATTAATTTCCAATTCTTTATTACCACAAAAAGAGCTGCTATAAGTATTTTTGTGTGTATAGGTCCTTTTCCTTTTGTCTCTTTGGGGACTTGGTAGTGGTACTTCTGAGTCAAAGGGTATACACAGTGTTATAGCCCTTTGGGCATACTTACAAATTACTCTCGAGAATGGTGGCATCAGTTCACAACTCCACCAAGCATGCATTAGTGTCCCAGTTTTTCCTTATCCCCTCTAACATTTATCATTTTCCCTTTTTGTCATATTAGCCAACCAGATAGATGTGAAGTGGTACCTTAGACTTCAGAGTTGTTTTAATGTGCATTTTTCTAATCAGTGGTGATTTAGAACATTTTTTTTTCATATGGCCAGAGATAGCTTTGAGGCAAGAATTTTAAAGATGAATTAGGAGATGGAGCCCATGTGATAGGTGATAGCTAGTCTCAGAGGCAAGAAGACTATACAATTCTTTTTCTCTGGTTATCCCTTAATGTTGGAACATTCTCCTTTCTCATCTCCTCCAGGTTTCCTTCAAGCCCTACCTATAATCTCATATTCTAATGGAAGTTTTTCTCATTGCCTCTAAATACTAATGCCTTCCCTCCATGACTTAATTCCTATTTTTATTCTGTATAGCTGCTTTGTACATAGTTGTTTGCATTTTATCTAGCTCTTTAGATTGTGAGATCCTTGAGGGCAAAAACTTTTGTCTTTCTATCCTCAGCACTTAGCACAAGCCTGGCACATAGTACATACTTTATAATTGTTTATTCACTTAATCAATCTACCTCAGTTTCCTCATCTGTAAAATGGGCATAATAATATTTACCTCCTAGGATTGTTATGTGAGTAAAATGATACAATATTTATAAAACAATTGCCAACCTTAAAGGGCTATATAAATGCTAGCTATTGTTATTATCATCTTATTAATTATTACTATTAATTTACAATCAAGACTAATATTATTCATAATTAGCTAAATAATACCAATATTAATAATAATATATGCTAGCTATTATTAACATCTTATTAATTATTTCTATTAATATACAATTGATACTAACAGTATTAATAATAATAGGTAACATTTATATAGCCCTTTAAGGTTTACAAAATATAAATATTATCTTACTTTTTATTCCAAAAATTCTGGGAGATAGATGCTGTCATTATCCTCATTTTGTAGATAAAGAATTTGAGGGAAAGTGACTGTCACATGAGTCACACAAATATGTGAGGCTTGATTTCAGCTTAGGTCTTCCAGACTCTAGGACCGGTATTCTGTCTACTATGCCCACAAGAATTCTATTTAGCCTAAACAACTTCTTCAATTCTTGATTTTTTCATTTATAAATGAGAAAATTGGACTACATGAAGCCTAAAAATCCTTTTATGTCTAAAATAATAGGACAATTTGGTTCCATAAAAAAAAATGAGATGTAGGCCCCAAACACTAAATATACCATTATCTTCATATTCTCATTCACTTTGGTTTTCAAGGTAAGTTAATGTATTATATGTATGTATGTGCAAATAACAATAATAATAAAAGTAAGAGTTCACATCATGCACATAATTTGCAAATTATAACTCAGCCTCACAATAACTCTGGGTGGTAATCCTACCTATTAAAATACTCATTTTACAGATGATGGAACTGAGTAGTTACATTAATTTCTCAAATCTAATAAAGCTAGTAGTTCTGCCATTACCAGAGTTAAAGAAGAAGAGATGAAAAAGTTGCAATGGAAACAAAGTATGGTCAACATGAATCTTTGTGGAGTTAAGGTAATATTTTTTAAGCAAAATTGAATTCTCCTGTGGGCTCAGTGAATTTTCTGAGAAAAAAAATCTTCAATTCAGATGGATTTCTCACATTTTCTTTTAGTTTTATTGCCTTACCTTCTATAGACTTAATTTCTTCTAACATTTTGTGATGTTAAATTCTTAAGCATTATGACATTATAAATTTATATGTAAATTCCACATATGTATATTTTGAAAGAGATAGAAAAAGAGAGAAAGAGAGAGAATCAACCATAGAAGATGGAAAATGGTTTGCATGATCCTTAGGGTCAGATAATTAATTAAAATGAAATGTCGTAATAGCTATGATGTACAATACTATTTATTTTAAAGTCTTTTTACTGGAATTACAGCACTTATTTTATATTTTCAAGGTCCACTGACATGCTGATTAGTTGAAGCATCTGAATAATCAAATCCTTTTGGAGATAATGAGGCTTAGCAGTTCTTCTGTTAAAAGAGTCTTTAAATGAACCCTCATCACTTACTGGTATACTTAATCCTATTTAAATAACAACATGTCAAACACATCTGCTAATCAAGTAGCTGGTAACCCCACTGAGACTTCTATAGCTCTAAGCACTGTATATCACTCTGTAAGGATTTTTCCCAAATATTGACTTTTGGTTTTCAAGGTGACTGATGATGTGCTCATGCTCATTAATCATTCTAACCACCTCAACAAAGAAGCTCATTAAGAAGACAAAGACATTGATCAAGCAAATCATAAAGTAGATTATATACTTTCATTTTTACCTATAATAGGTTATTGTTAAGTAAATGATTCTTGTTTCTCATAATTAAGTATATAGCAGCACCTATAATCTTGATACTTAAATCCCTCAATGCAGTATGGAGCTACACCATGGACTAATGGGCAGAATAAATATTGTATAATTTGGGATCAATTGTACCTGTTAAAATAGAAATACTTTTTACAGTCATGAAAAAATTTTGCTTCATCAATTCTAAAACACAGACAAAACAAAAAAAAATACGATTTCATATTTTACATGTCTTCCTACATAAAATGTTTAATTTGCTACATTTATAGAGAATTTCAGCTTTTAGAGATTGTTATAATCTTTATAATTTGAATGAACCCAGTTGAATGGATAGAGGATTGACTTCAGACTCAGAAAGATCTGAGTTCAAGTACTACTTATGCTATTTACTATTGTGTAATCATGGGCAAGCCACAACCTCAAAGTACCTTCTAGAAATTCCCTAAGGTGGGATACTACAGATGGATTACTTTTCTCTGTGTGTGGAATGAGTTAACATACTCAGAGGTTTCCTCATTGGTGAAATCACAAGTCCAGAATACCAACCCTCTTCAAAAAAATGAACACAAAACCAATTAGCTAATACATTCCTGGTGGTAATACAATTCTAAAATTCATATTTATCAAATGAAAAAATAGCAGTTTCTTAGTCAGGTCTCATTTTTCCTATTAGTCTTTTCAGTTGGACCTCACTGTGACATTGGACATTGTTAATCATACCCTCTATCCTGAAATTCTTACCTCAATTTCTTCAATAACACTGAATGTTCTTGGTTTTTCCCCTACTTCCTAGAAAACTCCTTTGTCTCATTTGATTATTCTTCTTCCCATATCCACCCCTTAACTGTGGGCAGTTACTAAAGTTCTGTTCTTAGAGAACTCATGCATCTTATGGCTTTACCTCTATGGGTATGACTCTCAAAGCTATGGATGTTTTTCTGACCAGTCTTCAACATTTTTCTCCAAACATTACTTTGTATACAACATTTATCAAACTGAACTTAATTGTACCCTGAACTAACTCCCTTCTTCAACATTTTTTAATGTTCTCTCCTTTTTTTTCCCCACAGAGGTACAGAGGTACACTATGTTAAATATTTCAGAAATACAACCATAGTAAAATAAAGCAATGGCAGATCTGGTGCCTTGGACTGCTACATAGCCTACACCAGACTGGGAAAGTTGAAGGCTACAGGACCAACTCTACTTCTCACACAAATCCTATTACACCAGAGGATACAAAATAAATGTCACACTATACCTTGAAAAAGAACTGGTTTGTGTGTGGAAGTGGTTATTGGAAGGATTGTGGTTTGTGTATTATTATATAGCTGTGCAACATTCTGTGCTCTCACTGTTTCCCACAGATGAATCATGAATAAGCCAATGCAAGTTTCATGTTATGCTCAAATTGTTCATTAATATTTCAATCATACTGGAACACATTTTCTTTTAAATTTGTTTTCAAAACAATAAAGCACTTACAGTATATTTTAATGCCATTGATTTTCCAAAACAAAACAACTTTATTCTGAAAATTTCTAATTTAAAATAAAGATATCTACACTCATAATCATAGAAACATCAAATTACACTTGAAACTACAGATGGTTTAGGGCCTTTGTTCATCATTACAATGGTGAAATCTCTTTTAAGTGGCTCAGTTTATATTTGGTGGTGGTCTTCCATTTTAACTTTCCTCACATTATTACCCATTTGCACATTCTACGTTTCAGTGGTATCTCTTTCTCATGGTTGGAGTAGACTTTATATGGCTGTTTTACTTTAAATCCTAGAGGTATTCCCTGCTGCAGGTCTTTCAGACAACAGAAGTCAGAAAAGAAGTAGTCATTAAATTGAGGTGGGGTGTGTGTATATGAAAGAAGGGAATATTAGAGAAAATGTAGCAACACCTTCTTAGGGGAAAGTCCTTCCTTGCTTTATCCCACCCCCTAAACCCCTGAGTAAAGGTATTCGATTTCTCAGAACTTTGAGTATAATATTTATCCCTAAACAGGAAATTCCTAGGCCAAAGCTCTTTGTAACGTAATTGTACCTAATGCAGCAAATCAAGTGAATCTACAAATGGAAAGCAAAAGACAGAGTTGTCTAATGTTCAGTTAATTTTGAAACCAACGTGTTTGTCTATCCAGTCTAGATAGAGCTATGAAAAGAAACCAACAAAAAAGCAAAACCAACAAAAGAACAGAGTGAAACAATTTTCCAGCTAAAGACAATTTATAAGTTCAGCAGGAAAAGATCTATCTCACTAGAGTGAGAGTGGATCACAGTCTAGTCCAATCCACATCCCAGGAAGCCAGATACAGGCCTTGGGGGTGAATGAATGGGAGAGGCAGTTTCTTCTGAAGCTCTCAGCCCATAGACAGCAAGGGGATCGGATAAATGATGAGAAGGAGATAATAGGGGCCCCTTTGCTAGCACTGGGTGCATTGCCCATACACAGTTTCAAGTTACAATCCCAGAGCAAAGTGGAACACTAGCAATACCAGGGACCCTGCTCACAGTTCAAAGGTGGGAAAGAGTGGTTGTGGTCACTCACAAACCAAAGCACAGGAAAGAAGAGCAGTGACCATACCTCTCCTGAGGTCATATCATCTTGGAAGAACTGAAAACTTACAGACCCACAAACCTAGCATTGAAAACAGCAGGGGGGAAAACACCTGAAGCATGGGACAATGTCCCCTTAACCCCATGAGCAGAGTTCAACTTTAACATAAAATTAAAATTGAAGACAAAGGCTGAAAACATGAGCAAACATTACAAAAAAAATAACCTGACCATAGAAAGTTAATATGGTGACAGGGAAGATCAAAACACAAACTTTGAAGAAGAAAACAATGTAAAAATAGTTATATGCAAAGCCTCAAAGAAAAATGTGAATTGGTCTCAAGCAAAAAAAAAATTTCCAGAAGCAACAGCAATGTTTTTTAAAATCGAATAAAAGACATAGAGTAAAAATTGGGAAAAGAAATGAGAATAGTAAGGGAAAATAATGAAAAAAGTCAACAGCTTGGTAAAGGAGACACAAAAAATTAAAGAAGAAAATAACACACCTTAAAAAACAGAATATTTCAAATGGGAAAAGAGGAAAAATTATTCATTGAAAGGAATCCCTTAAAAAGCAAAATTAGCCAAATCTAAAAAAAAAA
>NW_020940202.1:16579-79047 GCF_900497805.2 Vombatus ursinus | reverse complement strand
ATTTCAAACAATAACTGATGGATATTAATATATAATGATTTTGTGCAACTGTACATGATGAAACACTATCATCTTTGAAGATCAAAAATTATATAAAGTTAAAAATTCAAAGGAAATGGGAAGACTAAAATTAGGCACAAGAATATTGAAATATACTAAGAATAGTTACATGTAAGAAGTGCTTTAAAAATCATCATCAAGAGAACATTCAGGCTATAAAACTGTGTATACCCTTTGATTCAGTAATATCACTGCCAGCTCTGAATCCCAAAGAGGTCAAATAAAAATAAAAAGGACCTATATGTACAAAGTATTTATAGCAACTTTTTGTGGTGGCAAAAAATTGGAAATTAAGAGGCTACTCATTGACTGAGGAAATGAATGACCAAGTTGTGTTATTTAATTCTGAGGGAATGCTAATGTACTTTAAGAAATGATGAGCATAATGGTTTCAGAAAAATCTGGGATGATTTATATGAACTGATGAAAAGTTAAATAAGCAAAATTGTTAAATTGTTTTCCATAGTAACAACCATATTGCAATGATCAACTGTGAAAATTTTAGCTACCTTATTCAGAAAAACTGTCCAAGAAAATAACAAGAGATTCATGATGAAAAAAAGTTATCCATCTCCAGAGTGAGAAGTGATGAAACCTGCAGATTGAAGTATATAGATTTCTTGCTTTTTTTGATCATATATCTAATATTGAACTTTTTTGCATGATTTTACATGTATAATTTATATCATATTCCTTGTCTAATTCTTGTGTGAAGGAGTTGTGGACAGAAGGAGAGAACTTGGAATTCAAAATTTAACAAAAAAGAATCTCATCATATATAAATAATAAATTGCATATTTATATAATTATTATAACATATAATATAAATTATATTTATATAATTATTATAAATAAAAAAGAAGAAAAATGAAGCAAAAACAAAGTGTACATATGACCTGAAAAAAGGAGCTGAACTGATCTTAATAGCAATTATTAAAGTAATTGATATGTGGTCCTTTAAATTTTGCAAAGTATTCCAGATACACTATATCATGGGCACATCACAATAAAGTAGTGTGACATGTACTATAGGTAGTATGATGATGAAACTGAGACTAATAGTGATTATATGACTTGCTTATGGGCACATCATTCCAGAATTGAAATTTTAACATGGCATCATCCTTCCCAAATCCAAGTCTAATACTCCAAATACTACTCTGAGACATAACAAATAGATAACCCAAGTCCTACAATGAAATTCACTAAAAATATTAAAGGGACCAGAGAAAGGTCCTCAGCACATTGAGAAAATACTCCATGAGTCCTTTATGGAAAGAAACAGACAAGTACCCTGAGGGATTAATAGTATTGGACATGTGAACTATGCTCCCCTGCTCTGATGGTATAATGGATCCATTAAAATATTGATGTACATAGGATCAAAAACTTTATAACCAGACAAGACCTTAAAAATTATCAGGTTCAATCCTATCATTTTGCAAATAAAGGAACTGAGTGCCAGATAGATAAAATTACTTGTCCAGTGTCACAAAGCCAGTAAGCATTGAGTTGGACATAATAGAATCATAGGATAATTGCTTAGAGCTAAAATGGCCCTTATAGGTTCATTTTGTTTAATTTAATTAATTTTTATAAATGAGAAAACTGAGTCCCAGAAAAGAGAGATGATTTGGTCTGAGTCACACAGTCAATAAGTGTCTGAGGCAGAGGACTGAACCTAGGTCTTCCTGACTTTAAGGCCAGCATTCTATTCACAATGCCAGTGTTGGTTATATTTCAGTCTATTAGTCAGCAAGTATTTGTTAATACTTTCTATTTGCCAGGTGTGCTAAACATTGAGAATACAAACATAAGCAAAAAAAAAAAAAAAGACAGTCCTGATCTTCAAGAAGTTGACATTCTAATTTCAGAAGATAACATATAAATGGAAGCTATAAAGTGGGAGAAAGGAAGACTAAGGCAAGGGCTTCTGGGCATATGTCCACAGTCTTTGTGTTTGTTCCAGTGGATGCAACATATAGGTTCTAATGCAAATGGGACAGTTCTATAAGCAGGTCAGTTCACAGATTGGTAGTTTTGCAGTTATGCCATTTATTTATTAATGCTATTGATACTTCTCTTCAAATTAAAAGACTGTGTAAGTTGGGGATAATTATCATAAGTAGTGACTTGTAAGTAAAACCTGATAATGGTTACCTGACATATCTAGCTATTACAGTCTGGCTGTAGTTCTTGGTAGGGATAACTGTTAAGCAAGGTATGGTAAGCAGTTTAGATAGGGGATAGGGTCAACTGGATGTATGATGGTAAATGAGGGTACTTGGGGAGAAGAACTCACCTACTTTAAGTCACTTAAAATAAAATCCAGTTTCCTTAAGATCTGTCATCCTTATACTTAATGTTTAAAGCAATTCTGAAATTTAGAGATTGAAACATGTCACTTGGGTAATTTAACAAATATTATGCCTGTTGTGAATAAATCAAGAACTTCTCTAGTTATTAATCCAAAAGAAAGAAGCTTCAATGGCCATTTTTTTTTAACAATAACAAAAAAAAATATATATGATCAAGATACTTTTCAATACATCTAATCCTGTGGCTTTATAGATTGGTTAAACCCAAAAGGGATTTAATTATCCTTAGTGCTGGTAAAGTTAATTTTCTGGAAAAAATGTATTAGACATCCCTTTTCCAAGTGAAATTTTCCCCAAATTCTTTCTTATGATTAAGTGAAGGTGAAATTATTCCACATGTTTTAAAAACATCCATTTTTTAAAGTGGTTAAATTCAATAATTCTACATCTTGTTCTGGAGAAGTATATTTAAAATATAATCGTACAATGAACAATGAATAGCTAATGCATTTTTAGTGCTTTTACACATAAGGCCTTCCTATAAAAACACTTGCACATAAATCAAACAAATAAATATAGCTAAAAACCCCTCATCAGTAATTAATGCAAAGGGCTGGGATTCCTGGTTGTAACAAACTGCACATTTCCCTATAAAAATATTAACAGTTGTATAGATTTTAGCACCATTATTTATTGGAGTACTTCTCTGGATTTTGTGCAATCCATAACTCAAGTTCCTGAATTGATTTGCAGTAGACTCCCTAAAGTCACATTGTGAGGGGCTTGAAGTCTTGCATTTCTAAAACATTATTTGAAAAATTTCCCATTTATATCCTGGTATTCCCACCCTATAGGCAATTAAAAATGTGAATGTAGATTTAATACCTCACTTCTAAAAGTCAGGGATTTAGATAAACATAAATACATTAATGATGTGATATTGGGTTATATAGAAGACATTTTGAATCTTTATAAAAGCTTTTCCATCTTTTCCTCATTTACTTTTTGAGTTATTTACTATTTTATGCAAACACATGTAAGAAATATAGTTTTTGCACTCAGACATAATTTAAAGATATTTAATTATTCTTATAGGATTGAAATATTTGAATTATTGCTATATATGTTGTATTCCTTTTCTTATTTAAAAAAAAAATTTGCATCTACCCTTCAGAACAGGAACTCTCACAAGGAATTCAGTGTTTTAATGGTTCATGTTTGATTCTAATATCCTGACCCCATAGAGGTTTTTAATGCTCCTATTTTGATTACTCCAGAAAAAAATACTTAAAAAAGTTATTTATTATTCCCACATAGAGCTTCCCAAAATGTAGGTAGCAACCCCACCCAAAGATACTCCATGTACTCTAAGTGGATTATATACAGGGCACTTTTTATTTTCTCCACTACAAAAAAAAAATGAAAACATTTCAGAGGTCTCAAAGGCATATATGGAAAAACACCTAGAAAATATTTTAACAACTCAAACTGCTTTGGAAGGTAAAGACCCATTGTGGATATGGTGGACAGCTATTTTACATTATCACTTGTCAAGTTATCAAGAGGTATTGTCAGAGTCTAGATCTCTTTACCAGACATGGCATGACTTTAGTTCTTTAGTACCATTTCTTCAAATTAGTGATCTTCTCTGAGAAGAGTAATATAGAATTCTTTTGCCTCTGGTGCTTGACTCTTGAATTTGAGAACACTCATTCTCAAGATAACCATATAATAATAACAATAATGATAATAATAATAATAATAATAATAGAATAATATATAATAGAAATACCTTTCTCATTATCAATAATCATTAACCTTTGCTCAGAAAAATTGAAATAGCCAGAATTATGAAGTTCAGGGGCCCTGAGTCCAAGCTTACAAGTATATTTCCACACAATATTTTATTATTAGTGTTTTATGGGTTGAAGAAAAAAATCTGCTTCATGCTCTTCATGACTTAATCAAACAATAATCCTAAAGTAATCACAATTAACTATGACCCAACAGATATGTTTCCTGTGCCTTTTTAGCCAAATTGTGTCACATAATCTTCAACAATGCTCTAGAGTTCATATCTTTTGTCATTTTAAGTATTCCTTCTAACAAAGATTCACTTGGTTCTGCTTATTTCATTTTCCATCAGTTCACATGTCTTTCCATTATAATCTGAGTCCTAAAGCCTATTGGTTTGGTATACTCTCTTCAGTGGTGAAAATCAATGCCCTGTATCTCTTTGAGGGGCAGGGTGGGGTTGGCAAGAGGAAAATTGAGGAGAGTTCTACTCCCTTTCTATCCTCTTCGGATAGACACTCTCATCAGTGTCAGTAGTCTGTTCAGTATCTTTGGCTCTGCGGCAACCTCTGCCTTCTAGCTTTGAGAGAAAAGATGGACGATGCCAATCATACTTCAATTTGCTAAATGGAAAATAAGACTGGCAAGAAGTCAACATTAAAGGAGCTGGTAGTCTCCTTTATGTCCCTATTCTGAGATTGCTACACAAATGATAATAGAGAATTTCTTCTTGGGTAAGACCTTGGACTCTTTTGGTTGAACTGAGTTACCTCATTCTCCATGGGAAATCTTTTTCACTCAGTATTGTCTTTAAAATATATTCTATGTGCACTTTGTTTGATTTCTGTTTTGTTCTCAGCTCTGATAAATTGGTTTCTTTGTTAATTGCTAGGTGTGTTCATCATAAAACAAGTATTTGGGAAGAAAATGGTCAGTCCTTGGATATAAACTTGAGGTTGTCCTTCACCATTAAGAAATAATGATCAGGAACTCAGCTTGAACCTAAAAAATTTCATGTCCTAGATTAAAAATATTTGAAGGAGTAGATAGATATAATTCTAGTCTGGTAATCCCTCTCTCTGAGGAGAGCAAAGTGGCCAAATTTCAAGCTCCAACCTCCTGCTTCACATCTTGGTAGGAAATAAAGTATTCCTTAAAGGAGGGTGGAAGGTAATAATAATAACAGTAATATAAAAATAAGAAATTTAATGTTATATAAAGCTTGCCATGTTCTAACTACTGTGCTAAGTGCTTTACAATTGTTATTTCATATGAAGAGGCTAAAGATATGTATTCTTCCTCCCTTCAATATGTATACCAACACAACACTCCCATGATACCTGCAAAGGACATTTTCACTATACTGTTTTTTTAATTCTCAAAATTCTTCACTTATTATAGCAAAGTGATATTGAATTGCATTCATTTACTATAGTATATTTAGTCATTCAATAGTTGATGGATAATTTATTCTTTGCCATTACAAAAATAAAAACATTTGTTTATGTTTTATATATGTTTCATATATATATATATATTTTCTGTTTTTGATTCCTTGCATTATATACTTATCAATGACAAAGTATGTGAATATGTTGTTCCTAATTTTTAAAAGCAAAATTCCAAATTGCATCCTTTAATTGATGGAACAAATCAGAACTCCACTGTAATACATTTGAATAACTGCTTTTCAACAACCTTCTCAATATGTAATATTCCCATCTTTTATCATTTTGCCAATTTTCTGAGTGTGAGATAGAATTATTTTGATTTATACTTCTATTATTGATTAGGAACCATTTTTAATAATAATAACAAGGATTTATAGAACACTTTACAATTTGCAGATAACTTAAAATATGTTAATTCTGTAGATACACAGACCTTTTGAATTAGGTGATATTATTATCTCCATTTTATGAATGAGAAAATAGAGGTAGAGATAAATTAAGTGACTTGACCAGGGTTATACAACTGGCAAGTCCCTTGGGCAAGTTGAAATGCAGATTTTCCTGATTGCAAGACCTACTCTCTAACCATTGTGTCACTTTCCAGCACATTTTTCATATGAATAAAAGTCTGGGATTCTTTTATGGAAAACTATTTATTCATGTCCTTTTGGAGAATGAATTTTGGTCTGATATATTATTGTTAGTTACCTAAATATCTTGGATATTACATCCTTATCAGAGAATGATTTTATTCATGAAGGAATTTTAAAAACTGTTATATGGTAGAAATTTTTATTTTTTAAAAAATAATTTCCTTTCTTCTTTCTTAAGAATTGCTCCCTCTCCACTAGTAGTTGTGAAAGGTGCCCTATTATCATTTCTTCTTATCTTTTTGTTATGATAAATCATTTTTATCATCTCTCATGAATCCCTTGGTTTTATCATGGCATATAGTGTTAATGATCTTTCTAGTTTCTTCAATTGTTTTTATAAATAAAGGTAGAATGGAATCTTTCTACCAATAATCCAAATACTTAGGTTTATCAAACATGCTTCCTTTTTTTTAAAATAGCACATATACATGTAATTATTTATTTCATTACTTATTGTTTTTTGGCAACTGAACTATTTTTGATTTTCTTATTTTTCTCTTATTTGGCATATTTTGAAAATTGGATATTTTGGTCACTTCTGGTCTTATGTTTCTTTTAGTATTTTTAATGCTTCTAAAGTTTTTTTTCTATTGTTTAAGGTCCAACATTTTTCGTTTATGATTAGGCTCAATTTTGTAGATATTTTTTTATAATACAGTTTGAGCTCTATGGCTTGGGTCCCTTGGTTGGAACTGACTGGTAGCTTAGGCAAGTTCTATATTATTAAGATATGAAGTCCTTGATGGTGGGGATTATCTCATTATTTGTATTTAAAACTCCAATACATTTTAATTTATTGTTTGAGTAGAGAGTATGACTGCTATTAGGAAGAGCTCAGTTGGAGGTCTGGCTTGCCAAAAGACATGAACCTGGAAGAAATAGTTTGGCCAGTGCAAAGACAAAGTGATATATAGAATGCCTATTTAACAGTCTTCTAAAATGTATCATATCTTAATCCTTTAAATATCAGTCTCCTGGAAAAGTATTGCAGCAATCATAAATGATAAGTTACTGAGTATTTAAATTTTGTGAATACATACTTGTGAGTCTTTCATGTTTATCCTTTTTGTTTGGTGGAAATAATTAACAGTCCCATTTTTGATTCATTGAACTTTGAGTAACTTTTCACTTTCACCTTTTGAGTATATTAAACATAACCCACGCCTAGGCTTTAAGTAAATCTCCCCATGACTCTAGAGTAGAGGTGTAAAGAGCAAAAGTGTTTGAGATAAAGAATTCTAATCCATCTCTTTGGAGGTCAGGATACCCCAGATTTAAACCAAGTCTTTGTGCATCACTCCACGAATGAGTTTATTCAGTTATTCAGTTGAATCCAACACTTCATGACTCCATGGACTATACATGCCAAGATCTTCTGTTCTCTGTTATTTTTTGAAGCCTGTTCAAGTTGATGTTCATTCTTTATATGATTACTATTTATCTATTTCATCCTCTGCCAGCCACTTTTCCTTCTGTCTTCAATCTTTCTGAAAACCAGGGTCTTTTCCAATGAGTCCCATCTTCTCACTAAGAGGGCAAAGTATTTAAACTTTAGCTTCAGTATTTCACTTTCCAGTGAATCCAGTCAAGCTGACTTGATTTTTTCAAGTATTGGCTGATTTGACTGCCAGGAAGAAGACTTAATGGAGATGGAGAAGATACAACCTTTCATTCCCTCTTGGCTTAGAAACAATAGCAATTATTATACTTAAATATATGCATGAATCACAGCTCATTTCTTTCCACTGGAAAAAGTAAGTTGAATTTCATTTTATATTATTCTGGTTTTTGTGTATCTTAAATGTCAGCATTAGAATATTGTACTCTCTCTTTTTAAACCTTCCTGACCAGTATCTTTATGTAGTAGTTTTGTACTTCTTTTCATTGTAACAGTAGACAAGGTATCAGAGCCCTAAATAATCTGTCATAACATGTCTTTATTTTTTAAATTCAATAAATACTGAAAGTTATAGTAATGAAAATAAATCACCCAAAACAGAAAATTAATCAGTTTCTGAGTGGTATAAGAACATTTCATAGTTTACATTGTCATTTTCTGAATAAGGACGGAGCAGCATTATAAGAAAAACAATAAATCTCTAAGATCTAACACAGAGAGAAATCTTTTATTTCTAGCTAATCACAAGACTAAAATAACATTCTACAAAATATGCTTCATTTATGTGGTTGAACAAAATATTTTCATAAAATATTGTGTGTATATCAAAAATGGCATACCATGAATCATATTTTTCTTACTGATCTGTCTTACACTTTCATATGTGCTTTATCTTCACTCCTAATTTGGTCTCCTGTTGTCAGTGACTTCTAATGCTTTAGTTTAAAGTTTCTGATGTCTTTGACAAACCAAACTCTATCAATGAGTTTCTACAAAATAGATTGTAGATTCTGTGAAGAGTGGGGTCTTTTTTTTCCCCTTTTTCTCCCTGGAGCTTAGCATAGTGCAAGATACGTAGTGGATATTTAATGAATTAATGTTTTAATAGTATTTTCCCAATTGCATGTCTAGATCATTTTTAACATTCATTTTTACAAGATATTGAGTTCCAAAATTTTTTCCCTACCTGCCTCACTCCTGTCCTCTCTTCATAAAGTGGTAGGCAATTTTATATAGATTAAACATGTGCTATCTTGTAAAACATATTTCCATATAAGTCACAGTTGTGAAAGAAGAAATAGATCAAAAGGGAAAAAAAGACATGAAAAGAATAAAGTGAAAAAAAGTATGCTTTGATCTGCATTCAGAGTCCATCAGTTCTTTATCTGGATGTGGAAAGCATTTTCCTTTGGGAGTCCTTTGTACTTGTCTTGGATCATTGTGTTGCTGAAAAGAGCTGAGTCATTCATAGTTGATCATGACATGATGTTACAGATACTCTGTACAATGTTTTCCTAGTTCTGCTTATTTCTCTTTATATCAGTCCACACAAGACTTTCCAGGTTTTTCTGAAACCTGCCTGTTCATCATTTTTTACTGACAATAGTATTCCATTACATTCATATACCTCAGCTTGTTCAGCCATTCCCCAATTGATGGGCATCTCCTCATTTTCTAATTCTTTGCCACCACAAAAAGGGCTGCTATAAATATTTTTGATCATGTAGGTCCTTTTCCATTTTTTTAATTTTTAATTTTATTTTTTTTATTTTTAGGCAATGGGGGCTAAGTGATTTGCCCAAGGTCACACAACTAAGTGTCAAGTGTTTGGTCTGAGGCCGGGTTTGAACTCAGGTCCTCCTGACTTCAGGGCTGATGCTCTATCCACTGTGCCACCTAGCTGCCCCTTCTTTTCCATTTTTTATGATCTCTTTTGGATACAGACCTAGTAGTGGTATTGCTGGATCAAAGGGTATGCGTAGTTTTATAGCTGTTTGGTACAGTTCCAAATTGCTCTCCAGAATTGCTGGATCAGTTCACATCTCCATCAATGATGGTTTACTGTTCCAATTTTCCCACATGTCCTCCAACATTTATCATTTTCCTTTCCTGTCATATTAGCCAATCTAATAGGTACTTCAAAATTGTTTTAATTTTTATTTCTATAATGAAAGTGATTTAGAGTACCTCTTCATATACTTACATATGTATACCTTTGATTTTTTCATTTGAAAACTGTCTGTTCAAATACTTTGACCATTTATCGGTTGGTGAATGACTTCTTATAAATTTGACTCAGTTTTCCATATATTTGAGAAATGAGGCTTTATCAAACACACTTGCTGTAAAGATTGTTTCCCCAGCTTTCTGCTTTCCTTTTAATTTTTTGTTATATTGGTTTTGTTTGTACAAAAGCTTCTTAGTTTAATATAATCAAAATTATCTATTTTACATTTTGTAATGCTCTCTATCTCTTGTATGGTCATGAATTCTTCCCCTCCCTGTAGATCTGAAAGGCAGACTATTCTTTGCTCTTCTTATGGTGTCACACTTTGGTCTAAATCATGTACCCATTTTGACCTTATCTTGGTACACAGTGTGAGGTATTGGTCTATACTTAGTTTGTGTCCTATTGTTTTCCAGTTTTCCCAGCAGTTTTTCTGAATAGTTTATATATTAATTATATAATATTTTATATAATAATTATATAATATATAAAATAACTCTCTCTCTGTACATATATATATACATATATATATACATATATATGTGTATATATATATATATATATATATATATTGATCTAGTCTACTGTTTCCTTCTGTTTTATGGGAGAATTCATCCCTTGATTACATCCTGTATATTTCCCTTCATCCTGTTTGTCCTTTCTCTCCTTTCACCCTTTTCCTCCTCACCAGTGTTTTGTTTCTGTCTACCACTTCCCCTGATTTGTACTCACTTCTCTCAGCCTCCCCCTACCCATTTTACTTGATCTCCTCCCCTCCTACCTCCCTATCTGGTAAAGATAGATTTCTACATTTGGATGATTGTGTATATCATTCCCTCTTTGAGCCAATACTGATGAGAATAATGTTCAAGCAATGCTCATCATCCACCCTCCCATCTTCCCCTCCACAATAACAGGTCTTTTACACCTCTTTATGTGAAAAAAAATTACCCCATTCTACCTCTCCATTCCTTCTGCACCATTGTACTCCTCTTTCTCATGTCTTTATTTTTTTATGTCATTCCTGGAAATTCACCTTATTCTTGTATGGTCTGTCTATGTATATTCCTTCTAGCTATACTATTAGTGATATGATTTTTAAGAATTACAAGTATTCTTCTTCCCATGTAGGCACATAAATAGTTGAGCTCTATTGAACCCCTTATTTTTTCTTTTCCCTTTTTACCCATTTATTCTTCTCTGGTCTTGATATTGGAGGCCTCATTTTTGGTTTAGTTCTGGTCTTCTTATGAAGGCTTGAAATCCTTCTATTTCATTGAATGATCATTTTTTCCCTTGGCGTATTATACTCAATTTTGCCAGGTAGGTGATTCTTGGTTGGATTCCTAGATCCTTTGCCTTCAGGAATATCATGTTCCATTACCTCTAATCCTTTAAGGTTGCAGCTTCTAAGTTTTATGTAATCCTGATTGTGGATCCTCAATATTCTGGCCTTTTGCAATATTTTTTCCTTGACTTTACAATTCTGGAATTTGCCTATAAAGTTTCTTAGGATTTTTATTTTGGGATCTCTTTCCTGAGGTGATCAGTGGATTCTTTTAATGCCTATTCTGCCCTCTGATTCCAGGATATTAGGGCAGTTTTCCTCGATAATTTCTTGAAGAATACTGTCCAAGTCCTCTTTTTGGCTTTCAGATAGTACAATGATTCTGATATTGTTTCTCCTGGATCTATTTTCCAGGAAAGTTGTTTTTCCTATGAGGCATTTTACATTTTCTTCCATTTTTTCCCATTATTTTGAATTCTTTTGATTGATTCATGATATCTTATAGAGCCATTAATTTCCACTTGCCCAGTTCTGACTTTTAAGGTATTGTTTTCCTCAATTAGATTTTGATCATGGTCTCAGGTTGAAGGTGACTGGTACTGCTGGAAGCCATAGGAGTCTGAAAGCTTACCTGGTGCTGAGCTGGGGTAATAGTGCTGGTGTTCAGAGTGTGGTGAAGCCTGTGAGGTATTTCTCCATTTCCCTAGTGCTACATTCAACCATGAGGTGGTCTTGCCTTTGGAGGCTGCCTATTTTTCCCAGGGCTAAACTGAGGCACATGGAGGTTCTCAAGCTGGTGTTGCCTATTTGCTTAGTTACCCACAGGGTCGGTGTCTGTCTACCTGTTTGCATGCGGATATGCTGGCCATATGTAAGGCTGGCCTCTGGCTATGCCCAAGGCTATGTTGAAGCATGTGGCAGTTCTTGGACTTGGAGTCTGCCCATTTCCCAGCTAAACTGAGGCACATGGTGGGCCCTGGCATTGGTGTTTGCCTCCTTGACAGCACTGGGGCACAGGATTTCTCTCTAGTGTGCTGAGGTGGGGCTTGCTGCTGGCTTGCTGCAATGTTTCCTGTTCTGTACTACGCTCCCTTTTTATCTGAGATATACATTTTCTACCAATCTTGCAAGTTTCTTGGGCTAAAAGATTGTTTCATCCCATCTTTTTACTGCTTCTGCTGTCCCAACATTTGTTTTGGGGCATTATTTTATGGTTGTTTGGAGGTGAATATGGAAGAGTTATGGTGATTTACTGCTTACTATGCTATCTTGACTCCTAGAATTTTTAATAAATGCATGTTGATTGAGTAAATATACAATTATATTTAGGAACTGCATAGACCCAAAGTTGAAAGAGCCCTCAGACTCTTAGTTGAAATACCTCTTTTTACAGATGAAAAAAAATGAGATTCAGGAAAACTAAATGACTTACCTATCATTATACAAGTCATAAACAGAGGAGGTGAAATCTAAACCCAGATCCTCTGATTCAATAATTAGTGCTCCTGCCACTGTTGTTTCTACTTCATTCTTGATCTTGTCAATGTTTTACTGTGTTCAACAATTATGCTTTAAGTTTTTGCTATGTCATTAAGTCAGATTTTGAAAGTTGAAGAGTGAAAGAATTCTGCACTATAACACAAAGGGCAAGTGGATACCAAGTAGGATCACTCATCTTTCTGAAAGAACTTTTATTGTATGAATATCTTTGGATAGATAGTACATATAATTTATATGTACTATCTATTCCTTATGTCTATCTCTATATATAGTACATATGTATACCATAAATACTACCTTGAAATTGGTTCATACATATATTCATGTGTGTATGTGATATACATTTACACTAAATTACAATTTATTGCATTTTATATATAGCATTATTTATGTATACTATATATATATAGTATACATGTATGAGTATATATGTGAACAAATTTTTATAGTGTCATGTAAGTTTTTCAAATCAAAGAACGTTTTCTTAAAATAATACAATGTGAGGTAGATACCTCATTTATTAGTCATTTGGATATGTAATTTTGTCAACAGAATTCCTACTTTTCTATGTATTATGTTAAAAGGTGAAACTTAGGGGCAGCTAGCTGGTGCAGTGGGTAGAGCACTGGCCCTGAAGTCAGGAGGACCTGAGTTCAAATCTGGCCTCAGACCAAACACTTGACACTACCTGTGTGACCCTGGGCAAGTCACTTAACCCCAATTGCCCCCCCAAAAAAAAGATGAAATTTATTTCACTCATTTAGAAAAACCCTTCTACTGATGGAAAAATTAAATCAGGAAATATGAATATAATTGAATGTACTGAATGTCTATACAGAATTCACTCTTTTTACATCTGTCTCTAAGAGTAACCAAATTCTTTTAAAGCCTCAAGTCTCCTAAACAAAAACTCTACTAATCCCTCTCAGGTGTTATTCTTCCCTCCTAACATTGCTTTTTACTCATTTATTTGTATTTATTTATCATTTATCTATCTGTGTGCATGTTTTATGCTGTCTTCCCACTCCTGTGTAGAATATAAACTCCTTGAGTTCTGAGATTCTTTCATTTCTATCTTTTTACCCATGACAAAAATTATGGCCAACAGAAGTTGCTTAATATATCTGTTGAATTGGCTTGAATGTATTATTGACCCTAGAGTATGAAAGCTCCTAGAAGGCAGACACGGTCTCATTTTTATTTTCCCATTCCAGATCCGTGGAACAGAGCCTTGCATGTTTTATGTGCTTAGTAAATGTCTGCTGAACTAAGAAAATTCATAAAATTAATAGAATATATGAATGTGTTCTGATACAACAATCCTTTATATTACAGAATGGTTATTGTAAGATTAATTCAGAGATGATTTTTCTTTAAAGAAAATTAAGTAGCCTGGTTTTCTTTACTCTTTCATTATGTATAAATTGATTCCAATTTTAGGTAATGTTTTGGTATCTAGAGAAATAGGGAACTTTTAAATAAGAATATTGCAGAAAGGAAAATACCGAACTGATATTTCATTGACAGCATAACTGAACTTTTTTCTGCAATAGCAAACCACTGAAGTGTTCTTTATGTAGTAAAGTTTCACTAGGCAAACCACAGATGCAAGGATATTTTATGAGCCTAAGGATTAGACTAGAGGAGGTTGTTAAATAAATTGTTTATATAGTCATCACCTGCAACTTAAGAATTTCTGTAAGTTGACATTTTAGAAAAAGACAAGGGTCTGGTACTTATTCATCACAGCTGAGGTATATTATTACTAAATAATGCTTCAAGAATAAATACATGAATATATATGAGTATATAATACATATACATATATTAGCATATATGTGTGTTTATTTGGCAAATGACAAGCATGTCAACATATTTTGAAATGAATGTCAGGTACAATAGACTGATGACTGTGTTGATATTTCAAGCAAATGAAGTTTTAATTTCTGAATTTCAATCCCCCAAAGCTTCATTTCTTTATTTTCCACAAAAATGCTCTATTGGGGGAGGGGCAGAGTCAGGATGGCAGAGTAGACAAAGCACTCAGCTGAACCTTCCCAACATTTTCCTCAAACACCTTTAAAATTATGCTCAAATTGAGTTATGAAATAAGAAGGTGTACAAAAAGAGAATGAGACATTCTTCCAGTATAAGACAAGTTAGGATATCAGAAAAGAAAGATCCATGACACAAAGACGGAGTTTGGCCCAGAGTTCATATGGATGAAATACCACTGATGGGACCAGGTGTTAGTGACAGACACAGTAAATAGACCTAGCTACTGGTCAGAAAGAGGTTACAGGGCAGCCATGTGCTAGCACTGGACACTGGAGAAGACACTGGTAGGCAATTTCATTGCTTATATCCATTTCTGGATCATATTTCAAGGGCAGGGTGGAGAGCTTTATGTCAAAATGGAGTAGGAGCATTGTTGCTTTTGGTCCCAAGGGATCATGAACAGTATAGATTGTAATCTGCAAGGATTAGGGGTCCTGCGTGGATAAGGACCAGATTGTAGACCAGGAGATTAGTGACTAACCTCTTCCCAGGTCACATAACCTTGGAGACATTGAAAACTTCTAAACCCCAAGAACTAACTCTGAAAACAACAGAGCAAAAACAAACAAACAAACAAACCTTAAAGCTTGAGATAGTGATCCTAACATCCATACTGGGAACAGAGTACAGTTTTAACATTCAGTGTTTGAAGACTGTAAGTACACTCTCAACTTGTTTTAGTCCATCTGCTGAGATGGTCTTACTGAAGTATGGTTGTTGTGCATGCTCCAGTTAGTTACTGCACCAAAAGTGCACCAAAGCTGCATGAGCAGCCTTGAAGAGGGCTCAGCAAACCCTTACACCAAAGGTGCCAGTCTTCCCTGAACATCCCGTAATTCCCATGCATAGTAACAGAATCTTAGGTTAAAAGGTATGGGCATTTCAGTAACTTTATTTGCATATTTCCAGATCACCTTCTTAAATGGTTTCACTGTTTCATAGTTCCATCAAAATGGGCTAATGTGCCTATTTTTCTACATCTCTTCCAAAATTGACTATTCCCATATCTTACAATCTTTGGAAATTTTCTGAGTAAGAGGTAAAAATTAATGGCAGTTTTGATATGCAATTGTTCAACATTACTGACATGGAGCACTCTTTTGGATTTTTCAATTAGTGTATTCTTTTGAAAATAGTTTATTCATGCCCTTTGACCACTTTTCTGAGTATGAGCAAAAGGTATTTCCCAATAGATAAGTTGGCAAATGATATGAACAAACCATTCTTAATGAAGGAATAAGAACAAAATCCAAGAGATAATAATAATAAATGCAAAAAATAAAAAAATACATGAAAGAAAGAGCTTAAATACTTAGAACAATAATCCCTGCTTATGATTGGGCTGTGTAAATATAATAAAAATAATATCACTACCAAGGTCAATTTACAGTTTAATCCAAGATATATAGACAACTATCACACAAATAACTGATCTTATTCTTTATCTAGAAGATATATTGGAGATATGCAATCTTTTTATATATTTAGTTACTTATTTTTCTAGTGGATATATAGTAGCTGTATCATACAGATGCTTGGAATAGCAAGCATACACACACACACACACACACACACACACTCATATCCATCCATCCATCTATCCATTTATCTATTTATCTATCTTTACCTATCTCTATTAATTGTCTCTATAGCGTGTATACAAAACCATTATCTGTGAAATTTGATATGAAATTGTTTGTTTCTCATTCAGCGAATTCCTTTCTTATTCTATTAGCATTAGTTTTATTTGTTCAGTAGCATTCAGTTTCACATAATCCAACTTATATTTTAGCTTCTGTAAATATCTGTGTCCATTGTTTAAGATACGTATCAGCTTTGAGAGGTATATTATCTGCTTCTCTTACAGTGTTTTGTGGTATCAATCAATCAACCCACAAACATTTATTAATGTTCCAAGTACTCTGTTCCAAGTACTGGGGAAACAAACAAACAAAAAAAGACAGTCTTGGTTTCAAGGAGCTTACAATTTAATAGGGAAGACAACATGCAAATAGTTATCCACAGAGCAAGCTATATGCAGGATAAATAGGAAGCAATAAACAGGGGGAAGACCCTGGAAATAAGATGGCTTTGGGAAGCGTTCCAGAAAAGGAAGGTATTTTGGTTTGGACTTAAAGGAAGTTAGAGAGGTTAGCAGGCACAGCAGAGGAAGGAGATCATTCCAATCATGGGGGACAGGCAGAGAAAATTTCTGGAGTAGAGAGATGGAGCATCTTGTTCAAGGAATAGGCAGGAAGCCACTGTCACTGTATTGAATAGAACTTGTTAGGGTGTACGGATTAGGAAGATTGGAAAGGTAGGAGGGGAGCTATATTATGAAGGACTTTGAATGTCAAATAGATCATTTTGTGTTTGATCTTTAATATTCAGATCTCATATCCATTTTGAATGTTTTGTGGAATAAGGTGTGTGATGTTGGTCTATGTTTAATTTCTAACCAATTGTGCTCCAGTTTCCCAGGCAATTTTTACTAAATGGTTATTCTTTTTGAAGCAATTTATATTTGGGGGTATATTGAACATTGTGTTACTGAGTTTGATTATTTTTGATCCTCCCTTGTCTAGACTTTTTCCACTGATCTAATTCTCAACTTCTAAACAAATATTAAATAGTCTTGGTGACTGATGCTTCATAATATAGCTTAAGATTTCACAGTGAAATTCTGCCTTTGTTCTTATCCTTTCACAGTTTCCTTTGATATTCTAGATCTCTTGCCCCTTAAAATGAATTTTATTTATTGAGTTCCAATAAAGTATCTCTTTGATAACTTTTATTTATTATATTGGCATGGCCTAGCCACATGTCAGGAATATACTTTCAGCTATTTAGGTTGTTCCATTTTTCTTTAAGGACAATTTTGTAATTGAATCTGTACCATCTTTTTTGTTTTGTTTTTTTTTGGTGTGTTTTCAAAGGAATTTCCTTTTCTATTATGTATTATTGAATTTTATTATTACATAGAGTATGTTATTGATATTTTTGGTGTTATTCTGTTGCCTAAACTAGGTGGCAAAGTAGATAGGGTGTTGAGTATGAAATAATGAAGACTCATCTTTTTTTTCTCTTAATTTTTTTATTTTAGACAAATACATAATAAGAAAAGGAAAAGAAACATTACAAACTTAAATATAAAATAAGAAAAAACAAAAAAAGTCATGTGCACAGCAGAACATAGGAGAGGATTCAAAATACATAGCAACCACTTTTCATTTCAAGAAAGCCTATATGTTAAATACTGTGCATTATGTTGAAAGCTGTCCATCTTTTCTTTGCTTCCTTGTAGGATTTCTTTTGTTCTCTGCTGTACACTTTTTACTTTGTTCTTTTTTCCCCTCTCCACCCCCCTACCCACCACCCCAAGGCTACATTAAACATTGGATATATTTATATATAGATATTGATATATACATACACATACATACATACATATATACATATATAAACATATACTAAGCGATTCTACTCCTAATCTTTGTTTTTATGTTTGTGCATATCTCTTTTTTCCTATCTCTCCTAACTTCTCTACTTTATTTCTACCTACTACCTTACCCTCCTATTACTTAACCTATCCCTACTCCAGCAATTCCTCTCATTCCTGGGAATCTAAACTCCCTTCTACATCACCATTTTAACCTATTCCCACACCCTCCCCTCTAAAGATGCCTCCTTTATACTTTCTCCCCTCCCTATCTTCTTAGAGTTTTATTTCTTTCTAAATTTAGAAGATGTTTATATTCTTTGAAGTGTATGTATTTGCCCCCCTTAAGCCCATTCCTGAAAAGAGTAGGTTTCCATAACTAACAGCCCCTCTTGCCCATCTGATTCTCCTGTATTGGTTCTTCCACTTGAACATCATGTGTTAAAGATAATTACTCTTTTAGCTGTACTTGAATGGTTTAATTTTTGAAATCATATCATATTCAGACCTACCCCAATCTTCCTTGTGTAAGTTATTTAATTACTAGTAACAATCTTAGACACAGGTTTTACATTTTTCATACATAAAAGGTAAACATTCTGTCCTTTTAATCACTGCTAGTCCTGGGGTATGTGGGATGGTGTCTCCAATCCTCTTCAGTTCTCCCTTCTGACCTTGAACTCAAACCAAGAACTCCAGTCTTCTGTAAGTGCCCACAGCAGAGGCATCCCCACCCCACTGCTTCTGCGTTCATCAGACACATGGTTGTTCCTTTTCACCCTCACCATGTCTCCACAGCACAGCTGGGCCTGGTGTTCCTTGTCAGCAGAGGTTCCCCTAGTCTTTCCCAGGTTAGAAGCCCAATTCTCCTCACTGTCCCAGGGATAAAAGTTCCTGTGGCTGGGCCCCAGCAGCCTCCCAAACCAGCTAAGCCCAGGGCTTGCTCCTTGTTGGTGAAGTAGACTCTAGCCTGGAACTGTTTACTCTTCACAGGAAGGAAATCTCATCATGGGATTTTTCTTTAGATCTTCTCATACTTTCCTAGGAGGACTCCTCTTCCCCTGCTCTTATTTGTTTTCATGGCTCTATGTTCGCCCAGAGGCGCTATTTTATCTCTTTTGTAGAGAAAAATCTTGAAAGCTTGAAATTTTCTGACCTACTCCACCATCTTCCAAGAATACTCAAGACTCATCTTTCTAAGTTCATATCGGGCCTCAGACACACTTACTAGCTATGTGACCCTGGACAAGTCACTTAACCCTGTGTGCCTCAGTTTTGTCATCAATAAAATAAGCTAGAGAATGAAATGGCAAACCCCTTCAGTATCTTTTCCAAGAAAACTCCAAATGGGGTGAGAAAGAGGTAGATGTGACTGAACAGCACCATTCTGTTGCCCACCACTTTACTGAAGCTACTAATTGTCAGAATTTTACACCATTGTGTTATCAACAAATTGGGATCATCGTATATCATCTTTACCTTTCTTTATGCTGTTAATTTCTTTCTATTTTCTTATTGCTGTTGTTAATGTTTCTGTAACTATATCAAATTAGAGTTGGGATCTTTGCTTTACTCCTATTTATACTAATAAAGCTTCTAGGGTATCCCTATTGCATATGATGTGTGATACTGGTTATCTATCTATCTGTCTTTTTATCTATTGAATTTGAAAAGAAAATTCTTGTAAACATGTGCTTTGGAGAATTTTCCCATAAATATTAAGACATATTTTGTCAAAATATTTTAGCAGCTATCAAGATAATCATGTAGTGTAAGATTTTTGATACGATTATGTTGGTCACTGCTCATATATTTTGATCTTTATATTCAAAAGAAAAAAGAAAATAAATCAGAAACTATATAATATTTTTGATAATTTAAACTTATTCTTTGCTATAGAAACATGTTTCTTATTATTGGCACTCTTCAGGATATTCAAAATTACTGTGAATTATGATGAGTGAGATCTCTGAAAACAAAACTGCAAGGAACAAAAGGGACAACTGGGGAGAGGCATGGAAAAATATAAATTTGCTACAGGACATTATAATTTTAACTTGTGTCATCAATAACCTCTGATATTTTCTATCTTTGTGATCTTGGGCAATTCACAAAATTCCCTGATTTTTCTAATAAATAAAATGAAAGTGTTGGAGTTAGGTGGACTTTGAGGTCCCTTCTAACTCCAGATATATAATGCTAAATACAGATAAATAGAAAATGAAGTGTTTAGGATATGGACATAATGAGTACTTCAATGTGCCCAGAACATATTAAAACAACTTTAAAAAAAAAGAACCAGTATTTTGGGTGGATCTTCTTTGAATGGTTATTAGAAATATGTGTATACAAATATCACCAGAGGGAAGGTATAGACAAATTGATGTCTCTATTATTAGAAGGAATATTTACACTAGTAGAGCAGATATACTAATTACTAAACTAGCAGTAAAAACGAATGCAAAAGAGTTATGGAAATTTATTTATTTTACATCTAGAAAAGATTCTGGAGATGCTTTCATTTTTTACTTCCCCTTCTCTCTCATACAGATTTAGAAACAAATGACTAGAAAGATAAAATTATTTTTCCAAGGACACAGATAGGCATTGGTAAAACTGTGACTAGAATTCATGTAGCCTTAGGTTTGTCCATTTCTGTTTTCCCACTTTGCTCTAACTTCAAAAATTGATGCAGTATACAGTGGAAAGAGACCTGACCTGTGCCACATCACTTTGCAAATAACCTTGAATAAGTTACATCTCTTCTCAGGGCCTCAGTGTCCTAATCTCTAAAATGAAGGAGTATGACTAGATGGCCTCTAGGTTCTCCTCCATTCCTAATATTCCATGAATTCCAAGGTTATATAAAGTTGAATCCTATTTCTCTCTTTTTACCTGATAGAGTAGTAGGAATGCCCAGCATATCTCTGCCAAAAGTCACATTGTTCCTGTGTTCTAACAAATATGACTATATTATGATGGCTTTCAATTACATTTGACTTGTAATGCCAAAGATAAATTTATAGCTTTTTTAAGAAGCAATTAAAAAACCTTAAAATAATCTCCATAAAATCTGCTTTTATATAAAGTTAAGTGTTTTCACTTTTTTATTCTCATAAGAATAAACTCAAAAAATCATTTTGTTTCTTAATTAAGCTACCATGCGTGAAGATCCTGAATAATTTAAGACAATTGTTCATTTAAATAGTTGCTAATTACACCCTCCTGACATAATTATTGTATTATTACCATACTTAGCAAAAATTGCTGTACTATCTAATTGAACTCAAAAATATTTCTGACATTTTAATGAACATCCCACTTAGTTTTATTTATAAGATTTCCCAGTGAACCACAAAGAATTAAAAAATGTCATTCAAGGTCTATAGGTAAGCTGAGCTGCACAGGAGGGGAAAGATGTTTCATATAAGAGTACAAAATTATCTGTGAATTTTTTCAGATTAGAAGTCTCTTGTTGTAAATGGCTTTAGGTTATGTTCATTTTAAGTGCAATATGAGAAAAGACAAGGGAATATATTTTTCTTACCTTCATGTGTTATATTTGCATAAGCTCTTCTTTAAAGAACCCATTTCATTCCTCACTTGGCTTCTTTAATAGAACTTTCCTTTTGGACCCTCTCATAGCATTTTGTATCTCCTGTACACTTTCAGAATCTTCTTTGTATTATCCATATTTGTTTACATCTTATACCAACTTCTCCTATCTCATAGTATGCCAAGATTAGATCCCCCTCAGAAGCAGGGGATATATCTTATTCACTGTTTTGTCAATCTTCAGAATGTAGAACAGAATAAATATTTTCTGTGCTTACTGAACAGAACTGGAAAGAAAGAAATAATACTTTAGAATAAAAAATATTCTAAATTAAACATAAGTCTAAAGGAATCTTGAATGTTTTTCCACATAAAACAACCATATTAACACTATGGGTTGGATATTAATTGGTTTATTCAGTTTTATGAGGGTCAGTATAATTTATTACTCAGTTAATTGAAAACACTGCATACTTAATTTTCCTCAAACCATTAAATCTAACCATTTTTGCAAACCAATCTGTTGATGTGATTTTTAAAACAAGTTATCAACTATTCATAAATTTTATTTGTATATCTCTTTCATTAAATGAATGCAAATAGCTTATTTTTATTTATACATTTCTATTCTACTTTTCTTATAATTGTTCTAGTTTTTCCCTATATATTCAAACTTTATTACTGATATATTTCCCTACTTCTTTCTTCTTTCTTAATTCTTCTTTCATAACAGGGTAACTTCCTATATAAATTGCTCAAGAGGAATTTTCTTTAAAATATTATTAATTTTTGTTTCAATATTCTTTTTTTTAAACGAACCTTGAGTTTCAAATTCTTTACCTCCCTCCAGAGCCTACCCCAACCCTTTGAGAACTTAACAATATGTAAATTGAATATGTGAAATCATGCCAAATATATTTGCTAAGTTGTAAAAAACAAAAGTAATTAAGAAAATTATACACACACACACTTCAATTTGCACTCAGAATTCATCAGTTTTCTCTCTGGAGGTGGATAGAATTTTTCACCATGGGTCCTTTGGAATTGTCTTGGATCTTTGTATGTATTTCTATTGTTGTTCAGTTATGTTCAACAGTCTTTGTGACTCCATGGACTTGTACATGGAGTTTTCTTAGTAAAGATACTAGAGTATTTTGCTATTTCCTTTTTCAATGTGTTCCATTTTACAGATGAGGAACTGAGGCAAAATGGGGTTAAGGGACTTCCCCAGGTTCACACAGGTAGTAAATGTCTGAAGCCAAATTTGAACTCAGATATTCTTGACTCCAGGCCCAGTGTTCCATCCACTGCATCACCTAACATCATTACAATATTTATGTTGCTATGTATAAATAACTCCTGGTTCTAATCACTTCACTCTGCATCAGTTTAAATAGGCATTTCCAGGATTTTTTTAAACCATCCTACTTGTCATTTACTAGTGCACAAAAATATTACATCACAATCATTTGCTACATCTTGTTTAACCATTCTCCAATTGAGGGGCATCCCTTCAATTTCCAATTCTTTGACACCACAAAAAAATAGCTTTTATAAATATTTTTGTACTTATAAGTACTTTCCCCTTTTCTTTGATTTTTTTGGGGGATCCTAGTAGTAGTATTTCAGGGTCAAAGGATAAGTACAGTTTTATAAGCCTTTGGGTATAATTCCAAATAGTTCTCTAGAATGGTTGGACAATTCACAACTCCATGAGCAGTACATTAATATTTCTATTTTTCCAAATCTCCTCCACCATTTGTTATTTTCCTTTTCCATCATGTTGACTAATCTGATGGCTATGAGGTGGTATGTCAGAGTTGTTTTACTTTACATTTCTCTAATCAATAGTGATTTAGACCTTTTTTATGTGACTACAGATAGTTTTGATTTTTCTTTTCAAAACTTTCTGTTCATATCCATTGATCATTGATCAGTCAGGGATTGGGTCTTATTTTTATAAATTTGTCTTAATTCCTATACTTTTGAAAAATGAGGACTTTATCAGAGAAATTTACTGAAAAAGTTTTCCCCCAGTTTTCTGCTGTACATGTAATTTTGGCTGCATTGGATTTATTTGTCCAAAAACAAATTTTATGTAATTAAAGTTTCACTTTACTTCTCATTATCTGTATACCTCTTGTTTAGATAAAACTTCTTCCCTTATCCATTTGAAAGGCACATGTTTCTATACTGCCCTAATTTACTTATGATATTACCTTGTAAGTCATTTGCCTATTTGGTCTTATTGTCGTGTATGGTGTGAGATGTTGGTCTATACTAGTTTATGCTAAAATGCTTTCCAGTTTCCCCTGCATTTTGTCAAAACCCAAATCCTTGCCTCAAAAGTTTGCATCTTTGTGTTAACCAAACAATAGATTAATATTGTCATTTATTAGCATGTATAATATTATCTGTCTGACATTATCTGATCCCTGATGGGATTGATAAAGCTTCTATTTTATTCCCATTTCAGATAGTGCTTGTATTTGGTTTTAGATAGAAGTTCTTTATCATTATGAGAGGGTCTATTTATTTTTATGCTTTGTAGTGTTTTCAATAGGAATGGTTGATGATTTTTTTCAAAAGCTTTTTTGGTCCATCTAATGAAATAATCATTTGATTTTTTTATTGATATGTTCAATATTTTTTCTAACATTGAATCAGCCCTGTATTCCTTGTATTAATCCTACATGGCCATAATTTGTAATCTTTTGGACATATTCCTTTAATATTTTGCTTACATTTTATTTTAAAAAATTTGTGTTATATCCATTAAGGAAATTTCTTTTTAGTTCTGTTTCCCTATTTTGCCTCTCTCTGGTTTAAGTGTCAGAAGGATATTTAGGTCATAAAAAGAATTTGATAAAATTTCTTCTTTACCTATTTTCAAATTATTTTTATAGTATTAGAATGAATTATTCTCTATATTTATGGTAGAATTAATTTGTAAATCATCTGTTCCTAGGGATTATTTCTTAGGGAGCTCACTGATAACTTGTTCAATTTATTTTTCTAAGATCAAGATATTTAAGTATGCTATTTCCCATTTGTTATTCTGGGCTATTTATATTTTTGTTAAATATTTATTCATTTCACTTAGATTGCCAGTTTTACTGGAATATAATTGGGTAACTTAACCCCTATTGATTCATTTAATTTCACCTTCATTGGTGGTACATCTATACTTTTCATTTACTTATTTATTCATTTATTTCATGAAGTAATTGGGGTTAAGTGACTTGGCCAGAGTCACACAGCTACTAAGTGTTATGTGTCTAAGGTCAGATTTGAACTCAGGTCCTCCTGACTTGAGGGCAGGTCCTCTATCCACTGCACTACCTAGCTGTCCCTATACTTTTCCTTTTAGATATTGGGAATTGGTTTTCTTCTTTTATAAATATCAAATTAATCAATGGATAGGTTTTTTCCCCATAAAGCTAGCTCTTAGGTTTATTTATAATTTCAATGTTTTTTTATTTTCAATTTTATTAATCTCTCATTTGATTTTCATTATTTTTATTTTGCTGTTTAATTAAGGATCATTAATTTGTTCTTTTTTGTTTTTTCAATTGCATGTCTAATTTGTTGATCTGCTCCTCTTTTTTCTAACAGCGTTTGGAGACATAAATTGTCCCCTAAATATTTCTTTGTCTGTGTTCCAAAATTTTTTCATGTTATATCTTTGTTCTCATTCTCTTTAATGAAATTATTGATTGTTTCTATGATTTGTTCTTTGATCCAATCTTTTTTAAGGATCAGATTACTGAGTTTCCATTTGAACTTTTAATCCATGCTTCCAAGGCCCTTTATCAAATGTCATTTTTATTGCATTATGGTTTGAAAAAGAAGCACTGATATTTCTGATTTTCTACATTTGTTTGTGAGGTTTTATGCTCTAATCCATGTTTAAATTTTGGCAATGCACAATTTACGTACAGCTGAGAAAAAAGGTATATACCCTTCCATTCCCATTAAATTTCCCCCTCAGGGCTATCATTTCAAACTTTTCTGAAAGTCTATTCATCTCCATAACTGATTTCTTATTTATTTTATGGTTAGATTTTTGAGCTTTGAGAAGTTAATTTGAGGTCTCCCGGTAGTACAATTTTACTGATTATTTCCTCCTATATTTCATTTAACATTTCTTTTATGAATTTGGATGCCCTGCCATTTGATAAATATATATTTAGTATTAATATTACTTCATTTTCTATGGTACCTTTCAGCAAAATGTTTTTCTTTGATTAAGCCTTTTAATTAGGTCCATTTTTGTTGTAGCTATGTTTCAGATCATGTTTACTATACCTGTTGTGTTTTTTTTTTTTTAACCTCAGCTAAAGCATAGATTCTGATTCTGATTCTCTTATTTTATTTTTATTTTTACCCTGTGTGTCTATCTGTTTCAAATGTACTTCTGGTAAATGACATATTATTAGATTCTGGTTTCTAATCCATTCTATTATTTGGTTAATTTTTTATAGGTGAATTCATCCCATTCAAATTTACTGTTATGATTGTTAACTGTGTATTTTCTTCTGTTTATCTTTCTCTCTCTTTTTATCCTGTTCTTCCTCAAAAGGCTGTTTTGGTTCTTTTTCTGCTTTCCTTCATCTGCTCTCTCTTTTATCATCACCTCTTTCACTTATTCCTTTCCCTTCCTACTTCCATGTTGGGTAAGAGAGATTTCTATATCCAACTGAGAGTGTGCATGCATATGTGTGTGTGTGTATTCTTCCCTTTTTGAACCAATTCTGAAGAAAGTAAAGTTAAAACATTGCTCCCAACCCCATATTCCCCTCCACTATTTTCAAATTATATTTAGTATTTTATTTTCCCCAATTATATGTAAAAACAATTTTATTATTTATTTTTGAAAATTTTTGAGTTTGAAAATATCTCCCTCCCTCCTCACACACCTCATTGAAAAGGCAAGCAATTTGATATAGTTTATATGTATTCAGTCATACAAAACATTTTCATATTAGTCATGTTGTGAAAGAAAGCATAGACCTCCCAAAAAACACCAAGAAAAATAAAGTTAAAAAATGCTTCCATCTATTTTCAGACTCCATCTTTCTCTGTGGATGGATAGAATTTTTTTCATATAAGTCCTTCAGAGTTGTCTTGGATCCAATTGTATTGCTGAGAAAAAAGAAGTCATTCCTGTTGATCATCTTGCATTATTGCTGTTATGTTGCACAATGTTCTCCTGGTTCTACTCACTTCACTTTGCATCAGTTCATGTAAGTCTCTTTTTTTTTTTCTGAGAGCATCCTGCTAATCATTTCTTCTAACATAATAGTATTCCATCACAATCATATACTACAACTTGTTCAGCCATTCCCCAATTGATGGGCATTCCCTCAATTTCCAATCCATTGCCACCAGAGAAGAGCTGTTATGTTTTTGTACGTATAGATCATTTTCCTTTTTGTTTTTTTAAATATCTTTTTGGAGATGGATCTAGTAGTAATATTGCTGGATGAAAGAGTATGTGTGGTTTTATAGCCCTTTGGGCATAGTTTCCAAATTGCTGTACATAACAGTTGAATCAGTTCACAACTCCACCAACAGTGCAGTAGTGTCTCGATTTTTCTACATCCCCTCTAACATTTGTAATTTCCCTTTTCTGTCTTATTATCCAATCTAATAGATGTAAGATAGTACCTCAGAATTGTTTTTATTTGCATTTCTCCAATCAATAGTGATTTAGAGCATTTTTATATGGCTATAGATATCTTTGATTACTTTACTTGAAAACTGACTGTTCATAACTTTTGATATTTTTTCAACTGGGGAATGACTTATTTTTATATATTTGACTTATTTCTCTATTTGAGAAATGAGGCTTTTATCAGACAAACTTGCTTCTAATTTTTTTTCAGTTATGATTGCTGACTGTATTTTCCTCCTTTCTAGTTCCCTGTTTATTCTATTTTTTCTCACTTTTCACTGTCTCCATCTTCAAAAGTGTTTTGCTTTTGAATACCTCCTACCCCAATGCACTCTGCCTTCTATTATACTCCTTCTCTTATCTCCCTCACTATCTACTTTCCTGTAGGGTCAGTTCCCTCTGCTATTAAAGATTTTCCTTGTGCACCTCTTTTATGTGAGAAAAATTTCCCATTTTACTTCTCCTTTTCCCCTTCTCTGAGTGATCCCTCTTTCTTATTCATCTTTTTTAGATTATCTCAATACCACAAATTCATATATGTGCTCTCTGTCCATTCACAGTCCTTCTAACTGACATAATAATGATAAAGGTCTTAGCCATTCCATGTATCATCACTCCATACAAGAATATAAAGAGTTTAACTTTATTGTGTCCAATATGATTTCTTTTCCATGTTTACCTTTTAATGCTTCTCTTGAGTCTTATGTTTGAATGTCAAATTTTCTATTCATACCTAGTCTTTCCTTCAGAAAAGCTTGAAAATCCTCTATTTCATTAAATATTCATTTTTCTCCTTTAAGAATTAAATTCTATTTTAATGGTTAGGTTATTCTTTGTTATAATCCCAGCTCATTTGCTATTTCAAGTGATCAATTACCTTAATATGAAAGGTACTAAATTTTGTATGATCCTGATTGTGGTTCCATGATATTTGAATTGTTTCTTTCTTAATGTTTGCTATAACTTATCCTTACATAGAAGGTCTTGAATTTGGCTATAATATTCCCAGGAATTTTCCTTTTGAGATTTGTAAAGGAAGTGATCAGTGCATCCTTTCAATGTCTATTTTAACCTCTGTTTCTAAGATATTGGGCAGTTTTCATTGATAATTTCTTGAAATGTGATGTCTAGGCTCTTTTTATCATGGAATTCAAGTAGTCAGATAATTCTTAAATTACATCTCCTCAATTTATTTCTTCAGGCCTGTTGTTTTTTGATTACATATTTCAGGTTGTCTTTTTTTATACTTTGACTTTGTTTTATTGTTTCTTAATGTCTTCTAAAGCCACTAGGTTCTACACTCCCAATTGGAATTATTTTCTTCAGTGAGATTTTGCGCTTCTTTTTTCATTTGTCTAAGTAAACTTTTTAAAAAATTCCTTTGTGAATTTAATGCCTTTTTTATTTTGCTGATTCCATTTTAAAGATTTTTCTTCAGTATTTTTATACCTCTTTTATCAAGCTATTCTCTTTTTGCAATGTTTTTCATCACTCTCATTTCTTTTTTGAATTTTTTCTCCAGCACTCTTTTTTTTTTCTTTGCTTCTTCCAGGAATTTATGTTGGGCTTGTGTCCAATTTGCATTTTTCTTTGAAACTTTGCTTGCAACTCTTTTCATATCAGTGTCTTCTTTTGAGTTTATGTCTTGATCTTTCTTCTCTCTCACAGTAACTTTTTATGGTTAGGTTCTTTTTTGTTATTTGTTCATTTTTATAACCTGTATCTTGACTTTAGATTTTATGTTAAAGGTGCATTCTGCTAACTTGGATGTGGGAAAACACTATCCCAAGCTTTATGCTTTTCCATGATGCTATTTTCAAAGCTAATTCTAGGTGTCTGTCAATTTTCAGTGTCTCCAAATTGGTGTGGTCCAGGAAAATGTGTGGTCACTGCTTTTCTAGTCTGTACTTTGGTCTTTACCAAGAAAGGACCCCTGCTCCCCTGCAGCCATTAGATCTGCTCTTCTCTCTCTTGGAACTGTGATCAGGGTCCCTGCTTCTTTGTGACTAACCACAAGCACTCTCTTCTTTGTTTTTGCCCTATAACTAAGAACCAGTACTGTATATGGACAATAAATTTGCAAACAGTGCCAGGTCCTGTGCCCAGTGACAGCAAAATGACTCCTGTAATCTCTTTCAATCTCTTTCAAAGTTGTTTGGCACTCTTATCATTTCTGTAATAAGAGCTCAGGTTGCTGCTCCTTTGACTGTTGTTGCCTTCAATACCCACCATCGCTGCTAATGTTCTTGACTAGTATACTTCAGGCCAGTCTCAAACCTGTGTCACAGACAACTCTTGCTCATTTCCTAGAATGTCTTGGTCTAGAAGAATATCTCACCCTGATCTTTTATTGGGTACGCCACTCTAGAGTTCAATTTGATGAATTATTTCAAAGAAGTTTTGAGGGGAATCTTGGGAAAGTTCAGCTAATTTGCTGCCTCTATTCTGCCACCTTGGCCCTGATGATCTCTTTGGTTTTGGCCTCACTTTAATACAACTCTGCATGCTAGATATTCACATTTTAATTACATTTTATTTTTAGCAACAGGAATTATTTTTTCCTCCTTCCTGACCCCCTTAGAAAAACAAAAACAAAATCCTTATAACAAATATATACAGACAGGAAAACAAACTCCCTGATTATCTGTGTCTGAAATATATATGTCTATTTCTGCAACTTGGGTCTCTATACTCTCTAAATATATTTCAATACTTCTAAAGGAATATAAGATAATTTTTATGGGTACTTGCTCCTGCTACTTAGTTTGTAATCAGTTCCTCATTTCTTATCTCATGAGTTGCATGTCAGACTCTTCTCAGATGATATATCTATACTGAAAACTTTCCAGATTATTGACTTTTCAGGGTTTGTCTCCCTAACAAATTCTAAGAAATCAGTGTTCCTGCCATAACATGTTGAATCATTAGAGTAGGAACTTAGTGAAATCTTTAAATGTAAATTTTTTAATTCCAACAACCTAAAATAGTTAAAGAAGTTAGCACACTCTTGATATTATAATTTCCAGTGTGGCCTCTTGTGTCCTTCTTTAGATTTCAGTACACAGACTTTACCTGAGATATTTAGAAAGAATATATTTCTGCCTGATATCTGTGTATTAGATTAGACCAGCATCAAAATGCATGCTGCTCAGGAAATTATTGGTTAATTTAAGCATTTAAAAAGAAAATCTGTGTTTGTCCTCTGGTTAATATACACAATGTAAGACCTATATGTAAAGTGGATAAATTGGCATGACACATGGGAAGCTTTGATTTTTTTTTCAGAATTATTTCCAAAGGACTAAAGATTGTACCACATATATTTCCTTCATGGATGCCCATATCCTTCTTATATCTGATATCTATGTGCTTTCTTCTCTGATGACAGTGCTATTATAAATATTTATCAAAGGGGATTATTAAAAATGTAATTTGCCCTTCAATAAACTGGATATTTGCCACAGCAAAGTTGTCAGATTCTGTACATGGTTTCAATTCCCACCTTATTCAATGGTGACTGTGTTGCAAGATTATGAATCTTACATGGAGAATAAATAGATGAAATGGAAATCTTAAATACACCAGGAAGGGAAAAACACTAGCCTAGATAAAAGAAACATTGTACATTGGACACATATACTCTTATGATGACTCTATTCCATTATTCCTAATGCAAAGGGACAAGATTGATAAGATACTCCTCTGTGAAATGATAAAGTTGCGAAATGATTTGACAGGTCATATTCACACTTGTCTTATCCTCTCAAACTACACTTTACTGTAAAAAAAGGATTTTCAACTACTTTCTCTTCCTGGCTTATTGCTGCTTTTTATTAAAGCTTAAAGAATTAAATAAACTAGGGATGCTGAGGTTACAGGGGGGAGAAGAGATCAAGCAGTAAAATTCACTGATGTAGAATGGGTCACAGGATGATTCTGAGATTATCATTCTCAATGACTTGTTTTCCTCCTTTAAAGATTTAACATTTAAATAACAGGCAGATTATAGAACTCAGAGTTCCAGGTCATGCAGAACAGCTATCTGGGAAATAAGATTTAAAATGATCCTCGAGATTTATTAAAAATTGGAAACTCTCCTGACACATTTGGAGTTTTTCTTTTTCTTCTTTTTTTCCAACCAAAGACAAGTTTTTTTTAAAGATCCACCATATTGGCCAGACTCTTAAGGAATCTGCACATTTGTGGGCTATTAGCCAGATTTTAAGAATCTGAGGCCTTGGTTAGGTTCTTAAGGAAGCTGAACATCTTAATGAAGGCACGATGGGCCTTATATACAGAAAGACTGTGGGAGGGATCTAGGAGTGGCCAAGTAGTTTGGGGTAACTAGAAGAGGGGTCTGGGGGAAGGGGTATCTTGATGGGAGTGGATATTAAGCTGGAGTGACTGGAAGAGGAATCTAGGGAGCATCATTTTCTCATTTTTAAAAATTGGTTTATTTTTAGTTTCCAACATTTACTTCCATAAGATTTTGAGTTTTAAATTTTCTCCCCCTCCCATTTCTTCCCCCCCACCCCAAGACGATATACAATCTGATATAGTCTCTACATATACATTCATGTTAAACATATTTTCCTATTAGTCATAAAGAACAATTAGAACTAATGGGAGGAACCATGAGAATGAGCAATAAAACAGAACAACAAAGGAGAAGGAGAGCAAATAGTATGCTTCCATCTGCATTCAGACTCCATAATTCTTTCTCTGGGTGTAGATAGCAATTTTCATCATGAATCTTTTGGAATTGTCTTAGATAATGCATTGCTGTGAAGAGCCAAATCTATCAAAATCATTCTTTCCATTCTGTGTCTGTTACTGTGTACAATGTTCTCCTGGTTCTACTCTTTTCACTCTGCATCAGTTCATGTAAGTCTTTCCAAGTTGTTTTTTTTTTTTAATTCTGCCTGCTCATCATTTCTTATAGCATAATAGTGCTCCATTCCATTCATATACCACAACTTGTTCAGCCATTCCCCAAATGATGGGTATCCTCTCAATTTCCAATTCTTTGCCGCCATAAAAAGAGCTGCTATAAATATTTTTATACATGTGGGTCCTTTTCCCATTTGTATGATCTCTTTGGGATACAGCCCTAGAAGTGTTATTGCTGGGTTAAAGGGTATGAACAATTTTATAGCCCTTTGGGCAAAGCCCCAAATTGCTTTCCAAAATGGTTGGATCAGTTTACAATTCCATCAATAATGCATTAGTGTTCCAATTTTCCCACATTTTTTTCCAACATTCAACATTGTCCTGTTTTGTCATGTTAGCCAATCTGATAGGTGTGATGTGGTACTTCAGAGTCATTTTGATTTGCACTTCTCTAATCAACAGTGATTTAGAACATTTTTTCATATGACTATAGATAGTTTTAGTTTCTTCCTCTGAGAACTGCCTGTTTATATCCTTTGGCCACTTATCAATTGGGGAATGACTTGTATTCTTATAAATTTAATTTAGTCTTCTATATAGTTTAGAAATGAGGCCTTTATCAGAGATGGTTGTAAAAATTCTTTCCCAATTTTCTGTTTGCATCCTAATCTGGGATGCATTGACTTTATTTGTGCAAAAACTTTTTGTAATCAAAATTGTCAATTTTACATTTTATAATGTTCTTTATCTCTTATTTAGTCATAAATTCTTCCCTTTATAGATCTGAAAGGTAAACTCTTCCTTGCTCTTCTAGTTTGCTTATAGTATCACTCTTTATGTCTAAATCATGTATCCATTTTGACTTTATCTTGGTATAGGGTGTAAGATGTTTCTGCTATACCTTTTTCCAGTTTTCCCAGCAGTTTTTGCTAAATAGTGATTTCTTATCTCAGAAACTGGAGTCTTTGGATTTATCGAATAATAGATTAGTATAGTCATTTGCTGTTGTGTCTTGCATACCTAACCTATTCCCTGATCCACCACTCTATTTCTTATCCAGTACCAAGTTGTTTTGGTGATTGCTGTTTTATAATACAATTTAAGATCAGGTACAGCTAGGCCACCTTTGTTTTTTTCTGAAATAGCAATTTTAAATATGTTTGTATCTTTGATTTAGTGACTAACAGGTGCAGGACTTTTTTTGATCAACAGGAAATGCCTCTTTATGCTGCCTATGATCCCCAGTAGATATATTCATGTGTTAATACCTATCCTTTTTTTAGAAACACAACACAGGACAACATCAATCTGTTCAAATACTTGACTATTTGGATTTACCATTTTAATTGAAAATATTGAAAAATTGATTGAAAAATTGAAAAAAGTAAATTTGGGCAAATAAAGCATTTGGAACTGGATAATGCTTGTTAATGCAGAAAAATGTGGAGCAGATATTACCATAGAAAATTTATTTTACTGGGGTGAGAGAGGATTATACTGGGAAAAGAGAAAGGGAGAGGTAGAATGGGGCAAATTATTTCACATATAACAGACAATAAAAAACTTTTACAGTAGAGGGGAAGTGGGAGAAAGTGAGAGGTAATGAGTGGATCTTATTCTCATCATATTTGGCTTAAGGAGGAAATACCATACACACTCAATTGGGTATGGAAATCTATTTTACCCTACAGGAAAATAGGGGGGAAGAGAATAAGAGAGCAGGGGGTGAAGGTAGAAGGGAGGGCAGATGGGGGTGTAATCACGAGAAAACATTTCTGAAGAGGGACAGGGTCAAAAGAGAGAATAGAATAAACAGGGGCTGGGATAGGATGAGGGGAAATATAGTTCGTTTGTCACCACATGACTACTATGAAAGTGTTTTGCGTGATTGCACAGGTATAACCTGTATCGAGTTGCTTGCCTTTTCAATGAGGGTGGGTGGGGAGGGAGGAAGGGAGAAAATTTGGAATGCAAAGTTTCAAAAACAAATATTAAAAAATGTTTTCACATGCAACTGGGAAATAAAATATACAGGCAATAGGGTATAGAAATCTATACAGAAAAATAGAAGGAGAAGGGGATAAGAGAAGGAGGGGTGATAGAAGGGAGGGCAGATTAAGGGAAGAGGTATTCAGATTGCATGCCTTCTTCAGGTGGGGGGAGGGATGAGATGGGGAGAAAATTTGGAACTCAAAATCTTGTGGAAGTGAATGTTGAAAACTATAAATAAATTAATAATTTAAAAATATTTTACAGTTAGCTTGAATGAATTATTAACTTGATTGCCAATATCAGGATATTGCTGGTAAAAATGTAAGTAGAATGCTTCTGATCACACACTTTAATATTAGGAATTCCAGCTGCAGAGGATTTCTCTTCTCTCTAACCATCCCAGGGCAATTTGGATGAAGAAGAAAGAAACAGGAGGAATCTCAAAATCTCAGAATTAAAAAGGATTTCAGAGGTCTCTGAATCAATCCCAAACCTGTGGGGGTGGGGGTGGGGAGGCACTACAATATAACCAAGAAGTGATCATTCACCTTTTGCTTAAACACCTCCATTGAGGGGAAAACCTTTATCTTCAAAAACTACTTATCCCATTAATGGGTGGATTTAATTGTTAGGAATAATTCTTTCTTAACATCAATTCTAAATTTACCTTTTTGTAACTATTACACATTGCTATGAGTTTTGATTTCTGGACCCAAACAGACCAAATATTTTTCCTCATTCAAATGAGAGTCTTTCCACAATATGTACACACCAATATCACTTGACCCCTGTATGCTCTCTTTTCCAGGGTGACCCTACTCAGTTCATTCAACCGATCTTCACATGAACCTGAAGTCTCTTACTATTTTGGTTGCACTTCTCTGGAAACTTTTTACTTTAAAACGGGATAAATGAAACTTAAAAAAAAAGTTTAGTGAGAGACTTAAATAAGCAAAGTCATCCAAGAAACATTTAGGATGCACATAAAGGTGTTACAATGAGTAGAAGAAAAAAGTTTATTAGAACAAATCTTTTTGATAATCAAGTACAACAAGCTGCTACAATTAGACTGAATTATCATAGAATATACTTCAGAAGGATTGTAGAGAGGATTCATTCAGAGAAATACCCAGTTAAAGAAATATTTTGGTTATCAGATAAGGGCAAATGATAAGTAATCAATAGCCTGAATATTCTACTTATATTGTCATAATGTCAATAAAAAGCCTGGAATGACCCCAGCATGTTGGGTAGATATTCCCATGTCAAAATTATTAGAGGAAATGGATGATTCACATAAGATGAACAGGCACAAAAAATCTTTTATCAGTTTTATATAATATTCACATTTGTATCATAAATTCATTTGAAAACAACACTATTCAATTGCATGAAGATTGTGGTCCACTAAAACCTCCTGATCTTTTAAAAATCTTTATTCATGCCCAGTTGTTGTATTTTATGTTTTTTTCTTATTAGACTCCTTTTTTAGATTTATCCCAATATCTTATTCACTTACTGTTTTTTTAAACTGATTTTATCCTCCAAGGTGTGAATTATGACGTTCATCTTTGTGTCATATGCAACTTCATCCTCAATTCAACTGTTTCTTCATTTTTAATGGAGCTTTAAAAAAGAAGCGCAAATTTAAGGTTGTTTGAGTTCATGTTCATTTAATATAAATCATTAGAGACTTTATCACTCAGTTTATATATGTGAATCCATAATCATCCTGGAATTCATCCAAGTAGTTAATAGTTGAAGTATGGTTGCTTGGAAATGGAAGGATACAATTTCTAGAAGCAGCATCAATATTCTCAACCTACACAGGCAACATACAAAATATTTTCAAATCATAGAATTCTTTGCAAACTGTATTTTTCTTAGCTACTCACAAACTATTCAACCTCATAACCATCACATGCTGCTAAGTTATTTGTGGACTAATCTGTCCAAAACATTATTTTTGATTAATCCAAATTTGATGTCATTTTGTGGAAAACAATGTGACATACTTTTCAATCTATTTCTCTATTGGAAGATTAACCTGATGAGTTGCCAGGAAACAAATTGCTTTAACAGAATGAGTCATATTTCCAATGATGTTTTTTTTCTATATGCATATTATGAACAAAAGAAATACCAAAGATTTGCAGCTTTCAGTAATGTCATTATTTTGTGCTACCCTGTGCAAAACATTAATCTTGTAGGGTTTTTTTGCTTGTCAGTTTTTTTTGTTGGCATATGTCAACACATTATGCACATTTTGTTGTATGTAGTTATGGGATGTAGATGGAATATTAGAAACCTAGAAATGCATCAAAGAAACTTGGAGAACAGCTCATATTCACTGCTCATATCTTTGTAAAAGGTGTGCTAAATGAACTAACCTACATCAGAATTAATGTGCCAACCAGTGGGGTTAAACCATAAGTAGTCACTGTTATGTTATCCTGGGTGAAGTAGGAAGGCCTGCTCTCAAAACAAAGCAAAACAGAGCAAAACAAACAGAAAAGTATACCCAGACACCTTGCTTGCTATACATCATATGGAAATCACATTTGTTGAGATGTACTTGTATCTGTGTGTGTATGTGGACTAAACCACTCATTAAAAAATCTCCTGGATCCTATTCTTGATATAAGAGCAATCTAATCTTGTCCTATCAGAGTCCAGTCCTCAGAAGACATAATAATGGGACTATGCTATCTTTTTGGTATTCTCTCTTGATCTATGTTTACATTAGTCTATGCTTTTTGGACTGTGTCATGTGGCATTTTATGGAAAACATTTTGCAATAGTTTGAAGAAAGATGATATATGCTTTTTAATTCACTAATCATATTTTTGTAATTTAATGTGCTTCAAAGCTGATTACTGAAAATTTTTGAGATTCTAGTACCATCAATCCAGAAGACAGCCCACTGAAATCATGCTAATATTATTCTTTTTTATTAAATTATAGAGTTCTGTTGAATTAACTTTAAATTATTGCCAGTGACAAGATTGCCTTCATACACCAATGCTATCTTGCGGGTGGAGTAGGTGGACAGGTAATGGAAACAACAAGATCATTAATATGTGTGACCACTGCTATCTTGTAAAACATATTGAAAAATGAAAAATGAAATACCTTAGAGTCTTGACAGTTTTTCTAGTGTGGTTATGTTAATTACAATCTTTATAAAGAAAATAAAATCTATTGCTACTATGCACTTTATCAAGTTTCATTTAATTTGTACTATACAATTCGTAAGTATCCCAAATTCTTAATATAAGAAACATTAAAAAAACTTTGATTCAGTTTCTGAAAAGAGAATTTATTTAATTCAGTTCAAGAGGAAACTTAATTTATGTAACATTTACAGTGAGATTTTTTCCTTATTTAATATTATTTGAATTCTGGTAGAATTTTTATAATGCCATGTGAAATGGATACATAAAAGAAATCATATGACAGAAATTTGGATACTATTGTATGTAGGAAACTCATAAGTGGACTTGTATTAGATGATATATTTGGAAAAGTCTCTATGATCATGCTTTATTAAGCTTTATGACATCAACAAATGTATGAAGGAGGGACAGAGGAAAACAGAGAGAGAAAAGTAAGAGAAAGAGAGAGCAAATGGGAGACTGAGAGGGAGAGATAGCTTGTGGTTATAATGGGTATGGAAAGACCCTTAGTTTTAAATCAAAGCTTATTCAGTATTTGAGAAACCACACTGAAAAGAAACCCTATAAATGTAATGAATGTGGGAACACCTTTGATCAGAATTCAAGCCTTATTAAACATGAAAGAATTCATGCCATAGGGGCTGTTGGGGGACAAGAAACAAAAAATCTAATGAGTATTACAAATGTGGGAACTAATTCTGTTGAAACTCAAACTTTGTTGACTGCACTGGAAAAAAAGATCTTAGAAATACAGTGAATATATGAAGAAACTAAAAGATCAGTCCAAGAAAATTACCTGCCCATTTATAGGATTAAAAGAGTGAAGACAAAAAGATAACATATTAATATGAGTTCAAAATGAATTTTCAAAATGTGAAGAAAGTAAGAGTTAATCTCTTTCAATATCTGAAATTTTCCATGGGAAACTGATCACCAGAAAGCTTGCTAGCAGGGGATTTTGTTTTTCCTTAGCAACTATGATCTTTGTGTGTGTTTTTGAGGTATGGTAGCTACACAGACAAAATTACGGAGTTTTGAAGCATGTGGGAGGAGAATCCACTAAAAGTGTGAAGACATTAATTCAAAACTTATATCTGACTAACAGAGATCCCATTGCAAGAAGGGGTAGTCCTAAAGGGAACCGCTGTGAGTATGTCTACAATCACCACTACTACTGGACATTTAAATAGCACTTCAACATTTATGAAATGAATTATCTCATTTAACCTCATAGCGCCCTTGTGAATAAGATACTAAAGTATGATTTATTCTCAGTTTACAGATAAGGAAATTGTGATTCTGTTAAGGCAACTGATATTTCCATGTTCACATAGCTAGTGAATGTTATTATTGTGTCTTAAGAAGTAAGGAGTTGAGAGTGATTTTCAACCCTTGGTCCTGTTTACCTCAATACAACACTAATTCCATTCTATCCATCACACTACTTCTACATAATGAAAACGGGAAGTTTCTCATCCATTCCAAGTTTTGTACTAGACTGTAATTAAAAAAAAAAAAGGTCTTTGTAAGAGGGATTGTTTCAGGGGACAGCAAGGTGGTGAAGAGGATAGAGCTCTGACCTTGGAGTCTAGAGGACCTGAGTTCAAATCCATCCTCAGACACTTGACACTTACTAGCTGTATGACCATGAGCAAGTCACTTAGCCCTGACTGCCTCACCAAAAAAAAGAGGGATTGTTTCATTCTTTGTATTTGAATCCCCAATGCCTATCAGAGATCCTGGGACATATAAAATGGTTAATAAATGTTCATTGATTGACTTACTTTAAACTTTCTCTCGTAAAGTATTGTACCCCTATGTAGACTTCATTCTAAAATATACACATCAGCAACGTGAATCCTTACATTTTTAACAAATGATGTTTCATTGTGAAAGAAGAAAGATGATGCACTAAATTAAGAGTTAATATTTAATTACAGATTCATGTATACCATGGAGTATGCCATTTTCAGACATAGGCTTACAGTTAGAGATAATAGAAATGAATAGACCGAAAAATCACAGCATTTGCATGAGTGATGCAACAATTTGAGGGAGATTTGAAACAGTACTCATAATTCCAGGGATGGGAAAATAATATCTAATCCCTGAGATAGTGGGCCATGTTGAAGTTTTGCTATTCGGTTTTATTAGAGTCAGACAGAAACTATTATAGAACATAGGCTATAAAGAAAGCACTCTAGGTAGAGACTTCAGGCATTTCTCAATAACAAACATACTGATATAATCTTAACCTTCATCATCCAATGTTCTTCCTTTTTTCAATTTGTTTTAAAAAAATAGAATTTGAAGGTTGTGGCTTTATCATTTTGGTATTTTCCTCCTGCCTATGCTTTCAGTCACTGTTGTTTTTTGGATTGCTATCACATAGAACACATTTTGTTTTTTGGCTTCAGATTGCAAAAAGATAGTTCTTACCTTTTAATTTATTAATGATTATTTTTATATCATATGAGTTTTTTTGTTTTGTCTTATCTTGTTATTAAATGTATTCCTCTCCAGGCTACTCTTTGAACTTTTTTATCATATCCTAGAAATCTCTTCTAACTTGGAAGTTCACTGCAGACCTAGAATTCACATTATGGAATATCCACTCCCACCCTCATTCACCTTTAGATGGCTCCTCTTGGAATCTTCTTTGAAGGAGAGTGGCAAGGCCAGCCATGTCCAACAGTATTAATGTTTACTGACTGACTTTTTAGGTTGCACTCTATGCTTTTTCTACCATGCCCCCATGCCAGGTACCTTTATATCCCTCTCCCTTTTGAGCTTCCTTTCTGTGTTGTCTTCCACCATGAAATTGAAAATGAGGTCTTTCTTTCTTTTAACTTGTGCTTGTATTTCTAACACTAATCATGGTGCTTGGCACATAGTAAGTACTTCATAAATCCTTATTGAATGACTGACTTTTCACAAAACGTAAGTGATCCTTCTTTTCAAATGGCATGTGTTGTGATGATCATATACAACTGTGATCATAATAGGCAAAATCATAACTGTACCTACAGTGCAGGTTCTGTCTGAAAATGGCATACCCCACAGTGCTGTAGATAATTAACTATGGAATCTTAATTTTGCACTGAATATTTTTCTTTCTTAGTGAAATAAAGAACATTTGTTAAACATCTAAGCAAGTATGATTCTCAGCTTAGTGCAACAAAGCAAAGCATAGGGCTACAATCCTTTACCATAGGGAATTTACAGTGATGGTCATTATTGGATTAACTATCATCATAATCCTTTGATTCTCCCTACATCCTGGAAGAACATATGTGAAACCCCATTTATATGTTGAAAAAAATTTTTTTACATTTTCCACTTTAACTAAACATGTCTATAAGATTGTACTTCAAGTAAATTAAAGAAATACTTATCATGTGCCTACGTGCAAAATATTGGGATATAAACCAAAAACATCACTTCAATATGATTGCAAGCTACTATATACAATTGGTGCTTAAGAAATGCTTGCAGATTGATAACTTGGTAAAAAAAAATAAGCAAGAACTGAGGGAGAAAATCTATTTCTAAACATGTCTGACACTGAAGCTTATCCCAAAATTAAGTAGTACAACCTCCCAAAAACAAAACAAGTACTAACATGACTATAGCCAATTCCAACATGAGTTAGTTTCTGTGTATCCTATTGTCCAACTCATATTATTATCATTTATATTTATATTTAACAAGGATTGATTCTTTTATCAGTGTGAGTACACCTTTCATTTGTATATACATAATAGGATTATAGATGGAGAGCCTTGTAGTCTAAACTATTCAATTTACAGATGAGGAAAATGAAGAGATGTAAAATGACATCTGAGATCATACATATATCTAAACTGTAATTATTAAAGTCAAGAAATTATAGAATTTCAACAATATAACACCTTTTTAGTCATGAAGCATTTTTGTTCACCAGAATACTATGTAAATTTATTTAAATAATGTTGATGTACAATATAACATGGACTTTAGTTGAAACATGGGCATAAGTTTAGTGAATATATCTGTAATACAGCTGCAAATGCCAGTGTTTCAATGTGCTTTTATCAATATTCCATTATTCTAGGTTAAAAGTTTCATGCTCTCTGAGGTTTGTTTCGCTTACAATTATTGTAGATTAGAAATGTCCTGACTTTAGTTGTTACTCTCAAATTACAGCTAATTGTTTATTAAAGAAAAACTATTACTTAGTCAATACATTATATAGTACTTTCTTCATCACTAAAACATTTCATTACTGGAAATGACTAGTAATTATAAAATAATTACTTAAGTAAAAGCAAGATCAAGAAAGAAATTATGAAGCAGTTCATTACTAGCCACTATAATCCTGAATTAAGTTTTCTATGTATTCATTTGTACTACTACAGAATAAATAGTTTTAACAATGATTTCTTAATTGATCCTAAGTAACTAGAATATGAAAAGAACATGAGAAATGATAAAAAAAATGCATCTTTTTTAATGACATATTTGTTTACTATTCTAAACCCATGATTGTTTGGTATAATGAGCTCATTTGGAAACTATTCTGCAAGTTTTAGTCTCAAAGACTGGGCTTTGTTTGTAAAGAGTTTAAGAGACTCACAAAGGACACAGCTGGGCTTTAACCCAGGTTAACTTGGTTCTGAAGCTTACTGTCATATCTACTATGTAACACCTCCTCTCTTTGTTTATAACAAAAAAATAATAGGAGCAGAATGAAGTTTAGTGAACATTTCTTTCCTTAAATTCACAAAATAAATATCCCTTGTGTAGATATGGCAATTGTATCTCCTACCTCTAAATCCTCTTTGTTCAAGCATTTGCCTAGGTGAATAGAAACAGTTAATACCTTTAAAAAACATTCTGGTACATGTGGTAGCCAGCTGATACAAGTCTATTACACATGCATTTTATGCATATGGTGGATAGCCATGAGTACAGGCAGAAGAAAGCTGAACATATTTTCTGAAAATTCCTATATTGGGATTATACCACCCCTATTGTATCTGTCAATTTCATATCTATGTACTTCAGTCCTTTTCCATATAGGGTTATGAATGAATGAATTGGCCCTCAATAAGAATAATCTTGCTTTTGTAAATGATGGACTGGTTGGGGTGGAATAAAATAAATTTACATGATAATTTTATTGTACATTTGAAAGGAATAGAAAGTTGTGTATAGAAGAGTTGCAGTTTTGTGTACCATCAAATGCTTGTTTTATTCCACAAAATAAAATTAAATTAAAAAAAAATTGTAGGAGCCAAGATGACAGAGTAAAGTCAGTGACTTGCTTGAGCTCTCCCCCAAACCCCTCCAAATACCTGTAAAAATGGCTCTAAACAAACTCTAGAACAACAGAACCCACAAAAAGACAGAATGAAATAAATTTCCAGCCCAAGACAACCTGGATGATTGATCAGAAAGGTATATCACGTTGGGCTGGGAGAGGAATGCAGTTTGGCGGGGACGGGCAGGCCTCAGAGAACCTGGAGCAGGCCTCAGAGGACTGAATCACAGGCAGCTGTGACAGTTTCCAGACTTCTCAACCCATGAACACCAAAGACAACTTAGAAGGTCAGTGGGAAAAGTCTGTGACCACAGTGAGAGAGAAGCACAGAGATCCCGTCCCAGTCCCTGAGCTCTGCCCTGGGGCAGTGGCTGCCTCCAGAGCTTCAGGCCCACAAACTGAGGGGGAATGGAGTGGCTGATCAGAGAGGAATTGCAGGGATCTCTTTGCTGGTGCAGAATTCTGTTGCTTTGCCCTGCTTGGATCTAGGTCACAGTTCTGGGTGGTAGTCCTGGGGCGATTAGGAGCGCTGGTGTGGGGGAGCTTGTAGTGGCAGTGGAGAGGAAATCCTCCTCACAGTTCCGAGGCAGAAAAGAGTGCTTGTGGTCACTGATAAACCAGAGCACAGGTCAGGAAAGGAGTTAACACCTCACCCTTGATCATAGCACCTTGGAAGAACTGAGAATTTACAGGTTCCTAGAAGTAGCTCTGAAAACAGCTGCACAAAACTCCCGAGGGTTGGGGCAGTATATTCTCCACACTGGAAGCAGACCCTTACCTTAACAAAGAGTTTAAAATTCAAGTAATTGGCTGGGATCGTGACAAGTAGCACAAAAAGAATCAGACTATAGAATCTTACTTTGGTGACAAAGAAGATCAAAAGATACAACCAGAAGAAGACAATACAGTCAAAACTCCTACATCTAGAGCCTCCAAGAAAAATATGAATTGGTCCCAGGCCATGGAAGTGCTCAAAAAGGATTTTGAGAAGCAAGTAAGAGAAATAGAGGAAAAACTGAGAGTGATGCAAGAAAATAATGAAAAATAAGTCAACAGCTTGCAAAAGGAGACCCCAAAAAATATACTGAAGAAAATTACACCTTAAAAAATAGCCTAACACAAATAGCAAAAGAGGTCCAAAAAGCCAGTGAGGAGAAGAATGCCTTAAAAAGCAAAATTGGTCAAATGGAAAAGGAAGTCCAAAAGCTTATTGAAGAAAATACTTCCTTAAAAATTAGAATGGAGCAATTGGAAGCTAGTAACTATGAGAAATCAAAACACTGTAAAACAAATTCAAAAGAATGAAGAAATAGAAAACAGTGTGAAATATCTTGTTGGAAAAACAACTGACCTGGAAAATAGATCCAGGAGATATCATTTAAAAATTATTGGACTATCTGAAAGCCATGATCAAAAAAAAGATCCTAGGCAGCATCTTTCAAGAAATTATCAAGGAAAACTGCCCTGATATTTTAGAACCAGAAGGCAAAATAGAAATTGAAAGAATCCACCGATCTCCTCCTGAGAGAGATCCCCAAAGGAAAACTCCTAGGAATATTGTAGCCAAATTCCAGAGTTCCCAGGTCAAGGAAAAAATCCTACAAGCAGTGAGGAAGAAACAATTTAAGTATTGTGGAAACACAATCAGGATAACACAAGATTTAGCAACTTCTACATTTAGGGACCACAGGGCTTGGAATATAATATTCCAGAGGGCAAAGGAGATAAGACTACAACCAAGAATCGCCTACCCAGCAAAACTGAGCTTAATTCTTCGGGGAAAAATGGACATTCAGTGAAATAGAGGACTTTCAAGCATTCTTGATGAAAAGACCAGAGCTGAATAGAAAATTTGACTTTCAGATACAAGACTCAAGAGAAACATGAAACAGTAAACAGGAAAGAGAAATCATAAGAGACTTATTATGGTTGAACTGTTTACATTCCTGCATGGAAAGATGATATTTGTAACTCAGGAGTCCTTTGTCAGTATTAGAGTAGTTGGAGGGAAAAAATTTATGTATGTATGTATGTATGTATGTATAGATAGATAGATAGATAAATGGAGGGCACAGGGTGAGTTGAAGATGAAGGGATGATATCTGGAGTATAAAGTTAAGGAGTGAGAGAGGATTATATGGAGAAGAGAAAGTGAGAGGTAGAATGGGGTAAATTATCTCACATAAAACAGATAAGAAAAGTGGAAGGGAAACAGGGGAAAGTGAGAGGAAATGAGTGAATCTTATTCTTATCAGATTTGCCTTAAGGAGAGAATAACATACACACTCAATTGAGTATGGAAATCTTTCTTACCCTATGGGAAAATGGGGGGGGAAGGGGACAAGAGAGCCGGATGATAATAGAGAGGAGTGCAAATTGTGAGAAGGGGTGATCAGAAGCAAACACTTCTGAGGAAGTGGCAGAGAATAGAATAGAATAAATGGGGGGGGTGGGATAGGATTAAGGGACATATACTTAGTTTTGACAACATGACTACTATGGAAGTGTTTTGCATGACTACACATGTATAACCTGTATTGAGTTGCTTGCCTTCTCAATGAGGGTGGGTGGGAAGGGAGAAAGGGAGAAAATTTGGAACCCAAAGTTTTTAAAACAAAAATTAAAAAAAATTAAAATAAAAAAATTGTCAAAAATGAAGCCATTTCTAACATATCTAGGGACTGTATCTGTGAAAGCACCATTCATTATATAGGCTGGTAGGATAGGTTAAAGAAGTTACTTAATTTCATAAAGAATAAAGATCAGAATGATTGAGTAGATTTTGAATTGAATCAAGTAGATGCTTCAGTATACAGAAACTTTTGATCACACAGATTACAAAAGTCAATGACATTCTTCCAGAAAGAATTAAATACATGAACAAGGTAGTTAAAATTAACTGCACTTCCACAAGTATCTAGACTTCTGGGATTCATATAAATGAAACTTGAAAAACATAAAACAACTTTTTATGCCTCTTATAATTGAACATTTTCTGGGGTATTTCTTAATCAACATCTCCTTTACTAATGCAGCAAATCAGGAATGACTTGAATCCCAATACTTTGCTTTACAATTTTTTTCAAATTAGAAAAAATCTCTTTCCATCATTTTCCATGTCTCACTACTAGAAAATAAATGCAGTAAATATTCATATTCAAGCAAAATAAATCCCAGTGTTGACCATATTCCCTCCCAATAACTTTTCTTCTGCAACCCAAATCCATTATATTTCTATTGGGTGAGGAAGGACAGAAGTAGTATGCTCTATCTCCATTCTTCTGTATCCATGGTTAGTCATTATGTTGATCAGAGTTCTTGTCTTTCAATATTGTTTGTCTTTATATATAATATTTGCCTGGTTCTGCTCACTTGGCTCTGCCTCTTTATTTTCTTCATACAAGTCAATCATCTCCATCAAGTGCCATTCCATTTCCACCAGCAGAGCAGACAAGCCAACCCAACTGAAGTGGCATGGCAACTTGAGGAAGAGACAAGAAGCACAATGTGGCAGGCAAGTCAAAACACCACCATCATCTTGACTGCCATCTCGCTGCGTACCACAAGGGAGACAGCTCAGGACCCTGAATCCAAGAGCCTTTGAAATAGCAATGCTTCTAGCCCAATGACCTCAGCCTCTATCCTGGGAAGCAAGCCCCATGGAAGGACAGCTTTGCAAATATTCCTGCTTGTGTTGTAGCTGTATTTATTGGAGACTGATATCTGACAGGGATCTCAAGGAACTGATTATCTATAATATGTGTCATAAAACAAACAAATAAAATCAATCTAGAAACAAAAACTGAACTTTAGTCTTTAAGTGTAAAAGTCAAGCCTTTTCCTGGAGGCCTCTGAATCTGAGGGCAAAGTAGATTCCTTCTAGCTTTTCTCAGCATTGTTCCAGATTAATTGAAAAATCCAGAGGGTCAGTGAAAAAATGCAAGTCTTCTTGGACTACACTGGGAAACTTGAACTTTCCCTAGAAATCCCCGTTCCTTTAGAGACATTGTTACTGCTCTATGATAGATTTCATGAAGGAAGGAACTCTAAACATTAGATTCCCCAAATCATGTCCCAAATAATAGGCATTAAAATTTATTAAATGAATAAGATAATGCATGTAAGGTGCTATTCAACTCAGTTTAATTGATAGAGTGCTGAATTTGGAGGCAGCAATAGCTAGATTGAAATCCTGAAGCATGCAGTTATTAGTTATCCTGTCTCAGTCTCACTTTCCTCACCTGTAAAATAAAGGGTTTAAGAGTCAAGAACATATTTTCTACACCACGATCCTAATTATAGCAGTAGACAACTATCAATGAGGAGGCAAAAGAGGAAAAGAAAGAATCTCCATGCAAAATTAAACATTAACCTTTCCTCTAATCCAATTATCCATAGTGGCAATGATTTCCATGTAAGAGCCCCAGTTTACAACAACTGCATCTGAATATCTGGGAATTAAGATTATGGGATGACTGAAGCATGGTGCTGCCATATGTAATTATATCATCATACAAATAGCTCTCAAACATTTAATGCTGCTCTATGTTCTTACCTCTGGATATTAGTTCCAGTTCATTGTCTTCTGTGGTTTGATGGAGGCAGCATTACAGAGTAGAAATAGCATAGTACTTGAAGCTAAGAAACTAAGGTTATTGTCTGCCACCCATAAGTTATGTGGTCTCAAGCAAACTCTTCCTTCTCTCTGTTTTCTCTCATCTCCTCAATTAAAATGAAAGTAATAGATTGCATGATCTCCAAGCACTCTAGTTCTAACATACTATAAATCTATTCATGAATTGATGAAGTAAAATACCATTTATAAAAATGATATTAATGAAACTAATGATAAAAAAGGAAAACAGTACTTTTTTTGGTTGGGGGTTTGTTTTGTTTTAGTTCAGGTCTCAAATGCTGAGAGTTCAAGTGCTCTAAATATAGTTAGAATGAACCTTGGATCTTGCTTTGAGAAACTTTTAAATGCCAAAGTCATGTATGACTTGAAGCAGACAGAAGGATATTGTACAAATGACAATGAAGACAGGCAAAACCACAACCCTATCATGAATCAGATCTTTTATTAAATTCTGGTAATTGTTTAGTCCTCCTCAATATTTGCACTAAAAGCATAAACTCCAATTCAGGGCAAACTTTTTCTGCAAAGCCTAACACATGTGGGTATCTATGCATATATGTATGTGCATACATGCATGTATACATATACATATGATACAGAAGTGATATAATTTACAATTTGAAAATCTGAATGCATTCAATCCCAGCTGTTGTGTTAAAGTGTATAGTTTTATACATCCTCCAGCCAAAAACCCTAAATTAGATTAGAGTAGATTTTACTTTTTTTTTGAATGATTGGATACACACATCCAATAAAATACACATATAAGAAAATAAATTGTTATCAGTAATTAAGGAATAGATATTGTGAATGTTTTTTTAAATAAAAAATTGTCTATCACAGCATTTAGAAAGCAATAAAACTAGATTTAGGGATTTTTTTTTTTTGGCAGGGATGGAGAGCAAAAGAGAAGGCAGTGTGCACTTGCACATAGGAATTTAGAATGAACTCATCAAATCATAAATGACACTACCTCTCTGTGATTTGCTGACACTTGTCTGCTTGCCTTATTTACCCACCTACCTACTTATATAACTTTCAGAGTGGCTGTTCCTTGACATTAGACCTATGTGGGTGGTAAATAATAAAGAAAGGAAGCAGGTAGAGAATGACAAGATTCTTGTTTGGAACAAGTAGTTCCCAAACTGAAAGACTTATTAGAAACTAAAAGTTATAGTTTTATGAGAGCACTGTACACACTCTTTGCTAAAATATACTTGATTGTGATTCTATGACTTTTCTGAGCCCTTGGATTTTATGCCAACAGAGCACAAGCTTGGTAGGTCACATTAAATTGGAAAGGTTAACCTTTTGGAGAGGGGCTTTTCCTACTCAGGGCATTACAGAAAAGACCCATAGTCATTCATTACTTGTTTAGTCAAAACTTCCCAGATTAGAACAAATGACCAGAGTTTATAATTGAAGATTCCACAGTCACCATTACATCTTTTCACTATGGGAAAATTGTGAGGGAAGTGATGGAGAAAGAAAACAAATTTCTGTTTATTGAAAAAATAAAATTTAATAGAAAAATCAAATAAACAACAAACTTAGACCAATTAAACATTGTGTTCAAATCAGAATTTTTACTGGGCTTTGTGTCCAAAGGATGAATGTAATTTTAAAGATTAGTATATAGATTCTAACACTTAATTTTCATCATCCTCATGATGTTTTTTTTTTATTATTCAACTATTCTCTATCAAAGAATAGATTCTTTAATGTGGGAGGTATTTCCTATTCATTGCTATAGGCTTCATTAAAAAATACTTCTGTTAAAATTATTATGGATAAGTAAAAATAATAACAATTCAACAAAAATCATTAAACATCTTCTGCATATTTTTTACTGAGAATAAAATGAGAAATTTAAAGTGTACATCTTTCTAGCATTGCATGATCTACTTGAAGAAAGAAATCATAATACCTTGAAAATGTTAAGTAATAAATTGGAAAGAAAGCATGGGAGCAATTGCCAATATAATATGTAATTGTTGCTATAGAAATATGAAGCAAAAAGAAATTATTCTGCCTGCTTGGAATGGTCAGATCATTCATTTGGAGAAGAGAGGCTGTGAGCTGAATTGTGAAGGATAGGGTAGAAGAAGGATTAGGATCCTTAAGAAGATGGAGAATGTTTCAGATCTGTGGGGGAAATATCTTGAAATAAAATTGACATGGAATTGAACATGGAGTGGAACAATGAAAATTTTGGTTAGCTTGAGTTTAGAGCAATGGAAAAATACTGAAAACTGACATATCATAGTGCTTATTGTTTGTGATTTACTTTACATGCAGGAATATATGTGAGCTTTACAGCAATTATGTGAGGAACACCTGTTACTATGCCCATTTTACAGATAAAGACACTGATGGTCAGGGAGGTTCTAACTTGTCTAGGATCACATAATGTCTGAAGCAATATTAAAAATGAGGTCTTAATGGTTCTAATTACAATTTTCTATGTTATTCCACATTCTGTCTAAAGTTTTATGTGGCTCTAAAATTTATATGGTTACATATAGGCTGGGTGGGAATTCATTGTGAAGGACTTTAATTGCTAAATTAAAATATCTGCATTTTATATGAGTAGCAGTTTAGGGCAAAGGACTTCAAAAGACCCTCTGGTCCACAGATAAAGCAGCTTACCAAACTGACCTTTGTGGCATAGTGGATAGATATAGCACTGGATTTGGAGCGAAGAAAATCTCAGTTTAAATCATGCTTCCAACATATAGTAGTTGTGTGACACTAGGCAAGGCACTTAACCTTCTACAGTCTCCAGTTCCCCTTCTATAAAATGGAGATAATATTAGTACCTACACAAATTTTTGTGAGGCCCAAATGAGTTAATATACACAACTCTTGTGGTGCTATTTAAGTATTATCATCATTATTATCAATAGTATTGTTATAAATTATTTCCTCAGTTACCATAATAGTTTGCATATAGTAAGTACTTAAGTGATTTGATTGAATTGAATTATATGAATTGAATAGCTGATACCTTGCTTATACCTTCAGGAAGGATTCTTATTTTTAAAATTAATGGAAGAGTTCTCAGTGACAAGTGATACTTTATTTATAGTCTATCCATGTTTTAAAATGCAAAATATTCATATCTGAGTTCTCTAATGGGGAGGTTAAGTTTACTAAGTTTTCTTTTTTTTAACTTCTCCTTGAACAGAAATCCATTAAAAAAAGGGTACTATGAATTCATTTTAAAGGTCCAGAAGTTACTACTCACATTTTGCAAAATTCAGTGAAAAAATATACTTATTAAAACATCAAGAAAAAACATTTTACCCATTGTGAACTTTAGGGTGATTTCCACGAAAAGATATCCTCATTGCAAGATTAACTAGAGACACCTTTAGAGGTGTTTATCTTTTCCTCATTCTAATTTTATAAGTAGACATTTTCTTTTCAAACATTTTTAAACATTGAAGTTTTTTGAAGTGTTGGCAAAAGTATTTTAAAATTCACCTTTTAAAAGAAAAAACTTTTTTCTCCTTTTCCTAGTCCTTGGTAGCTTGAGTCATATTGTTCAAATCAGAAAAATACTAAATGAGCAGAAACTGGGAAAAATAGCGTAATATCAGCTGGAGCAGGAGGTTTCAACTCATTGGAACTCTATTTATTCTCTGCTTGAGAGACTCTTGAAGCTGCACAAAGCTGTGTATTAATACATGAGCAAGCACAAGACAGACAAGGCAGATGTTGCATTAACTCAGAACTCATTGGAATTGGAGAGTAGGTTTGATTTCCTTCTCTATGGATATGAGTTGGTCTCTCTGATAAATTGTTTACTTAATGCCCTAAATGGGTACAACCATATATTTTTGGGGAAAATACCAAGAAAACTTTGTTAAAGACCATCATAAGAGTTATTATCTTTTAATTTTATCCTAATGGCAAAAGGCCAATCAGTTTGAGAAGACATTAAATGATTCTGTGGTAGAAATTAAGTACACACACACACACACATATATATATATATTCATATATACATATATGTATATATTAACAACATGTAACTAATACCTTTTTCAGTCAATCTTTAAATTTCTAGAATCTATCCAGATGTGATTCTGTGACTAAGCTATCATTTAACATCCAGTGTATTTTTATTAAGCTATCAGCATGTTGAGCCACCATAGGGTCTAGTACAATCCTAACTCAGAATATCTTTTAAGTCCCAAATGACTCCAAAACTCCAGTCAGTGCTTTCTTGCTCCCAAAAATGCAGTGGTTTATTGTTAATTGATCATTTACTATTTCTGGTCCCAGTCAGAGCCACTTTGGTACCCACATACATAGCAGTAGGAAAAAAAAACCAATCAAGGATAACTAAATTCCCGTCAGAGAACTTCATAATATCAAAACACCATGGTCTAGTAAATAGAGACCTAGCTTCTGAGTTATGATATCCTGGTTTTAACCCCAATTTCTGACATACACGGGCTATATTACCTATTCTGCAACATTTTAAGTTGCAGAGGATGTGCTGATCCAAATTGATGGATGTTTCTGCAGCGAGTTCCCTATGTTAATGAAATCATAGGTCTTTGATAATTATTTGAAAATAATTTTAAAACATTGGATCATAGGTGTTAGGCTGGCCTAGAATTATTTTATTCATTTTATAGATGAAAAATTGAAGCTCACATAGGTCACTTAACTTGACTATGGTCAAAAAGCTAGTAGATGGCAGAGAAGGAAGTGAAAATTCATGTTTGTCCTTCAAAGTACTGTGCTTTCCATTCTATCTTGCTGCATTGTTGGACTCGTTTACTACACCAACCAAATTTATATACATAAAAATAAATGACCATGATACTTTTTTTTTTGCAAAGGATCATTTGATTGTTTCTGATGTAGCAAGTACTTTAGGTGACAGCTTGAATCTTTGCTTTCAATCATTAAATACCTTTATAGCTCACCACTGTCTCAAACTAAAGTTTAAATTTTCATTTAAGAAAGTACAATAAAAGCACTCTTGATTTTTAATGACAATCAAAATAAATTTTAATACATACTTCTTTTTTGGGAAGGAGGGGAAGGTCAAGATTAAACTTTCTCACTTAGGTTTAAAATAAGATCAGGAAAGAAGAAATCCAAAGGAGCTTTAGATCACTCAGCTCCCATGAACCCTAAAGAAAACTCAAAGAGTTCACTTACTCTGTTACTTTCCCTATTATAGATCAGGTACAGCACCTGGAATCCATCTCAAGACACAATTCATCACTGCAGGTAATTGCTGTGCAGTGCACCTGAATCCAGCAATTCATTATGCTTGTTTTCACAAACCAAAAACATCAAAGTTTTCATTTGCTTTTCCCCCTGTAAGGAACAGGCTTTGCCCATTATTTGAGTGGTAGATGAATTTCCTCCTTCTAGAAATAGATAGGGATATGTGTTCTATCTTTGTTCTATTAGCGTCCCACCACCCATCAAATTAATGTTGCAAATCTTTGTTGCTCCAGAGATCAGAGAATTGGCATAAGGAACATATCATCAACAGTAGCAACATGTATTTGTAAAGTGTACAGAGTACATACCAGACATTGGGTCTGACAGCCTTATCTTCATAGACCCCTTTCTATGAAAACCTGAAATTATTTAGTTTGGAGCTGGTGGAAGGAACAGTTTCAGTCCAGTTATCTCATGTAAAAATAACTGTTCTTTCACTATGCCATTGATTCTGATTTTGAAATTGAGATGATAACATTTGTTCTATGTCACAGGATTGGACAGAGAAGAATGGGGAGGAGTCGTTGTAGAGGGCTGAGTGTAATTTTAAGAGTTTCAATGGTCTGTGACTAATTATATTCAAAATTCAGGACTAAACAGCCAAATGACCTAACCAGGGATCTTCTGAGTTGTTACTGTTATCTGTCTCTTGAAATTATTTTTATTATTTTGTATAAACTTTCTAGTTACTTCTCTGGGGGTATGTTCCATCCACCTAGTAGTGTCTGACGTTTTTGCTGTCAATTTCCCATATATACAGTATATACCTTGTATGTAATCTCCTTGGCTCTATTTATGCATCATTAATTTCCAAACATATGTCCTTTAAGCAGCTAAAACATACCTGTTCAAAACTTATCTCATTGCCTTTCCTAACAAAAGCACCAGTGTTCCCAACTTGCCTTTTTGTCAAGAAAACCACAATTCTCACAGTAACCTCAAGTTCATCCTCACCTCTTCTTTCTCCTTTCAGCCTACATTGAAACAGTTTCTAGGGCTTGCCAATTCTCTGTCCATGACTTCTAGTATGCCCATCCCCTTCTCTTCACTCACACTACAACCACCTGCTTTCAGACTTTCATCATCTCTTGCTTAGACTCAGGCAATAATCTCCTACTTGGATTCTACTTTTCAGTCTTTGCACTGTCCAGTGCACTCTCCTCCTAACTGCTGAATTTATTTTCCTAAAGCACTGATCTAACCATTTTATTTAGCCCCTAAAGATTTTCATTCACTCCTTGTTGTCTCTATGGTAAAATGCAAACTCCTCAGGTTGGCATTTAAAGCCCATCCTTATGTGGTTCTAGGCTATCTTTTCAGGCTAATTGAGTTCATATCACCATCCTTCACATATTCTATATTCAAGTAAAACTAGTTTACTTATTCCCATAACATATCTTCCTATCCCCCATCCTTGTGTATTCCCACAGGTACTATCACATATCTGGAACACAATCTCATCTCACTTCTGCCTCTTAGAATCCTTAACTTTATTTAAGTCTCTACTATGGGACCATCTCCTATCAGTGGAATGGGCTTCTGCCCATTCTGATGTCTCTAGCTCCTAGTGCTAAATCTTTCTCCACAGTATTTTGTATTAACTCCATTGAAATGTCTTTTTTCCTAGTAGAATAGAAGTACCTTGAGGACAGAGACTTTTTATTTTCTCTCTATCCCCAGTACCTATTGTAGTGTCTCATACATAGTATCAACTTATTAAATATTTGCTGAATTGAATCATGTGTAATGTCATCATCAACATTAAGTATGTGTGAAATATACACTATGTACCAGGTGCTGTGCTAAATAATGGGGACACGACCCTCCCCTACCTGGCAAAGGAAGGAGGGGGAAGGGGCAGCAGCTACAGCAGGGCCCCACTGGCAATAACCCTGGCTCCTGGGCACCCTGTAGATTACCTGCCTGGAAATATCATCCAGGTTAAGCACATCCTGCCTTCCCCCACTCCCATCCAGCAACTGTGGGTGAAAATGAGATGGGTCAAGGCAGTACAAGATAGCATATGATCCTCCAAAAGGATTTGGAATCAGAGTGGAAACTTGTGGAAAAGTAACAAGATCAGATTTGTGTCTTCTAGACTACCAGCCATTTATCTACAGCTGGAAGCAAACAGTGGTATCAGCACATGTCCACCCATCATTCACTGGATGCACCTGATGCTCCTATGCTCTGGTTCCAACCAACCTCCTCCCTGGCATCCCCTCAAGGCAGGGACAGCTGTACAATCCTTGCCAGCAGGAAATAGTTTCAGAAGCCAGGACCTTCGCCCCTTACCCCAAAAGACTTTGGGTTCCATTTGTTTGAAGGGGGGATGATGGGATGATGGGACATGGACCCCTAAAAAGAAAAGACCATATCTTTGCCTTGAACTTTCCAACACTGGCATTTCACCTGAGGCATCTGGCCCATCACAGCCCACCTAGATACTCAATAATCTTTTTAACTGACCTTTTACTGGGGCTTTCTGACCACTTAACATTGTCTTGTACCTGGCCCACCCCAGGCCATTTTCTATTCCTTAATCCTATCTATATCCTTTCTCTGTTGCCCCTGGGCCACCCCAGGCTATTTACCACTCCTTAATCCCATCCAGATCTCACTGCTTTTTTTCTTGTATATAAGTACCAATCTTACCCCTAATTAAATTGCTTGGTTCACTTAGAATGGAACCAGCTTCTATTGGTGATACAATAACAGATTTACAAATAAACCTCACTACTCTGACTGAAAGAAGGCTTAAGTGGTCTAAAGACTCACCTGTATCCTTACATTTTGGTTCTGAGGATGATTGACATTTCCAATAAAGACTAAGTAGAAAATGGCTCCCATGAAAGCTCCTAATGTTGGGGCAACCACAGGGACCCACCACCAGCTGTTGCCTGGTGTGAAGACTTCATTGCGCCAGCCTGCAATGCTTGTGAAGATCCTTGGGGCAGGTCCCTGTCTGGGTTGATGGCATAACCTGTGTTCATGCCCAGTGACAGTCCTATTGTGATTATGAGGATACCTATGACCAAAGCATGGGTACCTTGCAGAGCTGGGCTGTTCTTTTTGTCAGTGATGACCAATAGGCATAGCTGGAGTATTCCAGTTAAGAATAGCTCATCTATGAATCCCTTCCACAGTGACATGTGAGAGGCAGGGTAAGTAGCAAAGATACCTGGAGTTGCCTGGGGTCCAGTTACTGTGAGATTCTCATTTGTGTACCATATCAGAGGCCATATATGGTAACTGCTGCTAAGAAGGATCTAAAGCACTGTCCCTGTGTAGACAGGAAACTTCTTCCAGGTCATCTGACCCAGGACACAGCTTGTAAAGGTAATAGCACTGTTCATGTGGGCACCAGAGATTCCCCCAGCCACTTGGATCCCCACGGTAATACCAAAGCCAAATCCCAAGTTGATGGTGAGGTATGTCTCATAGTCATTCTCCCCCAGAACCTTCTGGGCCACGGACCCCAAACCAAACACCATCACGACATATGTACTCATGAATTCAGCCAAAAATTCTCACATTACATCTCTCTGCCAAGCTTCTTGCATGCGCTGTATCACATCAGCAGATGTTTGTATTCTCCTTATGGGTTGGTTTCTTGGCTGAGTGTATGTTTGTGTAGTGGTGGATTCCATTGTATAACTACTTCCACTCCTGTAGCCCTGGGTCTGCTACCAGCTCAGTTCCAGTCTCTCACTTCTGTGTTCTCAGTTTGCATAGAGAGAAACTCTGAAGTTACAGCTGGTACACCCAGAATTGGATCTTCCATAGAGAGGGTTCTCCCTGGTATGCCTTGGCCTATGGCGCTTAGGCTCAGGAAGCCAAAGTAGGTTTGGTCCTTCCTGTCTCCTGTCCCCTTTCTATATTTGCCCAAGGTCCAGTGCCTCTTAGATACAAAGAGGAGGGAGGCCCTGTCCTAGCTGCCTCTCTGGGGGAGAGGTCAATGGAACAGACGTATCAATAACTGCTCATGAGACACATTAAAAAACCAGGCAGCCAAAATAACGTGGCTCCAGGACCTACCTCTACCTGTTTCACTTTCTCCCCAAAGAGGGGGTCCAGGTACTGTGAAAACAAAATACCAAGGGAAACAGTTTCCCTTACCTCCCTTTGTGAGGTCAATATCATAGCCCTGTGCTTAGGCTGAGGTCATAAAATCACAACATTTGAGCCATCAGTGACCTCAGAGGTAAGTCCATCTCACACAGAAACAAAAATACCCTCTACAAATTTCTCTTCAGCCTGCTTGAAGAAGACCTTCAATCAGAAGAAACCTATCATTCCCTGAGACAGCCCATGTCACTTTTGGATAGCTCTTAGTACTAGGATAATTAGGTGGCTCTAATTATTTGGGGGCAGCTAGGTGGTGGAGTGGATAATTTCTGGCCTAGGATCAGAAGACTCACCTTCCTGAATTAAAATCTGGCCTCAGACACTTAGTAGCAGTGTGACCCCTGGGCAAATTACTTAACCCTAGTTGCCTTGGTTTCTTTGTAAAATGAACTGGAGAAGGAAATGGCAAACTGTGCTGGCAATATCTTTGCTGAGAAAACCCAAAATGGAATCACAAAGATTTGGGTGTGACCATGGTCATACAGATAGCACATGACAGAGCCAGGAACACTGGAACCCATATCTTCTGGTTCTACTGTGGTGTGCTACTTAGTCTACATCTCAAAACCCCTTGACTTTATTTCTTCTTCACCTCTCCTTTGCTCCAGTCTCTGATGAAATGATCATGTCTTTGCCCTGAACTTTCCCACACTGGCATTTCACCTGAGATGGTTGACCCTTCACAGCCTACCTAGATACTCAATAATCCTTTTAACTGTCCTTTCACTGGGGCTCTCTGACCGCTTAATTTAACACTGTTTGCACCTGGCCCACCTCAGGCCATTTCCCATTCCTTAATCCCATCTAGACCCCCTTCCCTGCTGCCCCTGGGCTGCCCAGGCTATTTATCACTCTTTAATCCCATTCAGATCTTCTCACAGTCTTTTCTTGTATTTAAATACCAGTTTTACCCCCATTAAATTGCTCAGATTTACTTATAATCTAGTGGGCTTCATAACAAATAAACCTCACTAAAAATAAATAAATAAAAATAAATAAATAAATAATGGGGACACATAGAAAGGCACAAACACAACCTGTGCTATGATGGAGCTTATGTTCTAATGGGAGAAAACATACAAACATCTAAGTACATACAGAGTATATACTGTATATATGAGAGATTATCCCACTGTGGGTGTTGAGGGGAAGGTGAAGTGAGCTATAAATGGTTCCTGCAGCAGGTGGAATTTAAGCTAACTTGAAGGAAGCCAGAAAGCCCATTTAAAGGGGGAGAACATTCCAGGCACAATGGTGGGGGAAATATTTGGTGAAATTGCCTAGAGATGAGAGCAGAGCTTTATGTTCATGGAACAGCAAAAGGCCAGTTTTGCTAAAGTATAGCATTGTAGGGTAAGCAGGAAGGAGTAGACTGTAAGAAGACTTAAAAGCTAGGAAGGATTCAGGATATGAAGGACTTTAAAAGACAAACAGAGGACTATATATGTAATTGATCATGAAGGTCATGGGGAGTGGTTGGAGGTTGTTGAATAAGAGAAATGAAATGGTCAAAACTGTACTTTAGGAATATTTCTTTAGAAGTTGAGTGGAGAGTAGCTTTCTAGTTCACATAGTCCAACTCCAAAATTTTACAGTTTAGGAAACAGAGGCCTTGGGAGATAACTAATCTGCAGTCACACAATTAATTATCAGAGGAAGGATTTGCAGGCAGGTCTTCTCTTTTCTCTGTAGAACACTGCTTCATGATGCCTCCATGTTATTTCACACTACTCAATTGAATAAAGGTTAGCCTTGTACCAAGACAAACGTAGACAGACAGTAGGAAAGAAGAAATCAAGGTACAAATCATGTAATCTGATTCAATGAATGAATGAATGAGTGGTTTTTAATAACCTAGTAAATTCTTTCTGCTGATTGGACTAGATGACTTCCCACTTCCTTTCCATCTCTGATATTCTGTGAATCAGTGAATAACAAGTGCAAGTATCATGTCAAACAAATGACATGTAGCACGAGGTGAGATTGGATTAGCTGTCACACATCTACAGCTGTGCACGTCAGATACTTCAGCAGGCCTAATGCTTAGGAAGCAGATGGTGCAAATAGTCTGGCATATATTTTCCGGATCAGTCTTTTTTATAACCTAACATAATGTTCAGTATTTTGCCAGTGTAACTTTTGGCATTAACACTTTGGAATCCATTTTAGATTTCTCTTAAGACAGAACAAAATAAAAACCTCAAATTGTCTAAATCCTGGTTCAGGGTGATTTTGAAGTTTTGTCTATATTAGTTTTTCTCAAAGATTAGAGTGAAGTAGTACATAAGTGTGCTAAATGTGTGACTAGTAGTGCTACAACATTCTGGAAATTATATAATCGCAGTTAAAAGAATATTGATAAGTGATTTTGTTTGATGTTTCTTTGTTGTTTTTCTTTTTTTTATCCAGCATATATAGTATGGTAAGACAGTCAGTCAATAAACAATTATTAACCACCTGTTATGTGCTAGGAATTATGACATGCATTGGTTACTAAACAGAACTTGTCTATTACATATAACCTCATGACACTTTAAACCTTGAACTTAGAACTCAATGAAAATGACTGATCTTACTGAACAGAAACTATGTCTATTAGTTTGCTGACTTTCCAATATGTTGTCAACTGAAATGTTTAGTGTGCTCAGATTCCTTGTAGCAGACAAATTTGAGAAAAAAAAAATAGTTTTAGGTCCACGGCTCTAACTTACATCTTTACATCTCTCTCTCTCTTTCTCTTTTTCTCTCTTTCTCTCTCTCTCCAGAAATCTATATACACACAGAGATAGATATAAATATATTTTAAAGTTTTAAGTTTCAGGTATATAAATAAATATAAATATGTAAAAAGTTAGGTGTAGATAGATGTAAATCTATCTACAGTTGAATTTTTTCAGTCTCCCTCTATTATGTGTTTGTGCGTATATATTATCTACCTATCTATCCATCTACCCATCTACCCATCTATATGTACTCACACAGGTTACATACATACACACGCACTCATGGTGGTATAAACAAATCATTTTGCCTTTCTTTGTGAATATGCTAATTGCTATATACTCATATGAATGTTGAGTTCATTAGCAACAAATAACAGAATTGACCATTTCTATTTTGTCATAACAAATTATCTCCACTTATTGTTTAACATGGCTCTCAATAATTTTGTTCCACATAACATATCTGGTTCTCTCCAAAGCCATGAAAAATTGAAATGATTATTTCTAATGCATACTTTAATGGAGCCATGATCCATTTCATGGATTTGGCTATTCAACAAATGGCACAGATGGCAGATTGCGTCCTAGATATATGCCCTTTGCTGTAAACTCTTGTCCATGTCCTCCCATAAAATCCTCCATGGAGAAAAAATATAATTTCCCTATATAATCGAATAGAATAAAAGTTTCTTTAGGTAAGAGACTGTTTTATTTTGGTCTTTTTATCTACCAGAACCTCAAAAAGTTTTTGGTATATAGTAAGCACTTAACAAATATGTATTGATTGGGTGGTTGATGGAGAATCTACCAAATATGAAGAAGGTATTCTTCTATGCCTTTTAATAACCTGTAGAGCATTTAGATCTACCAATTATTTTTTAATCTCACTGAATGACCTACCCACCTCCATTTCCATTTGAATATTTCTTAAATATTCCCTTTTACAAAATCCCCTATTGTTGGTAATATCTTGAAGCCTACTTCATCTCCATTATAATTCTTCCCATTGTTCTTTGGGTCATTCATACTTTTGATTCTTTGGAGATTGTGTTGTTTCTTCTGTTCTAGTTCTATAGCACATTGGAGTTGTTTTTTTTTTTTAAAGGAGTTAGATTTATTACGGTACAAGAGAGTAACCAGGCATCATTGGAAGCCAAGCACAATTTCTCCAATAAAATATGGTTCCTTCCTGCTTAATCTTGGACTCAGTTTATAAGTTTATCATCTTTAACCTCTGTGTTTTATGATTAATAAAATGTCTTAATCTTATTTTACACACATAATTGTTTAAAAAAGAGAATTTAAGCATCTAAATTGTCCAAAAATGAGTTATTCTTTTTATTTTTCCATCAGGATATTTCATCTATTCATTTCCACATATTTTCTACCTCTTATATGGTCTTAATTAGAATGAATTCCAATGTTCTGTTTTATGCCTTGCTTTTGTATTATTTCTTTATACTTTTAATACTGATTTAACATAATTACATTATAGTACCAAGTTTATACTCAATTAATAGTAGTCTTTTTCCTTCAAGTACCATACCTCTTACAATCATTTCCTTCTTTTTAGTCCCTTGGGCGTTACAATAGTTTATGTCCTTATCATGTATTATGTGGCCCATATTATTATGTGGCCTAATATCCTATTTTGAATTTTCTCCTTCCAGTTTTAAATTCATCCTCCGTACTGCTTTCTCAAGTATAGTTCTGCGCATATCAATTCTCTGTTCAAGAATCTGAAGAGGTTTTCTATTGCTTTTAAGATAAAATACTTACCTCTCATTTTGGAAGTTAAATTCCTTTACAATCTGACTCAAAACTTGTCAGACATTTAGCATTACTTGATCAACCTCGTAGCAGAAACACAACCACAGATGCATACACACATACATGCTCACACATAAACTCAAACATAAGGTGTTCTGTCCCCTCACCTCTCTGTCTTTACACAGGATGTTGCCAATGTCTGTAGTACTTTTCCTTCCCACCTCCAATAGTCAAAATCCATAACTTTCTTTTGAACTCAGGTCAGCTGCCTACTTTTAAAGGATTTTCTGTCATCTCCATAATTGAGGATGCTCCTCTAAAATTGCTTTTTTTCAGGGCAAGTAGGTGGTGCAGCGGATTGAGCTCTGGCCTTGGAGTCAGGAGGACCTGAGTTCAAATCTGACCTCAGACACTTGACACTTACTAACTGTATGATCCTGGGCAACTCACTTAACTCTGATGGCCTCACCAAAAAAAAAAAAAAAGAATAAAAAGCTTTTTCACTTTTGTCCCCCTTGCCTAAAATAGTACTTTCCACATTGTATTCATTTAATAAACATTTGTTGAATCAATACTATTAACCCATTACATTACCATAATTTATTTAACCATTCATATTTTTGATAAGTTGATTGCTTCCCGGTTTGTTATCTTTTGTCTTTGTATTTTTAATTCAATATAATGGTGCTATAGTAATCTTTGAACAAAAAATTTTCTTTTATAAATAACATTGTAGATTTCATTTCCAACCCTAAAATTACCAGATAAATGGATTTGTAATTTTTAGTTCCCTATGTTCTTGGACATTTTATTGGTTAGAAACTTTTAAAATGTATGTCAAACCTCAATATGATTCTTCTCAACTTTTTCCTCTTGTTCCCAGTTTTGCTCTCTGAGACCCAACAGAATGAGCTAATTCATTCTTTTGTGTCTCAGCCCTTCAAAGACTTGAAAACAACTATCCTTTTTGATGCATCATTAAGCATTTATTAAAAACCTACTATGTCTCAAACCCTGTGCTTTCAAGAGAGCATATTGTCATGAAATCCCAGAAAAGAAATAGTTTTCAGGACCAGAGGGTGATTAACAATTCTAAATGGTGGAGAGAGCTTGAAAGGTTGAGAATTAAGAAAAAGACCATCAGATTTAGCAATTAAGAGATGACTGATAGATAACCTT
>NW_020940202.1:3054-16179 GCF_900497805.2 Vombatus ursinus | reverse complement strand
TATTCATCTATTTATTTGCTTAATTGTCTATCTGTTAATTTGTCTGCCTATTTATCTTTTTTTTTATTTATAAAGCAAAGGATTCTAATGTATTCTATGCAAAAGTGAAATGAACTACTTCAAGAGGTGGTGAATTAAATCTAGGAACATAGCCAAACTACTAAGGGTATAGCCTAACATTGAATTTGATCAACAGGAAAAAAAATTAAAAATGGCTTCAATGACTCTTTGACACCCTATCTTGTCATAATCGTGTTGTAGTAAATAGAAGATTAGAAGTCACAAAACCTGTATTCCAATCCTGGCATTTTATTACTGGCACTTGGATCAATCTCCTGAAATCTCTGGGAATCAATTTTCTCATCTGCAAAATGGGGATAAGTGCCTGCCCATATGATGTGAGGAAGTAAAAGTGCTTTATAATAGTGAATAAAATTTGTCAATTATGGAGCATATTATATTATTCTTTACACTAAAATGCTTTAATCATTATAGCTAGAAGGTATCATCTTAAATATGAATAAACAGCCTGAGAGATGGAGTGACTCATCCAAGGTCACATATATTGTGTGTATATTTTTTATGTATTAAACAAACATAGGTCCTCTTGTAACTAATTCAATACTCTGTCCTTCATATCATATTGCCTTTTCAGGAATTCAATTTTTGTGTTCTCTATTATCTAATTCTTAAGAATATCTTACTGTACTTGCTATTAAATAAAAAAAAAAAAGCTTTTCTATTCCATGACTTTGGTTCCCACTATGACTTTGTGTTCCACATATAAAAGTGCTTTTCTGCATTAAAAAAAAAATTAAACTGGAAACAAATTGTTTTATAGTGCTACAGGAATAAATGCAATGGAGTAGCTATGTCCTCAGTGTTGGAACATGATCAATGTATCTATGAAGGCAAATATCTTAAACAGATTTTCTCCCTGCTTCAAATGCTGCCTTTCAAAGGTGGTTTCAGGGGCTGATTAAGCCCATTCACCATAACACAATCCAGGAGTCGAATTATTAATGATTTATTATAGCTTCAGGTTTGTTTTTGAAGGTTGCTGGATACTATTCATTTATCTATAAATAAGCATTCTTAAGACTGTGAAGTTACATTTTCTTTGTTCCGTATAAGTTGTAGCTATATGTAGTGAGTATGCTCTGCCTCATTCTCCCAAAGCAAGGTTGGCTACATCTCCCCTTCAGGATCCCAGGGTTCTTTTGGAGGTTTGGGGTTGTCTCTTAGTTAATTAGAGCAGCTCAATTCCCTTTCAGCTGGGTTTGTTCCACTGTCAGGTGCCATTTAACCTGGTTCCATTTAACCATTTATCATCAATGATCTTTTACAAAAGATATTTACTTCAAACATTTAACAAGACCAAAAGTACTAGAACCTTTTCCCCATTCTCTATCCAACCTCAGTCTCTAGGGAGAGTATGCCCTCCAAGTTCATGTTTAAATGTGGTATCACTAATGAATAATAATAACAGCTAAAATTTCTACTGCCCTTTAAGGTTTGCAAAGCACTTACATGTGTCATCTCATTTATTGAAAGGAAAAGAAAAAAAATAAGCATTGTAAGCATATGTTACATCCCAAGTGGCCAGCACCATGCTAAATATTTTACAAATATTATCTCATTGTTTCTCACAACCATCCTGCAAAAGAGCTGCTGTTTTTATCTACATTTTACAGTTCAGTAAAGTAAAGCAAATAGAGGTTAAGTAATTTGCCCAGGGTTACACATCTAGTAATTTTCCAAGATGAAAATTTTTATTAAACATTTATTAATGTATTTATTTTTAGTTTTCAACATTCATTTCCACAAGATTTTGAGTTCCAAGTTTTCTCCCTATCTCGCTCCTCCCCCACCCTAAAACTGCATGCATTCTGAATACCCCTTCCCCTAGGCTGCCCTCCTTTCTATCACCCCCCACCTTTCTCTTCTGTTTTCCTGTAGGACAGGATAGATTTCTATGCCCCATTGCCTGTACATCTTATTTCCCAGTTGCATGTGAAAACAATCTTTAACATTTGTTTTTAAAACTTTGGGTTCCAAATTTTCTCCCTTCCTCCTTCCCCACTCATCCTCATTGAGAAGCCAAGCAACTCAATACAGGTTATACATGTTTAGTCATGCAAAACACTTCCATTGTAGTCATTTTGTGAAAAACTAACTGTTTCCCTTCATCCTATCCTGCCCCCTTTTATTCTATTCTCTCTTTTAACTCTGTCCCTCCTCAGAAGTATTTGCTTCTGATTACCCCCTCGCCCAATCTGTCCTCTCTTCTATCATTCCCCCAACTCTCTTATCCCCTTTCCCCCTATTTCCAAGATGAAATTTGAACTTAGGTCTAGCTACCCCAGGCCTGGTGCCCTAGTCACTCTGCCATCTGTCTGCCTCTAATTGATTCTGTGAGTATTTTTTCTTAGCTTCTACTGTTCTTTGGGCCACTGATGCAAAATCTAGATACTGTGATTCTGCTTTCCTTTCACTTAAAACAGAAGAACAAATGCAGAGGAAGACAACTAATCCAGGATTGTATTCTCAGGAAAACATAATTTAGAATAAAGAAAACCCAAGCCTTCTACCTTTAGACTAGTATTTCTCAAATAGCACAGTCTATGAAAGAAACAAAGAGGTCCACCAAGATCAAGCAGCTTAGCAGAAGGAATGGTTGCATCCAAATAAAAGCCTTTTTGAAGGCTCCCCAAATTTTCAGTTCCAGAACTGTAGCAATAAAAGTCAAGTCAAATCAAGTCACCATGCATTTCTTAAACACCAAGGAAACTGAAAGCAATTGCAGAATGTATACATGTTCTCTGAGGTGTCCTTCTTTCTTTCCTTCCTTCCTCTATCCTTGCTCCCTCTCTTCCTTCTTAGTTTCTTCCCTCCCTTTCTTCTTTCCCTCTTTCTTAAATGTGGAGTCTTAAATTGGATCCAAAAATCAACTTCACAGTTACAGAATGAGAGAATATGATCAGTACATATCTTTTTCTTAAAAAAAAAAGATATAAAAATTGTACAAGATCAGTGTCAGTATGCATCAACATCACCTAGTGGAAACAAAAGAAAAAAAGGAAATCCAATGCTCTAATACATTGGAGGATTGACAGTAAAGCACTAAGATTTTTAGATGATTGTGTTTGTTTCTTTGTGTCATAATTTAAGAAGGATATTTATAGCCTAGATTCTAGAGAGTGTGTAGCAAAGGAAAAACAGGGTAATGAATGCATTGAGTCCATGTCATATGAGTCTATTGAAGAAGCCAGCAATGTATAGTCTGGAGAATGGCCAGCTCAGGGACAGAGTGTAACACAATAGCTGTCCTCAATTTATTGGAAAGACTGTTATGTGGAATAGATCATGTATATTAAGGAATAGATTTGTTTTCTTCTGTTCTAGATGGCTGAAGCAGGAGAAGTGAAGTTGAAACTCTATAAATTTAAACAATATGAAAGAGAATAAAAAAGAAAAAAACCTTCCTAAAGTTGCTGACTGGAATTGGAATGGACTGCCCCAGGAAGCAGGGAGTGCCCCCCACTCCCAGTCAGGACTTTAAACAGGCTTTAAAGTTTGCAAAGCATATTTTACTGAGATGAATTAATTTGATCCTCACAGCAATCCTGCTGAGTAGTATTAGTATTACCATTTTACAGAAGAAATAACTAAAGTTTAAGGAGAGTAAGAGAAACTGGATTGGAATCATTGTCTTCCCAGCTCCAAGTCTGCCTCTACGGTCATTATGTAATGCCATTCGCAAAGCACACATCAAACACCTACAACAGTGAGCAAACAAGGTATTTGAAAACGAAGCCAGCTAGCTTCTATGACACACTAAAGAGAAAAATTTCAAAAGGGAGGAGCAGGCTTAAAAAGCTCATTATATGATTTGCACTCAGGAGAATTAAGCTTTGATTTCTTGCAATTGCAAAAAGACATAAAGAATACATATTTCATGTTGTATTTGAGTCTTTCCCATCGCCCAATAAACAGATGACAAATATTCAAACACACTTCATTGTGACACCTGATTCATAAATAACATATTAGACTCATGCATTCTATCTGAGAAATTATTTATTGGATGTTGGTTGGAAACATAGTTAATGTGGGAAGGGGCAGAGGAAGGAGAGGAGACAATTATTTACCTCAGACCCTTGCACCAATGCATGTTTGAGGATTCTCTTAGAAGGCAGAATGCATAGATATGGATCAGTTTTTTTTTTTGGATACATATTTACAGCAAATGTGAAAATTTAAATCTCATCTGATCATGTTAAACATTGATGCTACTTATTCAATAATGCCTGTTAAGTCATTGGGATAAACTGAATTGATTTCTTGTCTTGATTTTCTACCTTTTTTTTCCCTCCATTACATGATAGGGACTGACTTCATATATTAGTTTTTTTTTTTTCCTTAGAGGTCAAAGTAGCCTTTTATTGACTTTTTATGAGAGGACAATTATTTACTAAAAAGGATAAAATAAGTGTGATTCAATTTTGATGAGCATTTTTTTTATGGGAATAGATTTTATATATCTAAAACTTTACACCTTTAAAAGTCTTGAATGCATCTTGTTCATTCAATGTCTAGATGGCAGCAGAGATACAGCGATTAGATATTTTCTTCACATTGAGCACAGTAAATGGATCTTACCCCTATTACCAAACACAGAATATCTTGGAAAATTTGGTGAAGAAACCACAAAAGGCTATAGTTGCTGAATGACTTATTGATGTCTTATTGAGTAAGTTATCATATTTTCCTTTAAGTTGGTTGTGACAATAACAAGAAGTTTTAACAAGTTTACTTTCACTTGGTCTGTCAAAATAAATAGGGAGAAAAAAAGAAGGCCAGCAATAAATATTACAAATAGACCCAAGAGCAGTTTTCAGTGTTATTTTTAGGACAAACTTGATGCTTGATTCATACTGCATTTTTCATCTGATGACATCTTTTAAGCACTACCTTTGAAAGGCATAAATGCTCTAATGGTGAGAATGAGAATTTGAATATATGTGAATCTAGAAAAATTACAACTGTCCTTAGGAAATTAATACATTCACACATGAAAATGAACCTTTGAAAGTATTGCGAGTCAATAATTACTCATTGATTGGGCCATCTGTTTAAGTCACTCTCAGATGAAAGATAACGCATTACCCTGAAAAAGAGAAGTTGCAATACCATAGAGTAAATAATCTGAGAATTACAGAATCTCAGAGTTTGAAAGGACCTCAGAGGTAATTGAGTACAAATTGTATCTGAACAAGAATATCCTTTCATTTAACCCAAATCGGTGGTCACTCAGCCTCATTATGAAAACTTCCATTGTTGTGGGACAGTTGAAAGGACACTAGCTCTCAAGTCAGAGGTCATATTGCATCCCTAAGGCTTGCCACTTGTCTTATTATTTCCTTGGACCTCAGTTTCCTTATCTGTGAACTTGGGCTACAGAACTAGGAAGCTTTTAAGGTTCCTTCTAGCTCTATATCTGTGATCCCATGATCAATACCTCTTGAGCAAGTCCATTCCAATTTTGAACAATTCTCTTGGTTAGGAAGATTTTTCTTACATTGAGAGGAAATGTACTTCTCAGTAACTTTCATCCATTTTAGCATTTTTTTCCCTATCTCAGCAAAAACAAATGGAAAACTTCAGCTTTCCTACGCAGTAGCTTTGAAGACAGCTATCACATCACACCAAAGGCTTGTCTTCTTCATATTAAGCATACCTACTTCCTCAAAATGACTGTCTTAAAGCCTGATTTAAAGTCCACCTAGAATCTTTGTCACTTTCCTCTGGACACATACCTGATCATCAGTGTCTCTGAAAAGCTGAAGTGTTTCAGTACAACAGCTTTGAGACAGCTATCATGTCACAATAAAGCCTTGTCTTCTTAATGTTAAGCTTCCCTTCTTTTTTTTAAAATTACTGTCTTAAAGCATGATTTAAAGTCCACTAAGAATCTTTGTCATCTTCCTCTGGACACATACCTGATTGTCAATATCTTCCCTTTCAAAGTTTTTGAATTTAAACAAAATATTGTAGAGGGCAAAATTAAACAAGGCAACCATGTACTTCATTCTAAACTTTGAGATTCTGTTAATACAAATTAAGTTTGAGTTAAATTTTGGATATTATATCATACTGTTCATTCCTATTGAGCCATATTGTTGTGCATTAAAATAACTTTTTTTAAAGGATGATTATATCCACTACCCTTTACTGATTCAGCTGTTTATTTTTTAAATTCAATTATAGTGCTTAACTTTTATGCTTATTAAGGTCTTATTCCTTCCTTTCTTTTTTCCCTGAAATTAAGTTTCACTATCTTACACTGGGTTAAAAGTATAGCAACCACTCTCACAATTTACCTGATTATTGACTGGCACAGAAGGTTTGACTTGCTGTTTCCACTCTGTGCTAATTTGTTCAACTCTCCCCTCCCTTTCCTCCTAGGGCCTCATCATATTGGTGCTAGACTTAGTGTAGCCTATTGGCTATAACTTAGAACTTCTGAGCTCAAGCAATCCACCAGCCTCAGCTGTCCTAGTAGCAGAGATTGTAGGTATTCACCATCAGAACTGGATCAAAGTACCTGGATTCAAATTCCATAAGTCACATTAACTAACTTTTGCAAGTAAGTTAGCTGTGCCTCACTTTCCTCATCTGTAAAACAGGGACATGGAACTAAACAGCTTCTGATATCACTTTCAATTCTAGATTGAAATATAGCTTATGGCTCTTTAAATAAATATCTATAGAATTTCTGCAATTTAGCAGACCAGTTATTATGTTAAATATTAAATTAGTTTAATCCTGCTTTATATAAGCTTTGCTTTCAAAATGCTGACATACTATCCCATTTAAGTATTTTGAAATATCAGAAATCCAAGTTAAGTTCTAGAACTATTACTTGATGAATTCAACTCTTCCCTTCTTTTGAAAATCATCACCACTAGTCTTGTATCAACTCTCTCATTATTCATGATTCAGGAATGATCACCAGTTTAGTATCTGACCTTCCATTACAGTCCCCTGGAATACAGTCAATCTCAAAGGAGAATGATTGAGGAGAATTAGGTATAACTCCATTTTGACTGTTCTTTGTCTTTCTGTCTCTGTTTCTGTCTCTCTCTATCTCTCTGTCTCTTTGTCTCTCTCTTTCTCAATATTTAATTAATCACTAAGTCCCATTAATTTTACCTCTGAAATAACTTTTTGAATAAATTCCCTTTCTTTCCCAATTGCCGGGAGACTTATCTAACTCCTCATTTTATCTCTTAACAATTACATACCTCCTTCACTTCAGTCACTGCCCCACATATCCCCCAAAATGTATGGAGAATAATCCCATTAAGGCAAATTTATAATCTACTAGCATGATCACTATTCTAGCCCTCAAAAACAATCAAGAATTTCTTATATGAAATGAATAGGACTACAAAAACAATTTACACACTAACCATACTAAAATAAAGCAGCACATCTTTGGAAGACTTCAGAACTCTGATCAACATGGAGACTATTCATGATTTCAAAACATTGATGATAAAGTATGCCTCTTGTTTCTGGGCAGAACAATGATGAAACAACAGTGGAGAATGAGACATGTATTTTTAGATAGGGTGAATTTGGTTATTTATTTTATTGACTACTTTTTTGTTACAAGGGAAGACTTATCAGGGGGTTTGGGTGAATCAGTGGTGAGTGAGAGATATAAAAATTAAAACCAAAAAGAGAAATTACTATAGATAAAACATTTCAAAATACATTGATGAAAATTAAATGAAATTCAGAAGGAGATACAATAGGACAATTTTGTTACTTATTTCTTAATGTATTACATGTATTATAAACATGTAACAAAGTAAAATAACTATGATTTCACAATCCTCTTTTATATTTCTATGTATATTGATGGTTTTATATTTGTTGATGATTTTAAATTTATAATTTAAAAATAATTTAGAAAAAAATGCCTCAGTCTAATAAACTGCTAATTATTTAAATAACAATCAAATAATCAATACTTTATCACATTGTTTAAAATTATTTAAGTACATATATGCATATATATATATGTGTGTGTGTATATGTTTGTGCGTGTATACACACACACCCACACAGATTGTATCTTTTCTATTAGAGATTAAGATACAACCAGGTTGACCACATCTGTTACAAATTTATTTTGTCCAGTCTTGAATAGACCTAACTGTAGTGATATAATTCTTTTAATTCTCCCTATTTGATTCTTTATTTCATTCCACATATCTGATCTAAAACTCTCCTATAGTCAAGTCTACCTCCCCAAACCATTTATTTTGAGGACTCACTTCTCCTGACACTTTAATGAGAAAATACTGTAAATAACTTCCTCTATGTCTTAAAACCTCTGACATTTTGACCTGCTAATTCTTTGTTTTTATTGTTTCCTACTCAAACCTCTGAACTTCTTCCACTCCTACTTTTGTTCTTCCTCATCTTTCTCATCCTCATCCTTGACACCTACCTTCTGGTCTCAGAGAAATATCCTCCCTAAGGTCTTACTCTCTGGGTTGAGGACTATCTTCACGGAACACTCTATCAGGTGAATGCCAGCCTTACCACTTCATTCCCCAGTGTACTTCCTGGAACTTCTGCTTCTCCTACAATTCCTCATCAACCTCTTTTCCCTGAGTAGGAACCCCCCCACACCCCAGCTTCCCTTTATGTTCTGTCTTCCCTCCTGAGAATCTTTCTGATGGTAGAGATTATCTCTCTCACTTGTATTTGTTTCCCCAGCATTTAGCACAATGACTGATACATAATAAGCCCTTAATAAATGTTCTATTCTCTATCCATGTATCTTCTATCTATGTTTTTCCTTACTTTACTCTGATAACGAAGTGGTCTTTCTCCTGTCCAAAGTCCATACATATCTACAAATTGAAGTAGTTGGACTAGACTACTTCCAATATGCATCTCAGATCCAAATCTATGATCCTTTGAGAAGCTCAACCATTTATGCCATCTCAGAAGGGAATCAGTGCCTTTTTCCCACAGGTATTATGAAAAAGAGATGATATCTATAAATTACACAATGAAGATGGCCAGATATTGAGGCAATTCTGTGTCTAGGGAGGAGATTTTTCAGAGTTCAGAATAAGCATTAAAACAGAAAAGCTATTGGACTGACCTAGAATTTGCATTAGGGCATCACAGGGTTAGAAAAATTCTTATTCAATTTAATTCAATTGAAAAACAGTTAAACTCTCCCTTTGAGTTACTGAGTTACTGAGACAGTGAGGTAAGCAATGAAGATGTCCAAAGATCAAGGAGATGACCACAAGGAGATGACATTATATATTTAGTATATACCATTTTAAAATGCACACACACACACACACACACACACACTTATAATTTGTAGAAGGAAAGAGAATTAACAGCTACAGGCATCAGGAAAGGCTTGTCATTGGAGGTGGTTCTTAAGTTGAATCTTGAAGAAAATGAATGATTCAAAGAGCTGGAGTTAAGGAAAGACTGTATTCTAGACTTTTGAGACAATCTGTGCGAAGATGTAGATGGGGGATGGAATTTGGATAATGGCATGCAGGCTAGATGGTGTGGAATACGGATGGATTAAATGGTATAATATAAAATAAATCTACCAAGGTTGGTTAGAATGTAAGTCCCATATAGTATGGCCTTCTCCAGGGATCTACTTCATAACAACTCAACTGCTGATGGACAGATGGACTACATGGCTTCTTAGTTTCCTTTTAGCTCTAATTGCTATGATCCTGTGGTCTCAATGAGTGCATTTCAGTGCTCTTATCTCAATTATTTTGAATTCCAGTAGCCTACTCTAGTAATCAAATTTGGTTTATCCTTTCCAGACATTATTTTTATGGATAGGGGAAATGAAAGAAGACATCATAGGAACTGAGTAGTCCTCCTTTTTCTCCACCAATCATCATCATAGATTGAATCTGCCCCAAAGCTGGGGCCCTCTCCATTCCCTGTTTATTTGTTTTCTTAGGATGTTGTTATCATCCATAGTGTTTATTATAAGCCTCAGCACATATTGAAAATGAATCAGACATCTGTTGAAATTAAACGGGACACATGCATTGTGAATTCAGGGGCTATTTTAGTATTGACCAATTGACCTTTTGAGCAAATGAGACATGTAAAAAGATGCTAAAAATTTCTCTCTCAACAACCTAACCCACCAATACACTTGGAAACCTAGGGAAAACTCAGTTACTGAAGGGCTCTGCATCTTGATTCTTTTATTTCTAAATGGGACATATGCCTCAGAAGAGTGGCTGAATTGTGGATAATGGTTGTGGTAATGTTACAATTGAGTTTCATCAAAAAGTGTGAGTGTGTGTTGTGCACACAGGCTATTGCACATTTGAAGTTATTAAACTGTCCCAAATGAGCAATGTGAAGAGCTGAGGAGGCCTGAGGCTGCTAATTCTAAAGATGATTGGAAATCTTTGGTTATGTTGTGCATCCTGGCTCTCATTAGCTAGGTTCTACCCTATCCCCCATCCCCCTCCCACACACACATTGAATCCTGGCTTCAGTGATGAGCTTATCAGTTTTGTAAGCAAAGAGAGACAAACTTGACCAGATTTCATCATAACCTGACTTGCCCATGCCAGGACTTTTAAGAACCGATGTCACAGGATCATTGATATACTTGCCTTTGCAGTATACATGGGAAGAAAAATGATATATTTGATCAATCTACTATTTCCTCATTGAATTGTACATTCTTAATTAATAAACTATAGCAACTGGCTAGATGTCTCATCAGAGATGATTTACCTTCTGCACGTGAGAATGAATATCGAGTTATGTAGGACGCAGAGGTATAACTTTCTACCCTCTTATCATAAGAACCCACATGTAATTTTCAGGATTGTCAGTCACATATTTTGGAGTTTAGACCTTATTATTATTGTATGGTTCAGGCACCAAAAATTATTCACCCATACTAAGTGTCCCGAAACTAGCACTGTGGCAAACAGTACCTAAATTCACAATTAAATCAACTTTTTATAAACAAATTTAGTAGGAGGAGGGGACAAATATCAGAGAAATAAATTTAATATAAAAAGAACCCCCATAGGGAGAGAGACCCTGAGGCATTGATCTTATGACAACTGCTGTAGGAAAGGATGACAGGGGAGAGAATCTTCCTAAAGCCATCCACCTTAGATTGGAGAAATCATCTTGCAGCAACCCATTTTAACTAGTTTTTCTTGTTATCTAGCTGTTATACTAATTTGTTTTTACCTGATGATATAGCATGAGTAATGGCATCACCTCCAAAATTTTGGTAGCCTGGAGTAAAGCTCCATTCATTCCACCCTAGTTATGACTCTACTTCACTAACAAAGATATGAGAGAACTGTGATTTCCTTTAATCACACAGTGATATATTGTTAACAAACATACTAGCCTATATTTACTTGAATTATTCAAATTCTTACCTTTGTTATCACTCTGAAGTATAACCAGAAAAGGCAGAAAAATAAATATCTTAACCTTTAGATACTATAGGATATACAGGCAAATTTCAGTCTTTGAAAATTGTTTTTTAATGAATTTGAACATTCTGGAAATACACTTGACGTTTGTCATCCGAGGACTAACCTAGGTAGGTTTGTGGAGGTTCCTCTCCGGGGGGTGGGTCATTGGAAGATTGGCTTTAGCAGATTATTATACTAGAGGGGTTTTAGTATAAATTAGTAGAAGGAGCAGCCTCCCTTGACAAATTGCAACTTGGATATCTGAAATGTTGAAAAACACACACACACATACATTCATACACACAAATATATTTATCTATATACATATATATAGCGTGTATATTATTGATGTATATGTATGAATTATAGCCATATTAAAAAGTTTATACATACTTGAATGACCAACTGTATACACACATATACATATTGCATATGTATATATGCACACATATATACATCCATATACATATATATTTGTATTTATTTAGATGCAGGAAATTCTGGGAATCACGGCGCAACTCACAAATACTCATTACCCAAGGCAGCCATAAATTGTGAAATAGTTTCAAACTTCAACTTCTAGAGGGAGTTTTCTAATCTGACTTTCATTATACAAAGGACATCATAGGTATAGACTAAAATAAAATAAATAAAATGAAACTATAATCAACACATATCTATTGAATGATACTCTGCATACACATAAAAGAAAATATATATTTAGTATTAAGGTTTTCTTTCTTCATTGTTATTGCTGTTTTAACTAGCCCTTGTGATGATTGTCTTTTCTTCTAAAAAGAGTGCTTGCTGCTTCCTTTCTGCTATATACCTATTCCCCTGACTTCACTAGATTTCATGAATTCTGTGTCTTTACTCCTTTAGACCATGTGCAAGTTGGGAGGTGATGTATTTTACTCTGCCCTTCCATCAGGTTCAAGCTAACAGCAAATTACTTCAAAAGAGAAAGCATGTAAAAGATCAATATAAAATATCCCTTGCATAAACCTATGCTTTAGCAGCAAATATGAGGCTGAATATTGGAATATTATGTTTAGGGATGTTCACCTTGTAAACATTAGTTAGTGTAATGTGCAGATTCTGTTGACACCCAGTTACCTATAGACATCTGAAAGCTTTTTTTATGTGATTTATAGGTAATACAGTTTTGAAGAACTTGATATGTGTTGTAGCATTGGGAGTCTTGATAGAAATCTATTATTAATCTCATTATCCAGTATCAAAGAGTTCTAGACCACTGTAGTTGACTAATTAATATACTGCTGAGAAATTAATTAAAAAGCAGTGAAAGTCACTGAAGAATAATGTTCCTCTCATACTGAGACATGGGTATTTGAACATAGCTTTTTATTATTATTTTAATACCTATGAGAAAATAGAATTAATTCATTTAAACCTTCTTAGACCAAAAGCATAAAAGCCTTTTAAAAGGGACACTGTTTACATAACTTTTTAAAAGCATTTATTTTATTAATTTATCTATAGGGCATTATTACTCTACTCCAATGTACCTATGATTTCATTGATGTAACTGTTGCAACCCACTCATAATCATTCATCCCATGTG
>NW_020940200.1:0-1589 GCF_900497805.2 Vombatus ursinus | reverse complement strand
CAGTACAATGTTGACCTATCCAAGAGAGGGTTGCTGAATATTGACATAACTGCTACTGCAGTAGAATGTTGGCATTTTAAAGAAACGGTTGTTGAGTGTGGATACCACAAAGATCAACGGTCAGAAATCTGCAGTGATTTCAACTCAATTCAATTTAACAGATATATATATTAATTACCTAGTATGTGACTAGGAATACTGAATACAATGAAAAACTAATGCTCTGGATTATAAATATGATTTAATATTCATGTGTGTATATATATATACATGTATATACATACATACATATAAATACATACATACAAATCTATAATTATTTATATTACATACATATGCATATATATATCTATATATATATAGATATATATAGATATATAGGTGTGTGTGTGTGTATGTATGTGTGTATGTAAGATTTACTATAAAACTACGAACCTAGAAGCTGCTGGGAGATCAGATCACCCACCTGCTATTTTGATGGCTCTATGTCTCTTACCTTTTTTCAAACTAATCTAACAAATTATACAAAGACTTACAAACAGAAGTATATGATGTACTGCACTTTATCTAGAGGATGAAGGCCAATTTTTAACCCTATCCAGTAAAAGTGCAAACCCAACAACAACCAGTTGAAGGATCCTCTCTCATGAAATGGCTGCCCTGTGTGCCAGTACAATGTTGACCTTTCCAAGAGAGGCTTGCTGAGAGATGACATCACTGCTACCCTAGTAGAATGTTGGCATTTTAAAGTAATGGTTGTTGAGTGTGTACACCACAAAGATTAACGGTCAGAAAACTGCAGTGATTTCAACTCAATTCAATTTAACAGACATATATTTCAATTGCCTAGTATGTGACTGGGAAAACTGAAATCAATGAAAAACTAATGCTCTGGATTATAAATATGATTTAATATTCATGTGTGTATATATGTATACGTGTATATACATACTTACATATAAATATATACATACAAATCTATAATTATTTATATTATACACATGTGCATATATATATATATATATATAGGTGTGTATGTGAGTATGTATGTGTGTATGTAAGATTTACTATAAAACTACGAACTTAGAAGCTGCTGGGAGATCAAATCACCCACGTGCTATTTTGATGGCTATATGTATCTTACTTTTTTCCAAACTAATCTCACAAATTATATAAAGACTTACAAGTAGAAGTATATGATGGACACACTTTATCTAGAAGAAGAACGCCAATTTTTTACCCTATCCAGTAAAAGTGCAAGCCCAAGAACAGTCAGTTGAAGGATCCTCTCTCATGAAATGGCTCTGCTGTGCCAGTACAATGTTGACCTTTCCAAGAGAGGCTTGCTGAGTGATGACATCACTGCTACCCCAGTAGAATGTTGGCATTTTAAAGAAATGGTTGTTGAGTGTGAATACCACAAAGATCAAATGTCAGAAACCTGTAGTGATTTCAACTCAATTCAATTCAACACATATATATATTAATTGCGTAGCACGTGACTGGGAATACTGAATACAATAAAAAACTAATACTCTGGACTCCAAATCTGATTTAATATTCATGTGTGTGTATATGTATATATATAT
>NW_020940199.1:0-6019 GCF_900497805.2 Vombatus ursinus | reverse complement strand
ACTCTCATATCTCTAGATGTTCTAGGACTAAAGTGAAAGAGATGAGTGGTCTCTTTTAATTTCAAAAGAAACAGAATTTCCCCAAAATGCAAACTTTCATCTAGTAAACATTCAAGAGATACATGTTGGTCTGAAAGGAATTTTGTCTCCCTGTCTACACAAAATTCTACACTAGATCAATTAATTCCTTGAGCCCAGCTTTGCCTTTTAATGAAATGAGCGGTTTAAAAAGATTTGCATGAATGCTTAGGTTATGACATACCAATGCCTCTAAAAATGACAACTGTAGCCTCAAACAGGGTGGAAAGGCTCTGCAGGTATCCTATCCTATTGATGAGGACTAGAAGTTAGGGGTCCTGGAATCCCAAAATTGGGACACACGGTTCTTGCCCAAAAGAATTCAGCCTAAGCCTTCTTGCAGCCAAAAATAAAGTTTATTGGAGATTATTAGCCAGACTCTTAAGGAATCTGAGCACCTATGGGCCATTGGCTAGATTGTGAAAATCTGAGCATCTTAATGGAGACAAGATGGACCTTATATACAGAAAGACTGTGGGAGGGATCCAGGAGTGGCCAAGTAACCTATGACGTAATATCTAGGAGTGGCAAAGTAGTCTATGAGGTAATAGAATTCCAGGGAAATGGAGCCTAGGTGGGCCCAAGGGTGGGGAGTGACTTGGGGCCATAGGGAAGCAAGAGGATGGAGGACCAGGCTAGGTCAAGGATAACAGAATTGGGGGATTTGGGTGTAGCCAAAACAAGGGAATCATGGCCTGAGGGGAACACCAGAGATCTCCTTGATCAGGTGGGAGAATTCAAGGACAGTCCAAAGGTTTTCTAGGGCCCATAGACAAATGGAGACCAAATTGGGACACAGGTCTCACTTTGGGCCTATACCCCATCACTGAGCCCTCTTCTCTTTTCCCTCTAAAATATTCCATTTGGTGATCTCATCTAGTCAAATGGATCCAATTATTATCTCTTTGCTGAGGATCCTGAGATCTCCTTCTCCTGGTTTAACCTCACCATTGAACTCTAGAATCAAACTTGGAGTGTCTGTTTGACATCTCAAAACGTATGTCCTATACACAGCTTGGTCACCCTGGAGTGAGGCTAGAATGGAGTCCAAATCTGGCTTTAGATACTTTCTGTGTGAGCCAAGGCAACTCACCTACCCTCTGTCTACCTCAATTTATTCAAATGTACTGTGAAAATAATAACAGCTTCTACTTCACAGAGTTGTTATGAGGATCAATGGAGGTGATGCTTGTAAAGTACTTAGCACAATGCTTTCCACATTGTAGGCACTTACCAAATGCTTACTCTCTTCCTACACAGACATATGAAACTCAACATGCCCCAAACTGAACTTATTTTGCCTGGCAAACCCTGCCCTCTTCCTGTCTTCCCTATTACTACAGAGGGTACCAATACTGACCCAGGCTGTAAACCTGGGTGCCATCTTTGAGTCCTCACTTTCTCTCACACACACCCAGGTCTACGTTGTTCCCAAAGCCTGCTGGTTTTACTTTCAAAACATCTCTCACATACATTCCTTTCTCTCCTCTCATAGTTCTACAAAGCCACTGCATATCCTCCTCATTTGTAGCCTGGGCTATTGTAATCACCTGCCAGTTAGTTTCCAACTGAAGACTTTGAGTACTCAGAGGAAGATTCAGGGAAGATAGAGTAGGTCAAAAAACTTTAGGCTCTCCAAATCTCCTTCACAACAAAAGACAGACCTGATCCTCTCAGAGTGAACATAGAGCAGCAGAAATAAACAGAAGTTGGAGTAAAGCTGTTGTCCTCCTAAGGTAATGTGAGAAGACCCCAGAAAAGATGGGACCTCCAGGATTGGAGGTTTGGCAGGAGTGAAGTGCAAACATCTCCAGGTAGTGTCTGAGGAATTAACAAACAACAAACTCTGGAGGCAGCCTCAGCCTCAGGTACTTTCTCCTTATGGATGATGTGGGGCTGCAAAAGCTGAATAGCAGATGATTGAGGGACTTTCCACTCTTGAGGGACGCCAAGCACACCTGTGCTGACCTGATGAGGTCACAGGCTGTGACTGTGGGGGAGAAGGAGCGAGCACAGGCCTGGTGAATGTGGTGGCAGAGAAACAGGAACCCTGATGGCTGTGAACACTTGCAGGAAAGCAGAGCCCTTGCTTTCAGTTCCAGGGTATAGAAGTCAGGTGAAGTGTGTAGCCACCAGAGGGACCATAGGGAGTAAGACTATTTGTGGCATAGTGTAGCTTGGGGCCCTAGTTATGGTTTAGAGGTAGAGAGTTATGGTTTAGAGGGCCCCAGGACAGAAAATGACAGTAAGGAGGAATTGAGGCTTGGAGAATCACTCCTCATACCTCCAGACTAGAACTTAGTTAGAATAATAATCTATTACAAAGAAATAAAATGAAATAAAAATATGTATGCAAAGGAGAAAGATCCCAACAATAGATAGTTACTATGGGGACAGAGTAGACAGGGTTCATATTCAGTGGAAGATAGCAGAGATGAAAAAGCCACTCTCTTTTCAATGAGAAACAGAAAATGGTCACAAAGCCAAAAGAGTACTTGGAAGAACTTTAAGAGGAGTTTAAAAATCAAGTAAGAGACATCAAGGAAAAAACAAAAAAATAAAAAAGAGCAATTTAAGAAAATCAAGAAAATTGTGAAAAGAAAGCCAACCAACTGGAAACAGAAAACGAAAAACTTAAGGAAGAAAATAATTCCATGAAAACTAGTATTGGGAAAGGGGAAGCTAATGATGTTCTAAGACACCAAGAAATAACAAAACCAAACCAAAAGAATGAACAAACAGAAAAGAATGTGAAACATCTCAATTAAAAAAAAAGTGATCTAGAGAACACAGAAAGGAGAGACAATGTAAAAATAGTAGGACTACCTGGGAGTTATGACCAAAAAAAAAAAAAAATAAGGACCTGGCTACAACGTTATAAGAAATTATTAAGGAAAATTGCCCAGAAGTTCTAGAACAAGAAGGTAAAGCAGAAATAGTAAAAACAAATCCACCAATTACAACCTGAAAGAAATCCCAGGAAGACAACTTATAGGAATATCATGGTCAAGTTTCAAAGCTTCCAGGTTAAGGAGAAAATATAGCACATAACAAGAAAAAAACCAATCAATATTGTGGAGCTACAATCAGGATTACATAAAACCTAGCAGCTTCTAAGTTGAAGGACCATAGGTCTTGGAACACTATATTTTATAGATCAAAAAACTGGAATTACAACCAAGGGTAACTTACCTAGCAAAGTGAAGTATAATCCAAAATTAAAAAATGGATAATTAACACATTGAAAACTTTCAGGTATTTATAGGAAAAAGAGCAGAACTACTGACATATAAGAAAATTTAGGAAAAAAAAGGAAATTTGACTTGTAAGATCTGAGAGAAATATAAGGTAAACAGTAAAGACCAGTTATAAGGGACTCAATTAGATAATTTGTTTACTTCTTGTATATAAAAGTGTTATCAGCTCTCTTATGACTATCATAATTATTTGGATAGTTTGAAAGAAAGACTTGGGCTGAGCTCTCTATGATGGGGTGATTCTAAAAAATAAAACTATGTAGGGAAAAATAAAAAAAGAGTAATTATACAAAGAAGGAATGAAATGAACAAGTGATGCAGAAGAAGCAAGGGGGAGGGGTGCTAGTAGTACTGGAACCTTACTCTGCTCAGAAATGGGTTAAAAAGGGAACATATCCATCTGAAAACATATAAAAGTCTTCCAAAGGTAGAAAAAATGAGAGGGCAAAGGGATAGAATAAGGGAAGAACTTTTAAAATGGTGTGTAGATGAGGAATCAGGAGAGGAAATAATGATGAAGCTCTTAGAAATATAGGTAGATTAAGGTGAAGGGGCAGGGGGAGAGATGATAAAAGAGGGACTCTTAGAGGGGTGGGTAGATTAAGGAATAGGAGGGCAAAGTAGAGGGGAGAAGGAAATTTGAGTGAGGAGCGAGAGATTAGGTAGGGCCAGAGAGATAGTGAGGAAAAACAGGATGGAGGGAAATACACAACAAGAAATGATAACTTAGAATATGAATGGGATGAATTTACCCATAAAGCAGAAACAGCAGAACTATCTGGTAGTGGCTAAGAAATGGAGAAGTGGAATACTGAAACAGAGTACACATACAATACACAGTAGTAAATGACTATAGTAACTTTGTGTCTGACAACTGTCAACATTTAAGTTCGGGGGATAAGAATTCCTTATTTCACAAAAATTGTTGTGAAAGCTGTCAAGCAGTCTGGCAGAAATGGGCAGAGACCAATCTATTGACCATGTACCAAGATAAGGTGAAAATGGACTCATGACCTAGATATAAAGGGAAATAACACAAGAAAATGGCACAGTGGATAGAGCACCAACCCTGAAGTGAGGAAGACCTCAGTTCAAATCCAGCTTCAGACCAAAAACTTGACACTTATTAGCTGTGTGATCCTGGGCAAGTCACTTAACCCCAATTGCCTAAAAAGAAAAAAAAGGAAAAGAATATAGAACATATTACTTATCAGACTCATGGTTAGGAGAAAAATATGTGAAGAAAGAAGAGACAGACAACATCATTGAGGTATAAAATGGATAATTCCAATTACTTTAAAATAAAAATGTGTGTATAAATAAAACCAAGACAGTCAAGATTAGGAGGAAAGCAGAAAATTGGGGGTAATCTTTCATAGAGGATGTCTCTGATAGGGGTCTCATTTCTTAAATATATGGAGAACTTCACCAAATTTCTAAAATTACAACTCATAACCCAATTGATGAATGGTCTAGTGATATGAACAGGCAGTTTTTTGATGGAGAAATCAAGACTATATATAATTATATGAGAAAATGCTCTAAATCATTATTGATTAGACAAATGCCAACTGAAATGACTGTGTGATATCATCTTACATCTATAAGACTGGGTGAAATGACACATGCACTTCAATTAGAGAATGGCTAAGCAATTTGTGGTATATGATTGAGACTGACTATAATTTTAGAAATAGTGAGCTGGGTGATTTGGAAAATTAAGGAAAGACATGGATCTATGAAGGAAGATGCTATTTACCTACAGAGAACGAACTGACAGATAGAAATATACCTAATATCATCTTACATATATATATGTGTGTATAGATAATTTATGTATATGTATGGATATATATATGTAATATATATATATATATACACATTTAATTGCAGCATTCTTTAAGGTGGGGCAGGAAGAGGAAGAAAAATAGGATAAAAATGCACAGCAGAAAACATAGAAGGAAACAGAAAAGCGGGCTTGGTTTGAAAACAGTGGGTAGGATTTCTTACATAGGTTTTAGTAAAATGCAAATATATGCTTTTATATTGAATCTTTTCTTATGTTCTCCTATGTCCAAGGGAATGTTCTTTTTTTTTTCTTTTTTGATTTTGTATTTAAGTGTGCCAAATACCTGCCCCGACAGTAAGTTTCTTGAACCACTACTAAATTCCAAGTATTACTCCATGTGTTGCAGATGCAAACAGGAAAGTAAAGCAGACCCTATCTTGGAAGAATTTTGAATCCCTTGGCAGACAAACTTTCTTTTCAAGTAAAAAATAACATTACCTGTGCAGGAGCTGATAATACTGTGGTCTAGCTGTTTATCAATCACCTTGATTGAGGCTAGGTAAGAAATGAAACAAAGAATGGCCTCTTTTACCAAGTCAAAAAAAATCAATCTGGGAGGGGAAGACCCTCAGGGTTTCTGGCCAAAACTCATTTCTTAACTGGCCTTAATCACTGAATGGATATTGCCTCACTCAAACTGACACCTGAAAAAGACCTTAACTTCAAAAGGCCAAGGTGTCCCACTGCTTCCAGGGCCATCTTCACTCATCATGATTTATATCTTGCCACTGGACCAGGAGGCTCTGGGGGAGAAATTGAGGCTGTTGACTTTGCATAGCCCTCCCTCACTTAAATCCAATTAAATTGCAAGTCATGGCATCACTTTCCTGATGCT
>NW_020940198.1:0-1174 GCF_900497805.2 Vombatus ursinus | reverse complement strand
TTCTGACCATTGATTTTTGTGGTATTCATACTGAACAACCATTTCTTAAAAATGCCAACATTCTACTGGGGTAGCAGTGATGTCGTCACTCAGCAACCCTCTCTTGGAAAGGTCAACATTGTACTGGCACAGCAGGGCAGCCATTTCATGAGAGAGGATCCTTAAACTGATTGATTGTTGTTGGGCTTGCACTTTTACTGGATAAGGTAAACAATTGGCCTTCATCTTCTAGATAAAGTGCAGTACATCATATACTTCTACTTGTAAGTCTTTATATAGTTTGTGAGATTAGTTTAGAAAAAAGTAAGAGACATATAGCCAACAAAATATCAGGTGGGTGATCTGATCTCCCAGCAGCTTCTAGGTTCGTAGTTTTATAGTAAATCATACATACACACACACACACACACACATATATGTATATGTGTATATTATAAATAATTATATATTTGTATGTATATATTTGTATGTATGTATGTGTATGTGTATATATATATGTGTGTATATATATATATATACATACACATATATACACACAGGAATATTAAATCATATTTGGAATCCAAAGCATTAGTTTTTTATTGTGTTCAGTATTCCCAATCACATACTAGGCTATTAATATATATGTTTGTTAAATTGAATTGAGTTGAAATCACTGCAGGTTGCTGACCGTTGATCTTTGTGGTATCCACACTCAGCAACCATTTCTTTAAAATGCCAACATTCTACTGGGGTAGCAGTGATGTCATCACTCAGGAACCGTATCTTGGAAAGGTCAACATTGTACTACCACACCACTGCAGCCATTTCATGAGAGAGCATCCTTCAACTGAATGTTGTTGGGTTTACATTTTTACTGGATAGGGTAAAAAATTGGCCTTCATCTTCTAGATACAGTGCAGCACATCATATACGTCTGCTTGTAAGTCTTTATATAATTTGTGAGATTAATTTGGAAAAACGTAAGAGACATATAGCCATCAAAATAGCAGGTGGGTGATCTGATCTCCCAGCACCTTCTAGGTTCGTAGTTTTATAATAAATCATACATACTCACATAATACACACACACACACACACATATATATGTATATGTGTGTATTATAAATAATTGTATATTTGTATGTATATATTTATATGTATGTATGTGTATATACACATATTAATATTAAAT
>NW_020940197.1:0-6448 GCF_900497805.2 Vombatus ursinus | reverse complement strand
GGATAGGCTGTAACCTCTGTAGTGCCCAGCCAATGAGGAAACAGGGGAGGGAAATTCAAACTGGGAATAGGGAATAAAAAGCTGTGTATCTGTCTTAAATGTGTATGCTCACACTTTTTTTTTTTTTCTGGTTCACCAGTAGCTTCATGGAACTTTTGTTGCTTACAGGGGTGGACCTCACTTTCTACAGAGATGCCCCAACATCACCCACTAAACCCCCAGGTATCTTATACCATGACGGGCATGTAGTGACATGCCCTGATAGGCCTGGGAATTCTTATTGGACTTGTAACCTGGGGTGTTGCAGAGGAAGAGGGCCATAGGAAGCTGAAGGATGCACATGAAGATAGCTATCACAGAACTAAAGAATTAGACTGGGACACTCCATTGGGAGAAATAACCCCCATCAGTGACTGTACGAGAGACTGAGTAAAAGCTATTGATGGCATCATCATAGGCATCAAGAACATATCGCCACGCTATGAGTACTTTCAGAGATCTTTTCTCCTGGACTATTCCAACAAATGGGCAGGATTCCTGCAAGGCTCCTTTGAGGTCATTATGATTATTGCTCTTTCTGCGATTTGGTTTAATTGGTAGACATGGTGGTACAAGATGGTAGCTAGGTAACCAGGGAGTGGATTGTGTTAAAATTATATCTCATTTTGGTACCCCTGGCCACTCCCTCCCCTTTTAGTCAGTAAGTAATTTTTAGCAGGAAATAAGATTGCAAAAGGGAACCTGGAAGTCACATACAAATCATCTCAAAGATCAAAGGACCATCATTTTCAAATTGTATTATTTATTAACTAAAATTCACATCCTAGTGATATGTGCTGAATCAGGAGAAACCATCTAGGTGCTGCTTGCCACATAACTCAGATTTCTTCCCTTTACCAAACATTGTCCCCCAGCAGACATAATTTTGACACAAGTTCTGTTGCTTATTCTGAAGACATTCTATTTTTTAGAACATCCCAATATCTCCTTTCATTACAATCTTGCAGTTTATAAGGAACTCTATTGCTTCCTTTTGCTGTTTTGCAGCCTGGTGGGTTGGCATGAATTATTTTTCTTTATTTCACCACTATGTTATAGTCAGACACAAAACTGAGCCTTTCACCAGTAACCTCCATCTTCCAGAGAAAGGTATGTCTCCATTAAGCACTTTCATAAAGTTTCTTTCCAGTATGAATCCTCTGATGTAAAGGAAGACATGATCTTTGCTTGAAGGTCTTCCCACTCTGAGTCCATAGATGGCTTGTGCCCAGGATGAATTTTCTCCTATCTAAGAACTTCTGCACTCCAGTTGAATGCCTTTCCTCATTCATGTCAGTGATATAATTTCTATCTAGCATGAATTCTCTGATGGGAAATAAGGGCTGACTTTTGCCTGATGGTTTTACCATAATGATTACATTCATGAGGTTTCTCTCTTGTGTAGATTCTCTGATGTTCACCAAATTCCTCTTTCTGTCGGAAAGTTTTTCCACATTGATTACCTTCATAAGGTTTCTCTCCAGTGTGGATTCTCTCATGTTCAATTATACTCTTTCTACATCTGAAGGTTTTTCCACATTGATTACATTCATGAGGTTTCTTTCCAGTGTGGATTCTCTGATATTGATCAAGACTGGCCCTCTGTATGAAAGCTTTTCCACACTGATTATATACATGAGGTTTCCCCCAGTATGGATTCTCCAATGTTGAGCAAGATTGGAGCTGTATTTGAAAGTCTTTCCACATTGATTACATTGATAAGGTTTCTCTCTAGTATGGATTCTCTGACATACAGGAAGATTGGAGCTGTATCTGAAAGCTTTTCCACATTGATTACATTTGTAGGGTTTCTCTCCAGTATGGATTCTCTGATGTCGAACAAGATAGGAGCTCTTTGTGAATGTCTTTCTGCATTGATCACATTCATAAGACTTCTCCCCATTGTGGATTCTCTGATGCACAATACATATTTCTCTCCAAGTGAAGTCATAGGGACTATTACTCATGAATCTTTGCTTATGAGTTCCTTCCACAGAAAGGCTTAGCTCTGCAGGAGTCTCTTTCATTTCAAGTTAGAGCTCTCCTTCTGAAAGAAGACAACAGTAAAATATGTATACACAGACACATATACACATATATAATTATATTCCCTTTCCTTCATGAGTAGAATGTAAACTGAATTACATTCTATTTCCCTGGACAAAGAGAGAAGTCCTCAAACTTAAATGGGCAGAATCAATCATTTAAAAATGCCATTAGTTCACATCCAAAGGATGATTTACAAAAAACTTCACACGCAATTACTTTGGATCTTCACAACAACCTGTGACACAGGAGCAGCATTCTCATTACATTCACAAACCAGGCCATGGGTGCAGAATACCTGAATGATTTAACCCAAATCCCAGCAGCTAAGACTAGAACTAACCCTGTGACTGGGCACATTCAGTCCATAGTACTAGAGAAATTGTCTCCACTTTCAATCTTTCCTTCTCACTTTCACTTTCCTTGTCTGTACTTTTTTTTTTTTTGGCTAGGCAATGGAGTTAAGTGACTTGCCCAGGGTCTCATAGCTAGTAAGTGTTATGTGTCTGAGGCTGGATTTGAACTCAGGTCCTCCTGAATCCAGGGTCAGTGCTCAATCCACTGCGCCACCTAGCTGCCCCCAAAAGGTTCTTTCTGCAGTGATTCCAAACCATCATAATCAGGCATATAATGCTTTTGGGGATCATGCCATGATTACATCAAACTCTGACTGCATCTGATAAAGTGCAACATATTCTTTTAGTTTCTCAACTTGTTTCCAAACTCCCAGGAAGGCTGGATATTCATGTGCAAATGGTTACAGGCATGCACAGACCCTCAGTGGCTGGCTGTAACTGCAGCACAGTAGTCTTCTCATTTCTGGGTTACTTTGTAATTACATCTCATCAAAGCTGTAATTGCCAGATCAAGATGTTCCTTGGGTTTGCATTCTCACAGCAGAGATAACGCCACTTTGGGGCCATTACGGTGGTGTGTGCACAGTAGAGGTCACAAGGAAACCATCATGGATCACCACAGCCTTTCTACAAATACCCACCTTCAAGCGCCCCTCATTGCAATGCTAAGGTTGTTTTCTGCTGTGAGCCCATCCCCCAATTTACGTCACTGTTCTTCTGTTTGGGAGTTTTCCAAGGCCTTGGTTGGCAACACGGCTTGGGCACTCAGTAGAGTTTCAGTGAGAGTGTAGCTAGTTTGCTGGTGGTAGAAAAAAAGTTATATCTGAAGAAATTCTTTCCTTACAAAGTTGGTTTTATATATAAACATTGTTTCTAAAAAATAAAGAAATATGTGCAATTGACCTTTAAGTTCATTTATCGTTTAATACACTACTTGTCATGAGCTAATAGAGAAATAAATCTTTATATATACAGTAATTAGCAATTCATTCTATTGACTAGTTAGGCAACTAAAAACAAAAAATGAATTTCCATCCATCAGCCAGAAAGCCTGTCCAATTTTCCTCCCATTTTCCACCTCATTGTGTGTGTGAATGTTTTCATGGTATTTTGTTTAAAAATCAGAATACAGCTGTGGTGCAGTGGTCCTCAAGTCAGAAAGACCCTAGTTCAAATCCCACCCCAGAAACTTGTTGGTTCTATGATCCTGGGCAAAGAGTTCACAGGAACTCTTTTTGCCTCAGTTTCTTCATCTGTAAAATAGGTATAATAACAGTAACTAATTCCTAGGGTTCTTGTAAATATCAAATGAGATCATATTTAGAAAGTATGTGGCACATAGTAGGTGCTAGGTAAAGACTAGCTATTAATTTCATCATTATGATTTTGATTTTGACTATTTTCTCCCCAATTCTGCTCTCCTTCCTAAACCATTACTATCCTTACTCCATATTCCTTTATTTCCCTGTTGAACTAAATGTATTTTGATTTGAAAACACTCTCTTTAACCTGGATTGGCTAAAAGTGAGGTTCACCACCTATTGCTCCTTCTCAAACTATCCCCATTTTTGTACACTTGATTATGAGGTCCTTGAAAGCAGGAAGTGTGTTTTGCTTTCCTTTGTATGCCCAGGGCTTAGTACAGGGACCAGAACATAGAAGGTGCTCAGTCACTGTCTATTGACTGGTTGACTGGGCCCAAGGCTGATACCAGCGCCCTGCCTCTTCCTCAATCCCTGCATTCTGGTCTTTCTCCTACTTGCCAAATGCATCTTTGAGCCTCCACCTTGTTTCTGTCTCTTTCTTGCATCTAATCAACTCTAACCTTTGTTGGGTTCCAACCATGATGGAATCTGACCAGACCCAGTACTGAAGATCACAGAGGCTTCTTTCTAGGCTCCTGAAGGATCTCATACTATGGTGCACCTGGGGGTCTCTACCTTGCAGCTCCCTAAACTGAGGTGGCAGTGACCTAAATTAATCTGGCCAATGATTCTCCAAGAATGGGAAAGAGATTGAGCCATAGAGATCAGGAAAAGGACTTGGGTTGATGATTTTTGCAAAATTTAGCCTTGGATTACTTCCAATTTAGGCAGAGGGCTTCACTCGTCCTTACACACTGCTGAATGGAGAGAGAGAAAATCATGGAACCAGGCTGCTTCAGTCCACTACAAATTTAGGCTACATTGTCTCACCCGGGCCCTCGTTGTGACAATGCAATCCTTTGACATCACCTGATGCCACTCACCAAAGCAGCTTTTCCAAATCTTTTCATTCCCCCCTACCTACACTTATGGCTCACTCCCACCCCACCCCACATCCACACCTTCTCACCTGAGAACTGTTCTCATATTTCACTGAAAAAATTGGACGTTTACCCTCCTCCTTTCACATGAATCAGATGCCTTCTTTTTCTTTTTGACCCCTGCACAGATGAAAAGGTCATCTTTCTGCATGCTAAAGCAAATCCCTTTACCTGTGCAAATAATCCCATTCTATCCCGTCATCCACCTCATAATATTCCATCCTCTGGTATTGTCAATTTATCTCTAATTTTCAGTCTCTCACACATGAAAGACTCCTTTCCTATTGCCACAAATAAAACCATTTCTCTCTAATCCTCACAACACTCTCACTTGATCCATCCATCCCCATGAGACAGTGTCCAATATCGTTCCTCCTTTTCAGAGCTAAACAGCTAGAGGTGGTCACTTTACAACTGGTGTCTCCAACTCCTTTCCCTTGCTTTCTTTCAAACTCTCAGCAGTCTAGCTCCCAATTTCATTGTTCAACTAAAACTGTTCTCTCTAAAATTACCAATAACCTCAAAATTGCTAAATTCCATGGACATTTCTTAATCCTTATCCTTCTTGACACTTGATCACCCCTTTTTCTTGATACTTTCTAGGTTTTAGTGACACTACTCTCCCCAGTTCTTCTCCCATATCCAAAACTAAACTCATTCTATTTCCCCCAACCCTCCTTTCTTCCTATGTTCCTAATGCTATTCAAAACATCTTCACAATGGTCTAAGCTCACAAGTAAAGTGCCATGCACTCCTCATCCACTCTCACATTTTCACACTCCTTTACCCTCATTTTCAATCCGTGCAAAGTCCTGTTGATTGCACCTTTCTAACACCTCTAACTTATGCTACCTTCTCTCTCAACATTGTCACTTTCTTGGTTCAGACCCCAATCACCTCACACCTGAGGTATTACAAGAGCCTGCTAGTTGGCCCGGCTGCCTCATGTCCCCCCAGTCCAGTCCTTCCTCCCCGAAGTTGTCAAGTTTGTCTTCCTAAAGCTCTCCCCTACCATGTCCCCACCTCCTCTACAACCTCCAGTGGCTTCCCAGCAAAAGGATCAAATATAAAATTCTCCCCAGAGCTGTTAGAATACTTCATCACCTCCCCCTCTCCTACTCTTCCAGTCTTCTTTCACCCTATTTCCTCTCCATATATGCTATAATCCAATTGTAGGAGCCTCCTTTCCATTCTGTGAACAGGACACTCCACCTCTTAACTCCATGAGTTTTCTTTGCTATCCCTGTCCCCTACAATGTTCACCCTGGCATCCCTGAAACCCCAGCTAGAGCCCACCTTCCATAATAAGCATTTCCAAGTCCTCTTTAGCTTCAGGGCCTTCCCTCTCTTGACTAGCTCCAATTTGTCCTGTCCTCAGTGCATTTCTACATAGTTGTTGGCATGTTGTCTGCACCACCAGACTGTGAGCTCCACAAAAGTAGGGGGACATTCCTTGAATCTCTCTATGTCCTTAATGCTTAGCACAGGGCTTGGCACGTAGCAGGCACTTAAATGTTTTTTGATTTGAAGAAGTTCTGAGAAAGAGGCCTTATTGTGTAGCTTAATCCATTTTGGAACTTTCAGGAGAGTTCCATGCCCCCAAATTCCAAACAATGACTTCTTACAGGCACAAAGATTGATCACTAGAAAGGAACTGAAAGGCCATGGAATACAACCCCCTCATTTTACATATGGGGAAACC
>NW_020940196.1:0-1033 GCF_900497805.2 Vombatus ursinus | reverse complement strand
GACTTCTTGGAAAACTGAGGCAAACAGGGTGAAGTGACCTGCCCAGGGTGACATGTGAAACTGCATTTTCATTCAGGTCTTCCTGACCCCCGACCACACACTCTATCCACTGAACCACCTAGATAATAGATGTCTACTCATATCAGCGACTGGACAAGTACTCCTGCATAGGAATAGAAAGAGAATCCATGAGGAATCTTCTGTGTGCCCATAGAAAGAGAATATGTGAGTTCTTCGACACGAAGAATACAAAGAAAGAATCTAGAAGGGTTTGGGGATGTCAAGATAGAAATCAATCGTCTTTTGGTAGGGGTAGAAGGAATGGCCAAAGAGATGGAGAGAAGGTGCCAGGGGCACTTGTCCAGTTGCAGGTCTTTGTCTCTGCCTGCGGGGCACCTGAAATGGTTTCAATCAGATGAGCCAGCTGGAGCACAGGAGAATTGTCAGGATGTCTTGGCTGGGCTTGGATTCGGGGGGCGGGGGCGGTCAGCGCAAAGCAACGCAGTAGGGCCCGTGGCGGAGGGGAGGGAGAGCCGGAGCAACGGCTGGGCGCAGGCTGAGTGGGGAGAGCCAGTCGAAGAGCGAGGCCCGTGACGGGGCGTTGGGCCGGATTTCTCGGTGGGGGTTCGGGCTCCTGCCTCACAAAGGGTCTCTCTGACGTCAGAGACCATCAGCTCTGCTCTGGCGCTGATTGCCTGAGAAACCCTGAGGGCCAACAGAGGAAATCTGACCCGGCCAGAGTTTGCAGGAGAGTGGCTGAACGTCCACCTGATGCTCGCGGTTCGCTAGGGGTCACACTGCACCTGCCTCAACACCTCGAAGCTACTTGGCTTAAAGGGTAATGGTCCCCAAGTGGTACTTATCTGTCCTTGGCTTTTCAACCCCTCGGCATCTGAGGGGAGCCAGTTGGCTGGAGCGGGGAACACCTCTCCCTCGGAGGCAGCTGCAGACAGACCCAGGGGCTTCATTCCGCAACTGAAAGTCAGATCAGTGGCCCCCAGGCTGAACTTCCCAGATCCCAGTTCCCCCTAGG
>NW_020940195.1:0-1055 GCF_900497805.2 Vombatus ursinus | reverse complement strand
GCAATAAAAACTAATGCTCGGTATCCAAATATGATTTAATATTCATGTGTGTATATATGTACATATATACATACATAGAAATATACACATACACATATATAATTATTTATAATACACACATACACCTTTATATATATAAATGTGTGTGTGTGTGTGTCTCTGTGTGTGTATGTATGATTTACTATATCACCCACAAGCTATGCTCATCGCCACAGGTCGCATAGTTTTTTCCAAACTAATCTCACCAATTATGTAAGAGACTTAGAAGTAGAAGTATATGATGTACTGCACTTTATCTAGAAGATGAAGGTCAATATTTTACCCTAACTAGTAAAAGTGCAAATCCAACAACAGTCACCTGAAGGATCCTCTCTCCTGAAATGGCTCCCTGCTGTGCAGTACAATGTTGACATTTCCAAGAGAGCGTTGCTGAGTGATGACATCACTGCTGCCCCAGTAGAATGTTGGCATTTGAAAGAAATGTTCTTGAGTGTGGATACGACATAGATCAACAGTCAGAAACCTGCAGTGATTTCAACTCAATTCAATTTAACAAACATATATATTAATCTCCTAGTATGTGACTAAGAATACTGAATACAAGAAAAAACTAATGCTCTAAATCCAAATATGATTTCATATTTATGTGTGTCTACATATATATATACATATATATGCACACATACAAATATATACATAAACATATATAATTATTTATAATACAAACATATACATATATATGTTTGTGTGTGTGTATGTTTATGTATGTATGATTTACTATAAAACTACGAACCTAGAAGCTGCTGGGATATCAGATCACACACAAACTATGCTCATCGCCACAGGGCGCATAGTTTTTTCCAAACTAATCTCACAAATTATATAAGAGACTTTCAAGTAGAAGTATATGATGTACTTCACTTTATCTACAAGATGAAGGCAAATTTTTTAACCTATCCATTAAAAGTGGAAATCCAACCACATTCACCTGAAGGATCCTCTCTCCTGAAATGGCTCCCTGCTGTGCAGTACAATGTTGACGTTTCCAAGACAGC
>NW_020940194.1:0-8250 GCF_900497805.2 Vombatus ursinus | reverse complement strand
TCTCGGTGGTTTGCTCCTCTTCTCCATTTAACTAAGGTTACCTAATGCAATATTATCACATTAATCACTCCTTAGTCAATGTATTGCTTCTATTTCTAAAAACAGTATTACCCATTTCTAAGTATAGTTATTGAGATAGTGGGTTGGCTTGTACATTTTGAACATCTGAAAAAGAGTAACATAGGATTCTTCTGGCAAATGGAGAAATAAAACATTTTTAAAAAATTTTCTAAGTGGTGATTCTATTAAAAAATCAAATACCTCACTCAAAGTAAAAATATACATTTTTGTTCCTGAGTAAAGTATACTGATTTAATATTATTAATAAAAATTATTTATCGAGTACCTACAGTGTACCTACCAGAATATTAAGCAAATGTAAGACATTATCTAATAAATACAGATCACAAATACCACTCTTTACTCCTTCCTTTCCTTTCCTTTCTTTTCCTTCCATCCCTCCCTCTCTGCTCTTTAAAAACAAAAACAAACAAAAAATTCTCAAAGCAAAAAACAGAACAAAAAACTAACCACCACCAAAAAGGCCATTTATTCTTGCACTGATTTACTGATTCATGATGCCAGGTGACAATATAGTTTCAGAAATTCAGATGAAATAGGCATTGACACTTTTTGCAATTTCCAATGGCAGGATTTCAGAGCAGGTGAGTAAATTAGTTCAACTAAAATGAGTGTTAATAAATTATTGCCTTTCATCATGCTATAAAAACAATATGGACAAGGAGATGAATTTTAGCAAGGTCATTCTACTGTCAGTTTGTTGCTCATGTAAGCTTAGAAAGGGGAAATGGAATGGTACAACTTACTTGTGTATTTTGGCAACAAGGATTCTGGAGCTCTGCTCTGGAGAAGCCCAAGGCTGGAAAAGCGGGGGTTCTGTAGGTCTGGATTGAAATGAATGGTCAGAACTACATGAGGATCTGAACAGTGTGCCTATCCATCCTTAAGCTTCGTAAGTGTTTGAATCATCTTCACAAAACAATTTTCAAAAACACTGTAGTACTACTTTCTAAGGTACCAGAAAATTTCTCATGGTACAGAAAAGATAAGCATATAACCTTAGGCAAAGTATATACATGATAGTTATTGTTTTCCTTTAATAGAATCATTCAATGGAATTGGAATACTAACCTTCCGTTGTAATAACAGGACTTTGTCAGATCTTGCTCATGTCCTACCAAGATGGCTAGGTTTCAGTTACAGTCCCATTAATGTACAATATTTCCACTTGTTGCCAACTGGACTGTTGCCAATTGACTGGTGCCAATGGACCGATCTGGGTAAGTTTGGAGAGGCTTATTGCTGAATGAAGTCTGTGATTTGTTAACTAATTTTAAGGGGGGACTAATCTGCATGAGTGGAGTGTTCCCCATTTCCTACTAGGTAGTTCCTATATTCCCTGAGTAAATAATAGATCCCTGAAGTATTAAAATAAGAAGAGTTGATAGTTGAGTACTTGTGATGTTTGCAGATAAATGATCCAGTGGCCAAGGGAATAAAATTCAGGTTCCATTACATAACAAAATAAAATGGCAAGAAGAGCTTTGGGGGTGAAATGAGGTAGAGAACAATTTATTTAGTCTTGAACGTTATTTTTTTTAAAGTATATTTTATTTCTTAAGTAAAATTACATAAATGAAAACCTGCACAAAATGGGGAAGGCTCCAACATGATGGTTCTAATTGTTTGGTACTAGGTCATACCACGAGGAGATCCTACACAATCACATAAACAGTACATTCCAAATAGAAACAGGCTGAGAGTAAATATATTTGACTTGAAGAAACATAAGCAAAATAACAACAACAACAACAAAAATAGCACCCCTGACCCCAGATGAAACCAGCAAAAATCTGGTGTTAACAGTAATGTATCAGAGAATTATAGCAGATGCAAGCAAGCAAGATAGTGAGGAGCAAAGGACATTGCAGAGGGAGTGATTTAATTGCCCAGTGTGATCAAATATGGCACTTAGAAGATGATATTAGCAAACATTTAGAATCAGGAAACAGAAATCTCCTAAAAAGAAAGATGTAGGTGGGGTCATCAAATTTAGTGATATGGATAGGGAGAAATAAAATGGACCAAAATCACTTTCAAAGCGATTTTGGAAGATTGACTAAGCAATAAAATCCCCAACATTGTTGTCATTGTTCCAAGAAGCCATTGCTGGAGTTCTAGGTATCATGCTATTGTTCAGTCATTTTATTCTTATCCGACTCCTCATGACTCCATTTGGGGTTTTCTTGGCAAAGATACTGGAGTGGTTTTCCATTTCCTTTTCCAGCTCATTTTACAGATGAGGAAACTGAGGCAAACAGGATTAATGACTTGCCCAGGGTCATGAGAGGAATTAAATGGTAGAGATTTGGATGGTAATGCTTTGTAATGCCTTTCAATGTGTTTTCTATTTACTCATTTGCATACATGTTATTTCCCCTTTGAGAGGGTAAGATAAGGTAAAGGTCTCTGTTTTATTTATTTGCTTTGTAGTATTACTGGGCCCTAGTACAGTATCTGGAACATGGTTAATGCTTGGGGCAGCTAGATGGCACAGTAGATAGAGCAACAGGCCTGGAGTCAGGAAGACCTGATTTCAAATCTGGTCTCAGATACTTACTAGTTGTAAGACCCTGGGCAAGTGACTTAACCCTGTTTGCCTCAGTTTCCATATCTGTAAAATGAGCTGGAGAAGGAAATGGCAAACCCCTCCAGGATCTTTTGTCAAGAAAATCCCAAATGGGGTCATGAAGAGTCAGAATGAAGAACAACAAAATGCTTGGTCATTGGTTGATTAGGCTGGACAAAGGTACATTATGCAGGTAAGAAGTGAATTGAGAATTGCTTTCTTAGCACGCATTTCCAGAGCTTGATACATTCTTATACATTTTCAGGGCAGAGGAATTTTAGATTTTGGTTTATTAACAACCTAGTTAAAATAGCAATATATTTACAAATCTGTGATTTAATTGGTGTAGGCACCTCTACCAAGTAAGACCATTATCTTTACAGTGGCATTAGTACATCAAATCTTAGAGAGTTGTCTGAGGCTCAGAGAGGTTCTAGGGCATGCCCATGAGACAGCTAGGTGGTGCCACAGTGCCCAGAGCATTGGCCTGGAATCAAGAAGACCTAGTTCAAACTCAACTTGCTGGCATCAGTTTGTATCCTGCATTGCCAGGATGAGGATAATAATAGTTTTCCACTGTAGAATGAGGATAATAATAGCACTCCCTTAGGGTTACTGTGAGGACAAATGGGATTGAATGAAATATTTGTTAAATGCTTAGCACAGTATTTAGCACACAGTAGGCACTTCCCTTCCTCATGGTCCCATGATTGGTAAGAGTTACACGTGGGATTTAAGCCCAGTTCATCCTGACTGGAGGTCCACCATTCCATCAACCCCCACCAACTTTGCCTCTTAATCTGCTGGTATGTTATTATTATTAATAATAAATTATATATGACTGCTTACCAAATAGGCCTATTATTTCCTGATTCTGAACCCAGGTCAAGAAAATAAACCAAACTAGTTAGCTTTATTATATGGCAAGAGGGCAAGTCAGTGATATTCTTCCTACAAAATCTTTATTTCCTAATAATCCTTTGCTTTTATTACCTTTGATTCATTCTTATGTCTGTCTAGCCCTTCTATATAATCACCTAGACATTATAAAACTGGTGGGAAAGATATTGCTTGTGTGTTTACAATGAGGCAGTATGCCTCTTAGAGTCCATTTTCCCTCTATTTTCAGCACAGGGGTACATGTGCCTTTATTTAGTCAAATAACCCATGAGACACTTTACGAAGAAGAGATAATGACAGCTTTAGTGTGACTGTTTTGTACTACGAACACCCATACTTATCAAAGCATGGTGCAATTACCAGCTCAGTCCCAGTCACAGAAGCTTTCTGTCTTTCTCTTTCCCTACTAAGCTCATTCCAGTGAATTGTACCCAGATGATATGCTCCAACAAGTGTATTTGCAGTTCATCCATCTTTCAATGCAGGACAGCCTTTTACAATAAATCCTTTAGTACTTTGCCCCATTTAGTTTTAGAACCATAGTCTTATTAAAAATCTTTAATCTTTTATTTTCCTTGGAAGACTATTTGCAAACACAGTGATCCTCAATGGAGCTATTTTCCTTATTTGTATCCTGAAATTTTCTTTGATAAAATTAATTTCTATCCAATTTAACAAAAATTTATTAAATGTCTGTTGTATCAGAAAACTGCCAGGTGCTTGCAGAGGAGACAAACTTTAGATGAAGTCTGGTCTTCTGGGAGCTTTAAGTCTAGTAGAGGATATGCCACATGCAGATTAACTAAAAATTAAAATAATGTGTAAGTATATTAGCAAGGTACAAAATGTGTTGTCCAAGATCTGAAAGGGGACCATAGTATTTGTACATTTTATTGTCAGCTACTTCCATAATGTACAAAAATTTTAAAAATAAGTCTCAGTTTCAGTAACTGTAAAAAGGAAATACTATCTTCTGATAGTCTGCTTATCTTTCCCACAAATACATTTAATACGTCTGTGAACCAAACATTGAATTGTTTAATTTCCTGTAATGGTCTTTTTCTTGGTCAATGTGTCCTGTTTATTTCTTACAACGTTATACGTAAACTGGTTTTTTTAAAGTAGTCTTTAGTTACCATTATGACTTAAAAGCATTTGGGACAGATAGTTCAGGATGATGAGTGATTGACAAAAATCATAATTAAAAATTATCTGGAAAATCACAACCCCGTGGTGAGGCTCAGATTAACCTAAGACTTTAACTTGAGTCTCATTTTATTTTGACTCCCCTCCCCAAAATTAAAAGCCTTGTAGATCCATCATAACTCTATATCAGTTCTTTGTTTTTTTGGGTTCTATTTTAAAAACATAACACTATAAAACTGCTTCTCAAACATGTATTGGTTTTAAGATGTTAGGGTTTATGTGGACCACTTTTATTTTTAGTCTTTAAAAAAGTTATCTCCCTGATAGGCTAATTGAAAAAACATTTCACCAGGATTTAGGATTTTCTTAAATCAATTGATGGACACTCTAAACCTGACTCATTCCTTAGTTAAATATATTTCAGCTTTTGTTCTAGGTACTTTTATTCTAGGCATTTTATTCTATTCGTCTGAGAAAGCACATTCTTCATTTAAGAGTGCCTGTAATATTTAAGACTTTTGGCCTTTTGAACACTTCCATATTGTTTTCTATACTTTTATAGGAAAGAAAAAAGGAAAGGACCAAGATATCACTTGGTTGAAGAAAAGTAGTATCAATGATCAGATTGACTCCTGATCATGTATATACATGCTCCATATCTACCATTTTTAGAGAAGTGTCTCGAACTACTAATTTTCTGAATTAGGAAATCAAAATGCTGAATATGAGAACTTTAGTGTGTCTTCTGACATATTCATACACTGATAACTTAAGGAGATATTAGAAAATGCCACACAATGTGGGAGGAATTTAACAGGGAAACCACAAAGTCACACCTCTATATAAGTGTAGTTTCTATATTTCATAATTGACTCTAAAATGTCTTGCATGGATTGCTACCTTACCTACTCACTGAAATATTTTAAAAATATCTAGAGAAAAGTACGATGTGGATTGCAGTCCTCAGGAAATTAGGTGGCACAGTGGCCTGAGTGCAGGGCTTGGAGTCAGGAAGTCTTGAGTTCAAATGCTATTTCAGAAACCTATTAGTTGTGTGACTCTGGGCAAATAATTTAACCTCTTTCAGTCTCAGTTTTCTCATTTATAAATAGAGGAAGTTGAGCTTGACCTTTCAAGTCCCTTCCAAATCTAAATCTATGATCCCTGCTCTACCACTCAATAGCTGCATGATCTTGGGCATCTCTGTGCTTTAGTTTCTTTATCAGTAAAATAAAGTTGGACTAGTGATCTCTAAAGTTCCTTCAAAGCCTCACATTCATAATCTCTGAACAACACCCAAACCAGGTACTCAGAAAGAGACATTCAACCTCAATGATCCTTTTAATTACATGTTTGGTACAAGAAACATTAGGCAGTTAAGAGTGTTAGGGAATGTCAATAGATAGCATTAGATGATTAGAATCAATTAGAAATACTGAAAGTTGAAAGAGGAAGTGGTGAAAAATTAGCATTTGATAGGTAATAGCAGAGAAAAAAAAACTCCACCCTGTAGAGCAACTTGTGGAAGTGGAATAATATCTGGTACTATGTCTTTAGTAAAATGAAACAGAATTATCAGTCATTTTGGGTTCGGCACATACATTATGTGTTTGTGTGGTATACACATATAAGATGTGTGTGTGTCTATCTACCTATCGTGTGTGTGTGTGTGTGTGTGCATGCATGCACGCACATGCATGTATATGTGTGTATGTGTATGAGAGAGGTGGGGGAATGGAAGGAAAAAAATATTCTGGTCAGTTGTCTTAGATAATGTGGCTAAGAGTATTACTCATTTTGAAAAACTAGCAAGATAAAGTAAAAATGACAATTTTACAAAAGCCCTTCAATAATGTTAAGGATGTTGAATAATTCAAAAGATAGGGGCCCACATCTAAAATTATTCTCAGATGAAATTCTCTGGGCAATTTAAGAAAATGAATAAACAAATAGGTCATTTCATTTACTTCAAGGAAAGAAGTAGAATAACTAAATACCAGAGGTCAGTTACCAAGAAGCTTTCAACGAAATGATGAAAAAAAAAATGATAAGGTCCTAATCCTCAAGTTATCTATGGTCACTGAAAGCCTAAAGAAGAGTTCAGCTAGGAAGGGGAACAACTACTGTAGGCTCATTGATTTCTGGGGAGAAGGGACCTTTACTTCTACACCGGCCAGCTCACGGTTCTGCCAGATCATTAACATTCTATAGTATGAAAACTGTGTTGGGCCTAATCTCCTTAGAATTTGGGGATAAGCAATTTAAAGCAGCTGAATGTTCTTTGAGGACCAAAAAATAACAAGAAAATATCAGCATTTCCACCATGATTTCTAAGACTATGAAATGATGTCCCTATGTGTAAATTTCAAAGGAAGAAGAAAGCTCACAGAGAGAGGAAATTAGTAATCAGCACAGAGCAAAATTATAGCTCTGAATTATAGCAGAGAAATTTGGATGATGGGGCTTATGAAAAAGTAAGTAGTGTTAAACTGAAATCTCTTATTTCAAAAAATTCATGGACAGAGGTCTCACTTTTCTTTCCTTAAATACAAAGCAGGGCTATAGGTTTTTTTTTAATTTAATGAGACTTTTTTTTAAGTAAAGAAACATGGAATATGCAAAAATGTTTCAAATAATGCATAACTGGCTTAAAATTTCTATGAAATAAGTAAAGACATTTTCAAAAAAGTTGAGTTCTAAAATTTTAAGTAAAATATCTACATCATGTCAGTAACAAGGCACCCAAAGCCAATTTCCTGAACAGGAGAAAGATGGAACCTTAATGGCCCCTCTGTATCAGATCATGTTAGTACTATCCAAAGATCTCATATAAAACTAGATCTGATGTAATAGGTCACTAGAAGGAGTCAAAATGCTCCAACAGTTCTGAATTTGTGACAAAATTCCTTCTTCAAAGAATTCAGTTCAAAGCAATGAGTTTTAGAAGTAATATAGTTTTTTAGTCTTTAGAAATGAGGAAATAAAAGAAGCATTAAATTTATTTGCCATAAATGACTTAGTATTCAAAATGTGGGCTAATCAAGACTGTGAAAACAGCATCTTTGCTAGTTTGTGTTGAAACAGTCAAATTTTTTAGCCCAAAACAAAAATCAAGAGTAGCAATATAATATATTGAAACATTACCCTCCACCAGAAAGACTTCACTGAGAAATACGATCCAAGCACTTCATTTTCTGAGAATTCCTAGAAACAAACAAATATTTAGCTAAACTCTGAGTTTGTTTCAGAAATATGTTAGCAAAAAAACCAAAATAAAAACAAAAACAAAAAAACTACGCTTTCCATAAATGTTCTGAATGTTCTTCATATCTCTCCTGGAATAGATTCCTGTCAATGATGTTGAGGTTTAGAGAAGAGGGGTTTTTTTTTGTTACTTTGTTGGACATCGTCCACTTACCATTTCATTTTTGGGGACTCTTCAATAAATCTCTTACTCTCTAACACTTTCACTATAAATAGCAGAATTATTAATAACATTCAAAACAATTTTTCAGGTGAAATAAAAATTTTCCTTTTCCTTAAAAAAAGTTTTA
>NW_020940193.1:0-1008 GCF_900497805.2 Vombatus ursinus | reverse complement strand
ACACACACACACATACATACAAATATACAATTGTTTATAATACACACATATAGACACACACACACATATATACATATAGGTGTATGTATGTATGTATGTTTATCTCTATGATTTAGTATAAAACTACGAACCTAAAAGCTCTGGGACATCAGGTCATCCACCTGCTATATTGATGGGTATATGTCTCTTACTTTTTTCCAAACTAATCTCACAATTTAGAAAAAGACTTACAAGTAGAAGTGTATGATGTACTTCACTTTATCTAGAAGATGAAGGCCAACTTCTTACCCTATCCAGTAAAAGTGCAAACCCAACAACAATCAGTTGAAGGATCCTCTCTCATGAAAAGGCTGCAGTGCTGTGCTAGTACAATGTTGACCCTTCCAAGAGAGGGTTGCTGAGTGATGGCATCACTGCTTCCCCAGTAGAATGTTGACAGTGTAAAGAAATGGATGTTGAGTGTGGATAACACAAAGATCAATGGTCAGCAACCTGCAGTGATTTCAACTCAATTCAATTTAACAAACATATATATTAATTGCCTAGTACATGACTGGGAATATTGAATACAATAAAAAACTAATGCTCTGGATTCCAAATATGATTTAATATTCATGTGTGTATATATGTATATATATACATACAACTATATAATTATTTATAATAAACACATATACATGTGTGTGTGTGTATGTATGTTTATATGTATGATTTACTACAAAACTACGAACCTAGAAACTGCTGAGAGATCAGATCTCCCACCTGTTATTTTGATGGCTATGTGTCTCTTATTTTTTCCCAAACTAATCTCACAAATTATAAAAAGACTTATAAGAAGAAGTGTATGCTGTACTGCACTTTATCTAGAAGATGAAGGCCAATTTCTTACCCTATCCAGTAAAAATGTAAACCCAACAACGATCAGTTGAAGGATCCTCTCTCATGAAATGGCTGCAGTGGTGTGGTAGTACAATGTTGACCTTTCCAAGATAGGGTTGCTGAGTGATG
>NW_020940192.1:37929-41880 GCF_900497805.2 Vombatus ursinus | reverse complement strand
AAGGGCCTTAACCAATCAATCAAAGAACAATTATTAAGTACATGTGATGTGCCAGTAACTTTGCTAGGTACTAGACATACAATTATAAAGAATAAACAATATGTATTTTCAAATTGCTTGCATCCTACTAGGAACAATAAATAGGTATGTAAAGCACATACATAAAACAAATACATATAGCATATGCAAAGTATTTCAGTGTAGATAATTTTGGAGAGAGCGTACTAGCAGTTTTGAAGAGGGATCAGGAAATGATTTATGGGAAATAGATTGCATGTGAGCTTTATCTTAAAGGAAGAGAGAGACACTATGAACTGGAAGAAAGGAGGGAGTGCATTCCAGGCATGTAGGATGTTAAGTGTAAAGGCATAGAGATATGGGATGGAACGTGAGGAAAAGAAAGAAGGCCAATTTGTCTGCACCACAGAGTATGAGAAGAGAAGTAGTGCTCAGAAAGGCTGGAAAGACACTTTGGGGACTTTAATTGAAACTTAAAAGTTGTAGAGAATATTACTCTTTGTGCTTATCCTGACTTGAAGATAAACAAAAGAAATCTCATTATTTTTAGGTCTGTACTATGGGTCAAATATTCTTTCTTTGTAACTGAGCTGACATAAATTAGACATTAGCTTGAATGAATAAAAAAATTTCATGTGATTGTTAACATTTTGTGTTTCTCCCTTTTAAAAGTTGTCTACTTTTATCCTTGAGCAACTTATCCAATATAGGTTGAATATTTATTTAATGTTTACAAAACTCAACATATCTGTAATAGAATTTGCTATCCTTTTACTTAAATTCACCCATCCTCCCAATTTCCTCTTTGATTGAGTGAAACTCCTTTCTTCCCATCACCCAGGTTCATAATCATTCTCAATACCCCCTTCAAATCTCTCTATACCTCATGCTTCTCCATACTGTTCTCAATTCATATGGCTACCACCCAAATCTAAGCCAAGTCTGTATGATTACAATGGCCTCCTAATTAGTCTCCCTGAATCCAGTCTCTCCTTACTACAATCACTGCTACATTGCTGCTCCCAAACTGATTGATCAAAAACCTTCCACCTCCTCTTAAAGTGCAGATCGGACCATTTTACTCCTATGCTCAGGATAATTCAGGGGCTCCCCTTATCTCTGCTTGTCATTAAAAGACTTTTAGAATTTGTCTTCAACTTATTTTTCTAGGCTGATGACATATTACTACCTCCTTACATATTCTATACTCCAGTTAAATTGAACTCCTACCCATATCTATAATACTCTTCTTCTTTATCTCTGCCCAGCCTCTTCTCAAGTTCTCATTTGCTCCAAACTCAAGTTCAAAGGGTTCTGGCCAGAATTATAATTGAATTGAATTGGATTGATAATAGATTTAGTGCATGTTAGAGGTGCAGAGACCCCTAAACAAAGATATGGAACATCCAACAACTTTTGGCTGACACAAATAGAGACTGACTCAGTCTCTACCCTCTCCCAAAGGCACTCAGATCTTCCATATTAGTAAATCTCAACTTCCTGAAGACAGTCTTCACTCTAACTATGGGAGAAGAAAGAAATTTTAAAATTCAGGTTTGTAGCTTAAAGTTTTTGATTGAAAGCAAAAGAGAAAAGGGGAAGAAATTCTTCCTTAATCTGTACTAATACAATTGTCCCGCAATCCCTGGAAGTACAATTTTTTGGAAATAATCTGACTGTCTAGTGTAATTCAACAAACTATTCAAAATGTGTTTCTAACTTAGAAATATAACTTTAGCTTACTTTGAAAAAAATTGGGTGCTAGAAATCACTATGCCCATATGCAGATGAAAAATTTCAATGTGTTTTCATTTCTTGAATGCTATTTAAGTACATAGGATAGGTATAATAATGACACTTTTTTCTCTTGAACTTACACACTTTTAATATTGTTTTAGAGTTTCTAGTTATTAATATTGATACTTTCACCTATCAATTTTAGGAAGCTTTTGAAAAAATATTGCATCTATTTCTAAATTCTAGTTGAAGAGTGACCATTTTTGTAGTCTTATTTTTGGAGTCAAATGTAATCTGTTCTTATATTTTCCTATCTATTTTTAGAGTCTATTAATAGGTTAAATTTAGAGATTAAGCCTTTAAGCCTATAGGAATGAGCTACTTTGGTCTCCCCATTTTTATTGATCCTGCTTTTTGAATTTTCTAGCCTAGTTCATTTAAGTCCAAATAAGCTTTGCAATGAGATTAATGATGAGAAAAAAGTTAGGGTTCAAAAATATTGGTTACCCTGGGATCAATTTACCTGTGGACAGTCATTGATCAAATATTATGACGTGAATCTCTAGTTCTAAAAAAAAAAAAAAACAACAACAAAACAACAAAAAAAACCCAACCTTTCATTACTTAATGCATTCGAGCCCTTGCTGTAAAAACCTTCTTTAGCATAACACCTTCCAATGGATCTTAATTAAGAGAAATTTTAAAGGATTTGCCATAGTATCATACAATATCCCTACTTCCAAACTCTCTTCAGAGGTCTAGTCTTGTATTCTAAACTTCTTGCTGAATAGCTTCACCTTGGTATTCTGCTGGCATCTCAACCTTAACATGTTTAAAATCAAATTTGACATTTTCTCCTTAAACCCATCTTTCCCCCTACCTTCTCTGTTTCCGTTAATGGCACCACAACCCTGTAGACTTTTAGGCTTACAAATGTAGGTCTTTTTAAAATATATTTTCTTCTTCCTCACACTGTGAATTGAATCAATTGCCAATTCAATTCAATTCTAGCAAAGAAAGATTAATTAAATGTTAGAGACACTATAAGAAGCTAGGGGGCACAGTGGATAGAGTGCTGGGCCTAGAGTGAGGAAGACTAATCTTTCTGAGTCCAAATCTAGTCTAAGACATTTACTAGCTGTCTAGTAAGTCACTTAATCCTGTTTGCTTCAGTTTTTTCATGTGTAAAATAAGCTGGAGAAGGAGATGGTAAACCACTCCAGTGTCTTTGCCAAGACCATCCCAAATGGGGTCACAAAAAATAGGACACAACTGAAATGACTGAATAATAAAAGAGATGCTCTTCCGGTGCTAGGGTGTACAACTTCCCTGTTCTCAAAGAGCTTACCTATACTGGAAAGATACAACATATACATAGATTAACCTAATCTAGGGTCATTTGAGGATAGAAAGCACACTAACAACATAGGGGGAGATAGATTAGGGAAATCATTAAAAAAGTACCTCAGATGAGCCTGGAAAGAAGTAAGGAAATATAAAATACATAAATGAGAAGAAATTGCATTCCAGCACAGGGCATAACCTTTATGAATTCATAGAGATAAGAAATGGATTATTCATTTTAAGAAATTAACAGAAACTAGTTTGGTGAGAATGGGAACTAGCATGGTACTTTGGAAAGACTGATAAATTTGGAGTTAAAAGGTGTATACTTAAATCTTGGCTCTGTAACTTACTTCCTGGGTGTCTATGTGCAATTCATTTAATTTCTCTGGACCTCAATAAATTCAAATGCAAATTGAGGGGATGGACCAGATGGCTTCAAAGGTCCATTCCAGATCTAAATCTATGGTCCTATAATCTTGTGAATGTAGAGTGCTTAAAAAGGACTAAGGAAATATGCCTAGAAAGGTAGGTTGGATTTTACTGTGGAGGCTTATAAATGTGAATTTGAGAAGTTTGGGTGTGTCTGTATGCCTGTGTGTGCACCTGTGTGTTTTCCTTAGAAGAAATAGAAAGCCACTGAAGAACCTGTCAATTTCTGTGACTTCTCTCATCACAGTATCACTCTCATTCAACCCTTCCTTTCCATTCCTATTGCAAATACAGTAGTCTAGGCCTTCATTTGTTTTTTTTCCTTTCTTTCTTTTTCTTTCTTTCTTCCTTCCTTCCTTCTTTTCTTTCTTTTTTTCTTTCTTTCTTTCTTTCTTTCTTTCTTTCTTTCTTTCTTTCTTT
>NW_020940192.1:0-37919 GCF_900497805.2 Vombatus ursinus | reverse complement strand
CTTTCTTTCTTTCTTTCTTTCTTTCTTTCTTTCTTTCTTTCTTTCTTCCTTCCTTCCCTTCTTTCTTTCTTTCACAGGGCAATTGCGGTTAAGGTCTTGCCCAGGGTCACACAGCTAGTAAGTGTCAAGGGTCTGGTCTGAGACGGGATTTGAACTCAGGTCCTCCTGACTCCAGGGCTAATGCCCTATCCAGTGTACCACCTAGCTGCCACCCTTCATTCATTTCTGCCTATGAAATGAGGATAAATGGCTGGTCTCATCTGATGGCTTTTCCATTTTCATGACCAGTGATTCAAGGAGACATACCTAATCAACAATTTATACCACATGGAATTCAAAATAATGATATTTTTGTATTTTAAAAATAATCATTTATTTAATCATAAAATAAGAGATAACTCTTAATATACTAATATGTCAAAGCAAACATATAAATAATGAAATACATCACAATACACACATCAGTATAGATTATGCTCTTTGACCACTACATACTTAATAGCTACAGTCACTCACTTTTAGAAACGTGTCAAGAAGGTTGTAGGGGAGGAAAACCTCAGGCTTCATTGGTTTTGGTCCCATTCAAGATCATCTACACCACATGAAATTGCTTGTCAGATCACTGGTTGGCTCTTCAGCAGGCAAAATTCTATTTTCTCTACTGGAACATAGTTTTCATAAGTTTTTTCAATTAATCACATCCTTTAAAACCATATTTAGAAAAAGTTAGCTTTTAATGTGAATAGCAGTTCTTTGTAGCCTAGTGAATCACAAATCTCACAGTACTGGCTCTCTGTGGGCTAAACAAACCAGCCTAACCCAGTTACTCTAAACCAGATGCTGCTCTGTTTTTTCAACACTAAAGCTCCCTCTCCTTTTCCTTCTCAAGCCAGAGGGGGCAGCAGAGAACAATAAACTCTTAGTGAAAGGTTTCACCCCTTTCCAAATCTAGGGGATCCTCAACGGTTCGTGGTCAATGAGGTCAATTAGCTCTCCAAGCAATCAGGAATCAGTTAGCAAACATCTTCTATTAGCTGTCTGCTTCTAATATTTACAGCTCAGACAAAGTAGCTTTTTAGTCTCCCTTTCCCTGCCCTCACCTTGTTTTCAATTCTTCTCTGCTTCTTCTGCTGCTGCTACTGCTGTGTTTTTTCAGTGTGACCATCCTGATTTTCAGTGATTCATCTTTCATGTAAAAAGTCAAAACACCCCAAATTTCCCCTATCAAATCATATTGTTGAATCATTTCAGTCATCTCCTACTCTATGACCCCATTTGTGGTTTTCTTGGCAAAGATGCCGTAGTAGTTTACCATTTCCTTTTCCAGCTCATTTTTGAAATGAGAAACTCAGACAAACATGATTATATGACTTGCCTAGGGTCACATAGCTAGCAAACTTCTGAGGCCAGATTTGAACCCAGTATTCTATCCACTGTGACACCTACCTACCCTTTTAAAGTCATACCTGTCTCCAAATGTTTATATGATTTCTCTTTTTTTGAGTTTTATCTATTTCAGTTATAAACCATGTTTTTTGGTAAATAGCTGATATATCATGATGCTTTGCAGTTTGAAGTATTCAACATGGTAATCTATCTCTTTGGCAACCCCCTCCCCAAATTATTATTTACACTCATAAAGCTCTAGTTTTTTTCACATAAATAAATACATTTTAAAACAATTTTAAATAACTAATAATAATTTCTGAGGAGTATACAATTTTAATGCAGAGAAAACTAAAGCTATAGAAGGAAAGTTAGTCACTTTGGCAATGGCTGTAGTTATCTTTGAGTTGTCTTTAAATAACTTTGCAAGTGAAGCAAAAGGTGTTTTAGAAGTTGACACGAGACAAGTTCATTGTTCGTACTAACATTAACAAAAATGATTTCAAGAATGCCGGATAATAGCGATTTGGAATACTGTGTCTAAGCACCATTAGGAAGATATTAAAAGCTAAATGAACAAAGAATAATTTATCAAAGCAGAAAGTAACAATTTCTGCAGCTCTGTGAAGTGGAGCTAGCAGTGACATGCAGAACATGACTAATTAACACTCTACCAGCAGGTGCATTTCTTTAACTCTGCAATTACACGTGAGCTGAAATATCCTAAGCCCTTACTACCAGGAAGGTACTCCATAAATAGGAAAAAAGTCTTGAAGACTATTGCCATATTTAAATTTTGGTGGCTCTAGCACATTTCTACCAATTCTATAAAAAATATAGAACAATAAAATTCAATTCTATAAACAAACTCTAAGACATTTTCTCATCACCAGGTACAATCTATTAGGAATAAAGTTTTAGAGATCAAAATGTATTTAGAGTATTTAGACTTTCTATCAACATCATTTGAACAGTATGTACTGAACACCATCTGTTGCCACCTTGTTTCAAAATGATATAACAGCTAACATATGAAAAGACATGATAATGTGCATCTTAAAATCTTTTTGGGAGTGAAGCGTGTGCATCCTATTGGTGCAACTGTTAGAATACATTGAAGAGAGTTTGGAGATGCAAGATTATTTCATGGCCAAATTCAATTCACAAAAACATGGAACAAAAGAATTGGGTCAATTTTAGAATTGAGTCATATCTGACTACTTTAGTACCTAGTCATTAGGAAAAGTTGAGGACAATTGCCTTTAAATCACTTACAAGAAATTTAAGCCTTTTTTACACATTAAGATAGATCCATCAATTTGTACAGTGACGTTAGTAAGACAATTAAGGACTTTGAGAAGTATATTAATTCCAACACTCTAATAAGGTCCCTATTTAGTGATATTTTCTCTTTCTCTTCTATGACCCTTTCCTTCAATCATAATAACTTACTAATAATTGTTCTCTAAATGCTAAAATTAAAATGATCGATTTTTAAAGCTAGAAGAAATCATTCAGTCCGAACCTGTTCTTTTACAGATGAGTAAACTGATAATCAAACTTACTCTAACAGGGTAATTTATTTTGGTATGTTAATGGGTCTACAATATTTAATTAACCCCAATAAATATTTATTAAGCATCTATTATGGGTCAGGCACTGCAGTGTACACTGGGGGAAAGGGAAATATACTATTCTTTTACTGATGATCCTTAATGGATTATAACCCATCTATGAGTGCGTATTGTGTGTGAGTTTTTTCTTTGCTCCCCTGTAAATTCAACACCTGAAGTTCACTCAATATGTTGATCTCCTTCTGTTGGAGTTGATATTGCATGGATACTAGCAATTAGTCAGTCAGTCCTCGTTAGCTCTTCGTATGTGATCTGCTCACCTTTCTCTCTCTCTTCCCAACCCCACCAAACATGTCTCTGATTACATCTTTTAGAAAAATTGGGATAAAAGGTCTAATTACTGGTTACTGTTTTATGAAGAAATACATATTATTAGATTAAAAAATATTTTGTGGACTCTGCTGGACCAGGTATCCACAAAATACACATATGAGACAAGAATGATTAATCTGTCACTCTGTGGGATAAACATGCATTTCATTTTTTAAAAACTGTATGAAAATCAAACTTAAGCTATAAGCTACAAAATCTATTATTGTCATCATAATGGATCTGTTCATTTAAAATATATTTGCTTAAAGAGAATAAATATTTAACTGGCACATAATAGAGATGGATGAGCATGAATGTATTTGATCTCTGTGGATGGTTGGGGGTACTTCACTATTGGCATATAATTGGATAATCTGATCCACCTGGTGCTCTTAAAACACTGATGGCTGAATACATTAACATATTAGCTGAAAATGTTTCTAGTTACCATTTATCATTTGTTTTTCTGCACAGAAAGAGACAGAGAGCAGAGGTAATGGAGAGAAAAGTAATTTTCTAATGAATTTGAACTTTTAACTGATGAGGTAAACTCACTTCTGAGTAAAAACTGATTTTAATGGATTATTTCAACTGACTCTTTTGTGGGCTGTTGAGTTTTGCACTTTACTGAGACAAGCATGAATTAATAATATGAGAAGTCACTTCTACCATTAGCATAACCATCACCTCATTCTTATCCTTTCCCGTTAGCCTAAGCTGATAAACATGCAGAATGAATGTTATGAATGCTCTTCTTCTCACAATACCACAAACATTTGACTCCATTTTTGTTATTAGAGGGATTTTTTCATCTGCAATTTTAATATTTCAGAGTTTATGTGATACTATGATTTCCATCCTCAGCATTGATGGTAACCAATAGGGTAAGGAAAGAATTTACAGGGACCTAAGAAGCCTTAAGAGTATTGCCAATGCAATGTACTGGGGAAAAACAGCCCACATACACTGATAGGTCAACTTAAAGAATAAAAACAAAGTGTTTAGGTGGAGAAAGGCACTGACAACTAGGGGAAATCAGGAAAGGTCATTCACAGGAGGTTAAGTGTTGAACTGAGATCTGAAGAGAGCCTATAGGAAGTGAAAGTTTAGCTCAGCATTCCAAGCATGAAAGTCAGCCTGTGAATGCTCAGAGAAGAGAGATGGAATATTGTGTTCAGGAAACAGACAATGTACCTGAAACAAAGACTTTGTTCTTCCCCAGGGAACCCTACAGAAATTTTCTATCTTGCCATAGAAACCCTTTATTCCAGAAGCTTACTCTAGCCCTGGAATTCACATGTGAAAAATTCCCTCTGCTTGTGTCCTGGTTTTTTTTTTTCAATCATAAATAAGAAAGCTATGGAGAAAATATTCATAAGACAGAAAGGTGTGTCATATAAACTTCTCCCCCCCACCCAGAGAGCTGTTTGTTAAAGATTTATTAGCATACTACTGGTTGAGTATGTTAAATTTTGGGCAATTGGTGAAAGGGAACACAAAGAATATACATACTACTTTAATGTACGTGAGACCTTCACAAAGTCTGGCCATATGCAAGGTGATAGAAATCTCACAAAAATGAAGGAGGCAAAAATATTAAGAATTTTTTATTGACTGTAATAATTAAGAGTGTAAACAATGAAAGGCTTTTGAAGATAGTATTCAAACATAAATAAAAACAAATTAATTTAATCCCATCAATTGGAGTCAGTGAATAAGTCATAGAAACAACTGCTCATTTAATCAAAGAAATTAACAAGATTGAAATCAGTCTTTAAGATGAATTTATCTCAAAATACTTTCATCAACAAAAGAGAGCAATGATCAATGACTTGGGTGTGCAACTAGCAAAGGAAGAGTATTTTAAAAGCAAAATTAGAAATTTAGAGAATAAAAGATGAAAAAATTATAAGGAATAAACTTAAACAAAATATTAAATTAATAAAACCTGGAAGCATTTAAAAACATAAAAAATAGATAAACTGCTAATCTAATGAGAGAAAAACTAACTTACTAACATAAAAAATGAAGAACAAATGAAGTAGAAATAAAAGGCATTGTTATGTTATTTTTCTCAGTTGTATGATTGAACAAATAAAAATTAAACAAAAAATGGTGCTTTAACAAAATATCTAGCTATTTGCAAAAATACATTGTTGTTCATCCTTTTTTTGCAAGGCAATCGGTGTTAAGTGACTTGTCCAGGGTCACACAGCTAGTAAGCATCAAGTGTCTGAGGTCAGATTTGAACATATGTCCTGCTGACTCCAAGGCTGGAGCTCTATCCACTGCACCACCTAGCTGCCCCCATCCTTCATTTTCAAAAAGAACCAATGACATCATGAGATGATACCTTGACTTATGCATGAATTGGATTTAAATGAGACAGTGTTGGGTAAAGCCTCACTCTTCCTGTGTCATTGAAGCTCAGTGGCAGGACTAGCAATGGCTCAGGATGCAGTGGATGATGTTGGCATCTTTAAAGTCTAACCAAGCTCTAAGCACTCCACAATACTTCCTTCAGCTGCTTTCATGGCTTTTGGAACAAATTGTTTTTAATCACTCATTCTGCTGGGGAAAGTCTTCACATACATGGGAGCAAGGAGAAGTGGTGGTAGCTTAAAATCTAAAGGTAGCATTAGTGAGAAATTGATAATTATCATAATCCAACCTCAGAAAAAGAAATTGAACAAGTCATAAAAAACATCTAAAGAACTCTTCCCTTGTTCATATTTGTTTGTGGAAAAGAAGAGTTCAACAGGCTTGGGGGTGGAGCCAAGATGGCAGAGTAAAAGCAATTACTTGCTTGAGCACTCCCCCAAACCCATTCAAATACTTGTTAAAAAATGGCTGTAAACAAATTCTAAAGGAGCAGAACCCACCAAAAGACAGAATGAAATGAATTTCCATCACAAGACAACCTGGATGGTTGATCAGAAAGGTATATCATGCCAGGTGGAGAGAAGAACGCAGTTTGGTGTGAGTGTACAGGCAAAACAGACATCAATGAACATGAAGCAGCCCTCAGAGGACTGAATCAAGGCAGCTGTGGCAGTTTCCAGACTTCTCAACCCAGGAATGTCAAAGACAACTTAGAAGGTCAGTAGGAAAAATCTGTGACTGTGGTGAGAGAGAAGCCTGGTCCCAGCCCCAGGCCCTGCACTTGGTTCCCAGGTGACAGTTGCTTCCAGAGCTTCCAGCCCACAGACTGAAGGGGAGTCAAGTGGTTGATCAGAGGGGGATTGCAGGGATCTCTTTGCTGAGGCAGGATTCTCTTGCTTTGTATGTGCTTGGATCTGGGTCAGAGTTCTGGGTAACTGGGTAGGAGGAGTGCTGGAGTGGTGGAGTTTGTAAAGGTGGTGGAGAGTAAATCCTGCTCACAGTTCCAAGGCAGAAAAGAGTGCTTGTGGTCACTCATAGACCAGAGTACAAAGAGGACGAAAATATACAACCAGAAGAAGACAACAAAGTCAAAGCTCCTACATCCAAAGCCTCCAAGAAAAATATGAATTAGTCCTAGGCTATGGAAGAGCTCAAAAAGGATTTTGAGAAGCAAGTAAGAGAAATAGAGGAAAACTGGGAAGAGAAATGAGAGTGATGCAAGAAAATCATGAAAAACAAGTCAACAGCTTGCTAAAGGAGACCCAAAAAAATACTGAAGAAAATAACACCTTAAAAAATAGCCTAACCCAAATAGCAAAAGAGGTCCAATAAGCCAAAGAAGAGAAGAATGAATTAAAAAGCAAAATTGGCCAGATGGAAAAGGAAGTTCAAAAGCTTACTAAGAAAATATTCCTTAAGAATTAGAATGGAGCAATTGGAAGCCAGTGACTTTATGAGAAATCAAGACACAGTAAAACCAAACCAAAAGAATGAAAAAAATAGAAAACAATGTGAATTATCTCATTGGAAAAAACAACTGACCTGGAAAATAGATCCAGTATAGATAATTTAAAAATTATTGGGCTTTCTGAAAGCCGTGATCAAAAAAAGAACCTAGACATCATCTTTCAAGAAATTATCAAGGAAAACTGCCCTGATATTTTAGAACCGGAGGGCAAAATAGAAATTGAAAGAATTCCCTGATCACCTCCTGAAAGAGATCCCCAAAGAAAAACTCCTAGGAATATTGTAGCCAAATTTCAGAGTTCTTAGGTCAAGGAGACCTGCAAGCAGCCAGAAAGAAACAATTCAAGTATCATGGAAAGACAATCAGGATAACATAAGATTTAGCAGCTTCTACATTAAGGGACCAGAGGGCTTGGAATATAACATTCTGAAGGTCAAAGGAGATAGGATTACATCCAAGAATCATCTACCCAGCAAAACCGAGTATAATCCTTCAGGGGAAAAAATGGTCATTTAGTGAAATAGGGGACTTTCAAGCATTCTTGATGAAAAGACCAGAGCTAAATAGAAATTTTGACTTTCAAATACAAGACTCAGGTGAAACATGAAGAAGTAAACAAGAAAGAGAAACCATAAGGGACTTATTGAGGTTGAACTGTTTACATTTCTGCATGGAAAGATGATATTTGTAACTCATGAGACTTTTGTCAGTATCAGAGTAGGTGGAGGGAAAAAATTTATATGTATGTATGTAGATAGATAGATAGATAGATAGATAGACAGATAGATAGATAGATAGATAGATAGATAGATAGATAGATAGATAGAGGGCACAGAGGGAGTTGAAGATGAAGGGGTGATATCTGGAAAATAAAATTAAGGGGTGAAAGAGGATTATTCAGGGTAGAGAAAGGGAGAGGTAGAATGGGGTAAATTATCTCACATAAAACAGACAAGAAAAGGTTTTTACAGTCAAGAGGAAATGGGAGAAGGTGAGAGGGAATGAGTGAATCTTATTCTCATCAGATTTGGCTTGAGGAGGGAATAGCATACCCACTCAATTGGGTATGAAAATCTATCTTACCCTACAGGAAAATAGGGGGAGGAAGGGGACAAGAGAGCAGGGGGATGATAGAGGTGAGAGAAGATTGGAGGAAGGTGTAATCATAAGCAAACACTTTTGAGGAGGGACAGAATCAAAAGAGAGAATAGAATAAACATGGGGTGGGATAGGATTAAGGGAAATATACTTAGTTTTTCACAACATGACTACTACGGAAGTGTTTTGCATGACTACACATGTATAATCTGTATCAAGTTGCTTGTCTTCTTCATTAGTGTGGGTTGGGAGGGAGGAAGGGAGAAAATTTGGAACCCAAAGTTTTAAAAGCATATGTTAAAATAATTGTTTTCACATACAACTTGGAAATAAGAAATATAGGAAATGGGGTATAGAAATCTCTCCTGCCCTATAGGAAAATTGAAGGGGAAGGAGATAAGAGAAGGGGGGAGATAGAAGGGAGGGTAGATTAGGGGAAAGGGTATTCAGAATGCACTCTGTCTTGGGGTGGGGGGAGGAATGAAATGAAGAGAAAATTTGGGACTCAAAACCTTGTTGAAGTGAATGTTGAAAACTAAAAATAAATAAATAATTTTTAAAAAAGAAAGAAAAAAGAAAAGAAGGGTTCAATTCATCTAGAATGTGGGAATATATCTTGAAATGGAGGTGATCTAAAACAAATGACATCAAAAATTATTTAAAATTAGTAAAAATAAAAATAAAATTAATAGAAATTAATCTTGTGCTCTCTTAAGAAAGGCATAACTTTAGCTAAAAGGATGTGATGACCTCGCTGTAGTTTGCCCTACTATGACCATATCTGAAATATTGTGATCAATTATGAATACCAAAGTTTAAGAAAAAACATTGATGAGTGGGAAAGTGTTCAGATCAAGGCAATCCAAATGATGAATGTCCTGTTTCTATGACATATGGATCATTTGAAGTTACTGTAGGTGTTGTCTCTGCAAGATAAGACTCAGAGAAAGTATTGTTTTCAAGTATTTGAAAGACTTTTTGGAAAGGTGGAGGAAGGCTTAGACATGTTCTTTTAAGCAGAGAGGGTGGAACCAGTAGAAAAATGATGGATGTTGCAAAGAGGATAGTTTAGGCTTGATATGAGGACAAAAGTTACTGATTGTTCAGTCATTTTTTCAATCATATCCAAATCCTCATGACCCCATTTGGATTTTTTTTGTCAGAGATACTGGTGTCATTTGCCATTTCCTTCTCTACCTCATTTTGAGGAATGATGAAACTGAGGCAAATGAGATGAGGAAACTGAAGCAACCAAAGTTAAGTGACTTGACCAGGGTCACACAGCTAGTAAGTGTCTGAGGCCAGATTTGAACTCAGGGAGATGTCTTCTTGACTCTGGGCCTGACTCTCTATTTGCTACACTGTCTAGCTGTCTGTTACTAGTGATTAGAATTGTACAAAAGTAGAGTGGGGTGGTTGGGGAAATAGTAGTTTCCTTCACTGTGGAAGATTTCAAGCAGAAACTAGAAGATCAATTGTCTGATATGTTATAATGGGGATTTTGTTTGAGATATTAGACTAGATAGTTGTTGAACTATTTAAAAATTTTTAAATTGTTGTTTTGTGATTTTCTATACTAATTGAACAAAACTAGTTGGTGCAACTGTCCCTGTGTATGAAATTTTGCACTGTTTATAACAATGGAGCATCAATCTTAGAAGTACAAGGATTGGTCTGCATGATAGTGCCCTCCTATATTTTTCTCAATATGATTTGTGCAGTGGTTAGAGCATTTGACTTGGAGTCAGAAAGATCAAAGTTTGAGCACTGTCTCAAATATTTTTTTAGCTGTGTGAGCAAGTCGCTTAATCTCTCTCAGCCTCAGTTTGCTTTTTTTTTATAAAAATGTAAATAATAATAGCACCTTTCTCGTAAGGACAATCATTGGGATCAATTGAGATAACATGTAAAGCACTTTGTAAACCTTAAAGTACTACAAAAATACTTTAATAATAATAACATATTTTAGCAATTATGTATAATATACAAAAATATCTTGCTAATAAATTATATAGATATTATTATTACATTTATTATTATATTATAGATAATGTATTCAAATTGTTTATTCTATCAGTATATATCATATAATTTATAATATATTGTATAATATTATATAACATATATCTGGAATTACTATATGTCATATTTATATATTTAAATAGTGCTCATAATTTTGGGGAAGAACTCTTGGTCTACAACATAGAAAATGAAAATATTATTTAAAATTAATTAAGCATGTTTACCTCTTTTGTTATCAACCAAATCTTTTAAAATTCAAAAAGTCTTTTCCCCGCTTTTCTTTTATTTGGAATATCAATATGGTATGAGCTCTCATTGAGGAGCAGTTGTGGTACCCTGTAATTTAAACAAGATAAGAGTTGTTTCTTTTTTTGTTTGTTTGTTTACTTATAATTCAGGAGGAAATGTTTTATATGATGAAGGAAAAGTAAAACCCTCCCTAATGAATTCTATAAAGGCTGAACATTAGAAAATGACTTCCCTTTACTTTAAAAAAATACAAAATAAAACTGATAAAATCAAATTGGGGAATCATAATATGAATATCACAGGAAAATGTGAAGAGGAACATTACCTCATTAAGTAAGGAAAAATCATAGTACTTGAAAAGAGCATTTTCATTCAAGTATATCTCCCATTCTGCAGGGTGGGAGGTTGAAGATGGAGTTACATTATTAAAATATATGAAATTTCAAATGAAGAAGCAAGGTGAGAATATGATTGTGTTGTATGAATTAACTAAGAAATAAACAGAATTTTATGCAACTTTTTTTTATTTGGTTATGTGAAAAAGCTCTATATCTGAATGTGCTAAAAACTATTTACTAGAAAGCCACAGTTTATAAATCTCTATCCTGATTTTGCTGCTAACTGAAAGAAGCTTTGAGTCTTTTTGTGAACACAAAAGGCTCAATGATTGCATAACGTACACCACGTGAAGGTGGAGTTCTGCTAGGAGTGTTCTAGTCAGTTGGTATATTGTTTACATCAGTTTGTCTTTCTTCCCTCAAATTTGATGCTATGTATATTTATAGGCCTAACCAGTTCAAATGATATGGTAGACTAGACATTCAAAATCCATTTTAGCAGAGGGTTTTTTGTTTGTTTGTTTGTTTTACTTGCTTGAACTAGCTTGACGGATGAACTCTTATGCAATGTCGAAAGGGGCTATATTCCTTTAGGCTAGCAAATTCTCACCTCTTATCCTTCCAATCCAAGCGATATAGAAACATCAGCAGCCTAAGAATAAAACATCCCTTCCCCCACCAGCACTTCCCATTTATTCATTACCATCTTTCTCAGTCCTACTATTATTATGCTCTAATTCAGCTATCAGGCCCTATTGTAACTCTTACCATCTGTATTATATTATTGATACATTTTCCTTCATTTCGATATCTTTCTCTCATGCTCCTTCATATTCTGCAACTCTACAGTCTTGGTTTTCCTGAAAAAATACTGCTTCGATTGACATCCTTTTAAATACTGTTTGTACCTTCTTGTGCATGTAAGGGTATGTTAGAGCCAACTCTAATTTCTTGAGAGAGCTAGCCCATCCTTAAATTATTGTCAGTGTAAGTACTTATAGCTCAGAAATCATCTAGGAATCAGGACTTGATTTATTGTTTTATTGATAGTATAGATTTAATAAAGTTTTAATAATGCAAATTAAACTTAATTGTTAAACATTTGTCAGCACAACCTAGTGTGGCTATATATACATCGCTTGAGCTCAGCAGAAGTGCAGTTGAAGGCTCAGGGAATAAAGTCATCACTTGGAAGCCTGATGATTGTATGACAACAACAACAGCAGCAACAACAATGGAAATTAGAATTTAAATGGCACTTTAAGGTTTGCAAAGTATCATGGGCAGGAAGTGGTGTAGTGGATAGAGCACTGAGCTTGGAATCAGGAGCACTCATCTTCATGAGTGCAAATTTGACTTCAGACACTTACTAGCTGCATGACCCTGGGCAAGTCACTTCATCCTGTTTGCCTCAGTTTCCTCATCTGTAAAATGAGCTAGATGAGGAAATAGCAAACCACTCCAGTGTCTTTGCCAAGAAAACCCAAAATGGGGTGACAAAGAGTTGGACGCAATTGAAAAATGACTGAACAACAAATAACAACTATCATCTCATTTGAACCTCACGACTCCTCTGTTCCTGATATTCTGGACCTGGAATATCATCTAGCATATACTTTGTTTCCTATACAGGAGACAGTAGGGAATAATAGGAAAATCATTGCATTTGGAGTTAGAGGACCTGTTTTCATATTCCACTTCTTCCACTTACTGCCAGTGTGACATTCAGCAAATCACTTAACTTGCCTGGGCTTCAGTTTCCTCAACTGCAAAATAAGGAGCTTGAGCTAAATTACCTCTAAGTCATTTGCAGCTTTAAATTCATGATCCTATGTTCTATGGTCATATTAAAACTTATTCTGCCACCATCACTTAGCAAACATTCTTTTTTTTTTGGAATTCAGTCTGTCCAGATATCATCCTAGCTGATTTTTCCCCATAGTTCTAATTTTTTTTCATTTTTTCCCTCAAGACATTTCATTTCATTTATAAAAAAAACCAATTCTTTTAGAAAAGACAACAATAACTCTTTCTTTCATCTACTCTAGGAATTCTAGCTGAGTTTGTATCCAAACTATGTCTTCCTTTGAGGCTTTGCTTATAGATATTTTGGAGTTATTTTCTTCTTTTGTGTTTTTATATGGAGTTTCCCTGACACCATATTCACTTTATGATGGGATTCTTTTTCTTTCTTTCTTTCTTTGCTCATTCTTTTAGCCTACTTATAATTTAGCTCTTGATGGCTAGACCTCTGCCACACTTCTGGAGGGAAGGTTTGGGTTGGTCTGGGTGCAGAATGACTTAAATGCAGGAATTGAGACCCTATTTTATCATTGAAATCTGAGTCACACTGCTTCTACTTGTTTCCAAAATTTCTCCTTTCTTGATACACCACCCCTGTTTCTCTACCTGAAAATGCTCCCTTGAGGTGCAGGTACATTTCTCAGTCTGCCCTATTTCTATTACCCAGAACTTGGAAAATGATTACAAAGCTGCCAGTTGGCACTTGCCATAATCACAGTGGCCCAGAATGGGTCTGATCCTTCCTCTTGCCCCAGTTCTCAGCCTCTCCCTGAATAATGGAGTACTCCAAGTGAAAGGTTATCTTGGTCTTACTCCAGTCAGACCTTTGTGTCTGTTTCTCTGGGCTGAACAGAACTGTACATGTTTTATTGTGACTTTTTCTGGATTTTACCTTCAGGATTGTTTCTGGTGCATTTTCTAAATCTGTTTGGAGGAGATTCTTTTTTTGGAAGGAGGGCTTTTCCTCCTTTTATTTTTCAGTGGTTTAAATCAATCTTTTGGTACTCAATAGCTCACTTTCTAAGAGGTAAAAATTCATCAAATTAGCTGGATGAAATAAAGTCCTTATTTGATGATCTCATGCTTTCTAAAGAGTTATATGATTTTTCATTTTGTGGCTTTGACCAAATCTTATAGTAGTTACAAGAAGATGAATTTAGGGACCACAATTCTGTGCAGTTCCATTCATTCACTGCTTCTTAAATTATTCTTTCTATAGTTTGTATCTTTGAAAACTGTTTCTTCACATTCACATTTTGTGTTTTCAGTAAACAGGAATTCTTTCTATACTCCAAAAATAAAATGTAAATATACTGAAGGAAGGGACTATTTGGTTGTTGACTTTTTATACACAGTAGTTGGCATATAGTTGGTAATTAATAAATCAGTATTTCTTAATTTATTGAAAGACATAATTTGTCAATCATTTAGGGGGAAAATATCACTTTTAATTGTAGAAGTTAGAGAAAGGAATTAAATGGAATTTACATAGAAGTCCACAAAGTTGATGTGAAGTTTTCATGACTTACTCGGTTAATTCAAAACAGACAATCCACGTGATCCAGGAATAGGGGCAGGGATTGTAATATTGGGGAAAAAAAGCAGGGTAGGGTAAAAAGTAAGTTATTTAAAATAAGAGGCTGGAGGGATGAGAAGAAGGAAGATTGTGTAGCTTTCACTCACATAAGTGGAGAAAAATGAATAAAAAGGGGGGAATAAATAAAGATAGAAATATATTATCAATTGGGGTAAACACATAGGTTGATCAGGTAGGGAAATGAATGCAACAGAAAAACAATGGGAAAAGACTATATAGATAATAACAGAACAATATAGGGGACAATAGCATTCCTCTCTCAGAGATAGACAAATTCAAGGAAAGATTTTTTTTAAAGAAAAATGTAAATCTGACTAAACTATCAGTTAATTCAGAGTTGAAAGACTTATGGCATCTTCTAAACAAGAATTTTAAGGAATACATATTTTCAGCATCATATTATCCTTTATTAAAAATGAACATATGGTAAGTTATAGAAAATTATAAATAAATGTAAGAAAATCAGCAATACTAAACAAATTTTAGGGACAATAAATTAATTAAAATTGTTAATAAAGAAAACTATCAAGGAAAAGATACAGACTAAAATGGAAACAATAATACAATGGATTATGAATAATTCAAATAAAATGGTAGAACTAATTAATAACTACATACAAGTAAACAGTAGGACTTCCAGTTAAGATGTCAATATCAAAAGTCATACAGAATCCCAGCTCTCCCACAAATAGAGTAAAAAATTTCTAAAAATACACCAGAAGAAATAATGATAAAGAAAATAAAATAGACATAGTAATAAGCTCCTCCACTAAATTCAAGATTGCATCAGAAGACTGCCTGAAGCTGGTAGGCATTTGAAGACACAAAGCAGGAGCAGAAGAAACCAACACTGTGAATGGGGACTTAAAGCCATGAAGATCATGTCCCTAGCCTGGAATTGGGGATGGGGAGGCAGATCCAGTTCAACAGGTCACGGTATAGTGAATCAGAACTAGACAGTATCACTACTATATACATACATACATACATGCATACATACACACACACAGACGTGTGTGTGTGTACAGCACTTTATATTTGTATACTCAATAAGATAATCTCTAAGCACTTGAAGAAAAAAAGTTAATTAAATTAAAAGAAGAAAGAGCAAAACTATAATAGTTTGGAACCCTTCTAATATAAACAAATCAAATATAAATTTAGAAAAGGAAATGAAGAGACAAATGAACTTTTAGCAAAGTTAGGAATAATAGAATGTTGGTGATTCCTGAATGAGAATAGAAGGAAATATGCTTATATTTAAGCAATTCAAGGCAACTTTAAAAATAAGTGACTGTGTTTTATGGGAGATAGGTAGAGGAAGGGAAATCACGAACAAATTAAAAAAAGAAAACCTCTAGAAGTAATAAACATATTCTAAACTGACCACAAGATAATAAAACAACATAAAAGGCAATTAAATAAATTATTTAAATGTTAATGAAAATTAAAATATTTCAGCTTTAAAGAATTGGTGTGTCAAATTGCAAATCATATTACCAATAGTTTATTTTACCTAAGAAAATGTCAATGGGACAACTTGACATAGCTTGGGCTGCAGTCAAAGCAGTCAGAGAGAAATACATACTTTGAAATATTTTTATTAACAAATGATATAAATTGCCAATGATTGAATTGGATATACAATTAAAGTGAAAACTAGAAAATTATAAACTACAATTAAACACAAAATATGAAAAATTAAAATGATAAACTAAATAGTGTTAAAAAAAGTAAAAATGATAAATTAAACCTTAGCTAATCTAATAAAAGAAAGCCAAATAGTTAATAACAAAAAGGAAAAAAAAGGAAAATTCATATAAAAATATGGGAACAAAGCAAAGTATTAAAAAAAATTTTACCTGCTTATACACAAGTAACAATGCTTATACACAAGTAACAATGACAAATTGAATGGAATAGAAGAATAGTTACAAAAATATAAAATCAGAAGAAGAAATATGTAATTTAAATAACCCATTCTCACAAAATTAACATTGGAATAAATCATGGGCTAAAGAGAGGAAAAACAGAACCAGATAGATTAATCGGGGTTTTTTTTGCCTAAAATCTAAAGAACAATTCATTATAATCCTACATAAATATTTGGCAAAAACATTTGAAAATTGCATTATTTTTAAAACCAATAGAATACTGATGCCTAAACCTGAAAGAATCATAAGAAAAAGAAAACTATAGTTAATATCTCTGTTGAATATCAACACAAAGATATTAAATAAAACATTAATAAAGATGCCACAAAACATAGTAAAATATTATGTACTGTAACTAGGTTGGATTTATACAAGGACTGCAGGTTTGGTTCAAGATCAGGAAAAAGATAATGAATAATGTTGATAACAAAAAAAATTTAAATCATTTGGCTATATCAATAAATTAATGAAAACTTATGAGAAAATATGACACTTTTTGCATAAAACCACTCAAGAATTTTAGGAACCAATAAACTTTTCTTCAATATGGTAAACAGAACATCTCTATAAGAAAGAACTAGCATTATCTTTCAGTGGATAAATACAGATGTCTTTCCAGTGAGATCAGTGGTAATACAAGAATATGTATATTTATCACCTAGTATTTGATATATGTATATAAATACTATTTATGGCAGTAAGATGAAAAAATTAATTTAGGGAATAAACATAGGCAAAGTAAAATGTATTGCTTTTTGAAGATGACAATGCTTCATAAGGAAATTTAATTAAAATAATTGCAATTAATGACTTCAATAAAGTTGCAAAACACATATAAAACCTAGGAAAATAATCAACCTTTCTACTTATTATAAGACTCAGCAGGAAAGGATAGAAAAATAAATTCCATTCAAAACAACTATAGATGGATAAATGACTCAAATTTTCAATGGTGATAGCATAGACAAATTAGAAGAGAATGAAATGACATGATTTTTTCACAACTTTTGGTAGCTAAGGAGACAGAAACAAGGGATGGAGAGAAAACAATACAACAGGAATTTTTCACTAAATTAAATTAAAAATGTTTTGCACAGACAAATTCAATGCATTTAAAATAGTAAAGGAAGAAGTAACATATGAGTGGAGGGGGAGAAACTTTGTATCAAATGGTCTGGGATCAATAATAAATAGGGAATAGGAAACTAATATACATATATGAAACTAAGATCTTTAGTTGTAGAGAATATGAAAAATCAGTTCTCATAAAGAAGCATAAAATATTGTCAGTTATATGAAATATTATTCCTAATCCCTAATAATAGGAGAAATACACATCCAAACACACTATTTTATTTTATGTCCAGGAAAATGATAAAGGTGACAAAAAAATGAATCAATCAGGGCTAGAAAGACTACAGAAAGATAGGAATGCTGAAACAGTGTAGTCAAAGCTCTGAATCAGTCTTATTATTTTATTTTGGGGTTAAGTGACTTGACCTGAGTCACATGGCTAGTAACTGTCTGAACCTGGATTTGAACTCAGGTCCTCCTGACTCCAGGAGGAGGCCAGTGATCTATCCACTGTGCCACTTAGCTACCCCAGTCCTATTTTAAAAAGCAATTTTAATAGTCATAAGAAATGGGGAAAACCATGACTAAAACTATGACTCTGACCCAGAATCCTCAGTGCTAGTCATATGCTATAAGGGAGCCAAAATACAGAAAGATTTCCAAATACAACAAAATATTCAAAGCAGCACTTATTGTTGTTTAAAGAACTATAAACAAAGAAATTCCCAACAATTTGAAGATGGATAAACAAATTGTGACACATAAGTGTAAGAGAATATTACTGAGTAATAGAAGAAATCATTAATATGAAGAATTCAGAGAAACATGGGAAAACATGAATTGTTGCAGAATGAAGGGAGGAGATCCAGGAAGATAATGACTTCAACAATGTAAATGAAAAGAACAACATCAATAGCACTGACAAAATTAAACTCAGTATTATATAATTTTGATGACCAGAATTGTTTCCAGTGAAGAAATGAGAAATTTTACCTCTCCTTCCCTTACAGAGGTAGGGAACTGTTGATGTGAAAAATTTCAAATACTATTGCACTTGGTTGATACATTTCTTGATTTTGCTGAACTTTTTTATTATCTTTTTTATTCATTGTTATATGATATGACTCTATGATTGGTAGAGAAGATGGGGACATACATATGAAGATGATATAAAAACAAAATATATTAAAATTAAGTACAAATTTTAAGGAACAGGTCTAACTACATCAATCATTAGTTAATAAACATTTATTGTCTACGTGCCATGCACTGTGCTAACACTGAGATACAAAGAAAAAAAGATAGCCTTTGCTTTGAAGGAGGTCACATTCTAATAAATGAGATAACATGTGAATAACTATACAAAAACAAGAGATATACAGGATAAATTGGAGATAATCTACAGATGGAAGACATTCGAACTAAGGTATGTGAATTAAGAATGATCAAAAAAAGCTTCTTATAGAAATTGCAGTTTTACCTGGGTCTTGGGGAAACCCTTAGACAGAGATAAAGAATAAGAGCATTCTAGCATGGGGGACAGTCAATAAAATGCCTGGAGCCAGAAGATAAAGTATTTTTTTCAAGGATAGCAAGGATGTTCATGTTACTAAGGTGTTAAAGGACTAGAAATATGGGATAGGGGATCAGGTTGGAACTGATAATCGAATCCATGGGAGCTGATGGGAGCACCAAGTAGAATTGAAATTGAGGAGAAAGGGAAGAGGACCTAGGACAGAACTCTGGAAGACAACCACAGTTAGCAGGTATGATTCGGATGAAGATCCAGAAAAGAAAATGGAATCATAGGTAAGAGGAAAATGAGGAGAAATTAATGTTACAGAAAAGCTGAAAAAAAGTCATTATCAAGGAGATAATGTCAAAGATAATGTCAAGGAGACAGTGTCAAAGGCATTAGAGAGATCACAAAGGATGAAGGTTGAGAAAAGGCCATGGAATTTGGCAATTAAGATATTGTTAGTAACTTTGGTGAGAATAGTTTTGGTTGAATGATGAGGTTGGAAAGCAAGGAGCTAAGAAAGGAAGATAGGTACTTATTATACATAACTTTTTCAAGTTTTGCTATGAAAGGGAGGGGTGGGATGGGACCGTGTCACAACATTGCTCAAAATCCTTTAAGGATTCATTCTTGTCTCTAGAATAATCCGAGTACAAACTAACTTTCCAGTCATGACACTTCTACCCTTCATGCATGCTATAGTTCAACCAGCTGGTCTATTAGCCATTTTCTGGTCTCCCCTCCCATCTCAGTCCTTTCTCCAAATGTTCAGGTCACCTCCTTCCTCCATCCCTCACCATCATGCCAAGATCACATTCTTTCATCATCTCTGTCAATTAAAGTGATCTTCCTTTAAGGATAAGCTCAAATACCCACTTCACTGTCTCCTGACATTGAGAATTTTTAATGGTTGCCTGCCATGGCTAAAATTATCTTCATTTCCTTCTCCTGGTTTCCCTTTCTTCCTTCAAGAATCAGTTAAAATTCTCACTTTCTACAAGAAGCTTTTCCCCAGCCTTCCATAACCTTAGAACTGTTCCTTTCAAAATATCTCTAATTTGTCCTGTTCATAGTGCCAAGTTGTTCAGTGGATAGAGCACTGGACTTGGAGTCAGGGACATTCATCTTCCTGAGTTCAAATCTGGCCTCAGATACTTACTAGCTGTGTGAGCCTGGGCAAGTCACTTAATCCCATTTGCCTCAGTTTCTTCAGCTATAAAATGAGGCTAGAGAAGGAAGTTGCAAACCACTCTAGTATCTTTTCCAAGAAAACCTCAAATGGATGGAGTCATGAAGAGTCAGACATAACTCAAACAACTGACCAAATAGCTTGTTTGTGTATAGTTGTTTGCATATAGTTGCTCCCCACCCCCACCCCCACCCCCACCTCCAACTAGACTATAATGTCCTTAAAGTCAGGGACTATTTTTTTTGCCATTCTCTGTAACACTAGTGCTTAGAATGTGCCTGTCATACAGCGAATAGACACTTAATAAAAACTTGTTGACTGAACTATAAAACTCTTCCTGATACTCCAACCTTCAATTCCAACTGAATGTGATCTCTACTTCTTTAAATTTTCTCAATTTCTGCTTTGATTATATGGCAATCTAAGTGATTTTATATTTATTATATATATTTCTTTTATATATGTTATAAATTATATTTATAATATTTATATGTTGTAAATAATTTTTATGTTATATATTTGATAAATTAAATGAAATTAATTAAATAAAATGTTATAAATATGTTGTAAATATTTGCTTCCTTTTCTTCTTCTCTCCCTCCCAGTACATTTTTAAGTTTTTGATTGCAGGGCTATTTTTTTTGCAATGATGATGATGATATGAATATTTATGTATTACTTTAAGGTTTGCAAAGTGCTTTGCTGTGTACATAGCATAAGACACTAAATAATTCTGAATTGAATTGAGTTGAATGGAACTGAATTATGTGTGTGGCCTTGTGTTGCTAGCAGTGACAGGGTGACTTCCAAATACTCTTTATTAGGATCTAAAATGACTAGATATGCTGACCTTTCCCCAGAATTATTAGTTCTCTGAAATGGGAGCCTGTATTATGAAAGGATAAGGAGACAAATCATTTAAAAAAGATCATCACAGAATATTTTTCTAAGGATATTATATCTAATTTGATATTCAAGCAAACAGTGTAGGAGAATCCTTTATATTTCTCTGATTATGTCATCTCAGTAACATTTGTGTTAATTTAATACATCAAGGGTATGAAGAGAAGACAAAGTAGGTAACTAAAGAAGTCATTAATGCCTAAGAACCTATTAACCCAATTCTGAACAGTTTGTTCTTCATGTTCACTCAGGACTTAAACATAATTGAAGGTAATCTCAGAGCCTTTTAATCATAATACCTTGCATTTTCAGAACAACTTAGGAAGACTTAGGCATTTCTTCCTTAATAGTCTTAAACTAAAGGGATTCATATTCTTTCAAGAACAAATGAAACATATGATAGAAATTATTTTATTTTTCATTTTGGGATATGAGGTAGAGGTATGATGAAATCCAAATAAGGAACTCCCAGTATGGAAACTTAGTTCACTGAGGAAGAACAGTAACTCCTTTCTAACTTGTAGTCTCAAGTTACTCGGGATATAGTGGGTAAGTGACTTGGCTATATGTATAGTATGTTTTGAACACAGAGTTTGAATCCAGGACTTTCTGTTTTCAAAACTAGCCCTTCATTCTCTTAAATTGTTGATTTCCAAATTCCTCAGAGACTCCAAACAATGCAATTTTCCCAAGAATGGAATTATGTTCTCCTACTTCATTCCTTCATTTTTCCCTATCCTATATTCCTCTTGTCATGAACTTAGCTTAAATCATAGATTTTTTTTGCAAGTGTAACAGTAAATCTTCTTGATCTTGTTATCATTTGTGTAGTGCTGTTGTATCTTCTCCAGACAATTATCTAACATATTCCACTATGAAGTTCTGAAACAAGACTTTTGTGCTGTAGTTTTAATTGTTCTCAATAAAAAAACAGTAGTTTTGAAATTAAACAGAGTGTGATAGATAAACATTCTATTTTGTTGTATTTTGAAAGTTATTTTTAAAAAGTAAAAATGGAAATCAAAGGTAACATCATTTTAGAGAATCATTTACCTATAAAATTGTCAGTATAGTCAACTACACAATCTCTTGAAGATTGAAATAGAATGGATTTTAGAAATATTCTTAGAAATATACTTTGCCATTTATCATTTATTAAAAGTTGTGGGTTAGTCTTTCTACAATGTGGGGACTTGTTTACTCACTTCCCCTTTCAGTATTCAATGGCTTTTTTTTTTTTTTAGTATTTATAGATTCCCCTAGGGGGTTAATCAAGGACGTCTTAACACATGTAATGGGGTTTACATGTGGAGGTGACTGCTAGGAAATCAAAGACATCAATAATACATTCTGAAAATGAACATTTTCTTTGGGTAGGATTATTTTCCTGGAATATAAGGGTATTTCACATGCAGAGATCTTGGGCTAACTTCCCACAGTGTCAGGAAAGGGTTTAATAACTTTATAACGGACATATCTTTCAAAGATAAATTTAGAAATCAATAATGTCTCAGATAAATGCCAATAATATTTGATACATTGGTAAAGAGGGGATTTATATCCCTAAGTGGTTGAAATAACTTTATCTCCTTAAAAGTTCTTTGATCAATTTATTCAGTCCTAGATGATTGCTAATTTGTTTCTATTTTATCCCTATTATTAAACTAAATTTTATTTTTGCAAACTTTATAACTTTAAAATGTCTTTTGGTTAGTTTCAACTGACTTAGAATTTTTGGAAATTGCATATTTGTTTTTTGTGTCCTATAATCAGATGTATTTTTTGTGTTTTTTTCCCTATCTTTTTCTGTCTCTGTCCTATAACTCAAATCAATAGTTGAATATGCAAAGGGTCTATAATTACATGAGCATAAGACACTGTTTTTTTTTTTTGTGGGGCAATTGAGGTTAAGCGACTTGCCCAGAGTCACACAGCTAGGGAGTGTTATGTGTCTGAGGCCGGATTTGAAGTCAGGTGGTCCTGACTTCAGGGCTGGTGCTCTATCCACTGCACCACCTACCTGCCCTGCATAAGACATTGTTGATGTGGGAATTCACTCACCAAGGGAGAACACAATCATTCTATGACTTAGTATTTAAGTCCTAGAGAATTGCACTCAAAGATGCTACATGACTTGTCTATGGCCACATAACTAGTAACAGACAGAAGCAAGATTTGCACTGTGGTCTTTTAACTCCAACAATCTACTCTCCTGCATTCTCCTGAGTTCCTTTATGTCTCAGTTAGAGTCTCATCTGTTACAAGAAGGCTTTCCCAGTCCTTCTTATTCTTAGTAACTTTTTCTGAGAGCATCTTCAATTTACCTTGTATATGTTTTGTTTGTATATAATTGCTTGCGTGTTGTCTATTTCATTATGCTGTGAGCACTATGATAACAAGGTTTTCTTTTTTCTGCCTTTCTTTGTATCCTGAGCTTAGCCCACTACCTGGCAAATAATAGGTTCTTTAGATAAATGATTATTGACTTGAAATAGATAACTCTAGTAAGTCTGCTAAAATTAATTGATAGAAACCATTAACAACTTCATTAAGGTAATAGTAAATAAAATAATTCCATAAAATCTTCAGCTTTTTTGTGTATTAACAACAATCTGGCAAGATAAGATAGAATAAGAACTTCCATTCAGAATTGCTACAGAATGTATAAATTATCTGGGAGAACAGCTACCAGGATACAAACAAGAATTCTATTAATATAATATGCTCTTTACAGATTAAAAGACAGAGAGAAATAATTGCTTATGGTTATCAAATGTTAATAGAATAAACAATAATAATGCCACATAAATCATTTTACATATTTAGTATAATATCAAACTACCAAAATTTACATTACAGAACTGAACTAAACAAAACAATAATCAATTTCATTTGAAGGTACAAAAGGTAAAGGACCTGGAGGGAAAGAATTTAAAAAAAGTGGAAAAGTGAGTATCTAACATTACCAAATTCTAAACTGCAATATAAAATAATGATTCTTAACAACAATTTGGTACTATTTAAGAAATAAAAAGAGGAGTAATACAACATTGAAGTATATATATATATATATACACATATATACATATATACACACACACATATATATACACACGCACACACACACACATTATATATATATATATATATATATATTTGTGAGGCAATTGGGGTTAAGTGACTTGCCCAGAGTCACACAGCTAGTGAATATTGTATGTCTAAGGCCGGATTTGAACTCAGGTCCTATTGACTCCAGAGCCGGTGCTCTATCCACTGCACCACCTATCTGCCCTAGAAGTATAATTTTTTGATTAATGTAAAAAACAACTCATGATAAGGAATGACATATGGCAAAAAATTGTTCTAAGAAAATTACAATTCACTATTGATAGAAATAAGATTTAGGCAAACATCTCACACCTTATTCCACAATAAATTTAAAATGGATAAATGCCAGGTAAGATTATAAACAAATTAGAGGAGAAAGGAAGTAGATACCTTTCATAACTATTGATCCAACTATTATCCTTTACTAAAAAGGGGATACTAAGAATCTCAAAAGATAAAATGAATGATTTTATGATAAGAAACAAAAAAAACTTTTGCTCAACTAAAATGAATGCAATTAAAATTAAATGGGAAATAGTTAATAAGTAAATAATCCTAACAGCAAATTTCTTAAAGAAAAGTTCCATATATAAGCCACTGATAATTGATAATTGATGAGCCATTCCCAACAGATAAATGGACAAAGGATACGAGCAGGTAGTTCTCAAGAGAAGAAATTCAAGCTATCCAAGCTATGTTAAAATGCTCGTAATCACCAAATAAATGGAAATCAAAATAAGTCTGAATTTCCACCTTACACACATCAGATAACAAAGATGATCAAAAAAGGAAAATGAGAGTTGTTGACTGGGGCCCTGGTAGGCTGACACAATAATGCATTCTTGGTGAAGCTATGAACAAGTAAAACCATTTGTAAAAACACTTTAGAATTATGACCTAAAAATCACCAAACTGTGTATAGCCTTTGAACCAGAAATACTCTTACAAGTTTAGACAGAGTTGAGATATAATAACCTTTATATCCAAAAAAATTTGAAACAGCAAATATTTGCTACAAAAAATATCTGGAAATAGAATCAGTGCTAATAAATTGGGTAATAACCGAACAAATTCTAGTATATTGATTTAATGATGGAAAAGTTTTGTGTTCTCTAAAATAATGAAAAGTACAATAAAGAACCTGAGGAAGACATCTATGGACAGTTGCATTGTGAAGAGAACAGAACCAAGAGAACAATTTATACTACTACAATAATGTAAAGGAAAACAGTTTTAAAATATTTAAGAATTTTGATCCATATTATAGCCAGTCATGACTTAAGATGAATGATGTAAAATTATGGTTCCAAATTCTTGACTGAAAGGTGATGGACTAGGTATATATAACGGGATTGATTTTCCAGTATGGCCAATGTGTGAATTTATTTTGTTTGACTATACTTAAATATTAAAAGATACAGCTTAGTCCAGATAGGGTTATTATGGATTTGTTGGTGAAAGAGTTCATAGATAGGTATAATAATGAAAAAGAAGAAAATAAAGAAAAGTAGGTCGATAAAAAATACTCACAGAGAAATGTAGAAGGGAGTTCAGAAGGGGACATAAACAAGGACAGTTTGTTACTATTACTTTAAATTTAACACATACAAAAAAGAACAAATAACATGAGGGAACTCTATGATCTTCTTTTGTCTATTGTATATTGAAACACTAAAGTTTTTTGATATTCAGATCTATACAAAAAATTAAATACTATGAACACATGCTTCTTGGAAATATTGTGTAAGCAATTCACTTTAAAGATATTTATATTCTGAAAGCAAATTGATGATGACGACAATAAGATGATAATGAAAAGGAAAAAGTTTGGATTCCTTTGACCTCAAATAATTGTTAAGATTCCTCTTTCGGGCAATTTTAAGATATCTTAACCAAACCACAAATATTTATTCAGCACTGATTATATAGGAAGCACCAATAGAGGCTTTAGGCATTCGTTAATGTGCCTCTTTGCTAATATATTAGAATTTAGGGTAGAAATGGACATTGTTCCTCACTGTTTCTTAGAGTGTCTTTTCCTGTGGAGTGACAAATATTAGAGACTTTATAAAGTATATGGGGGTACTATATAGATCCATCCATGGTATCTGTGACTGAGATCATTTTCGATAGTTGAATGAGATCCAACGTACCTTGTATAAAAAATACTGACAAAGAATTAATTGGCACAAGGGCCAGTTCTAAACCAGGGTTTTAGATTAAGTCAAGATTTGCATAAAGTAATAACAAAAATGTGCCATTCAAAATCTATTAAATTATTTATCCATTTAGTGATCTTTTAAAAAAATTGCACTTGAAAACACACAAATGACCTTCTCTTTCTTCCTCTAGAATTAAGCAGAAAATGCACAGGATAAATCCTCCTTCTGTAAGAGAGACTAAGAGAGACAGAGACAGAGACAGACAAAGAGAAGAGACAGAGACAGAGAAACAGAAATAGAGACAAACAGAGATAGACACACAGAGAGAAGAGAGACAGAAAAGAGACTGAGAGAGATGAAGGAGAGAGAGAGAGAGAGAGACAGAGACAGAGACAAAGACACAGAGACAGACACACAGACAGACATAGACACAGACAGTGAGAAAGACAGGGACAGAAAGATAGTAATAGAGACAGATACACCAGAAAATAATCATTGCCAAGAAACTTTCTCGTCTCCTATTTACCAGGAAGAAGCAATGAGAGTCAGAGTAAGTTGGAGTCCAGTCATCTAAGACCTGTGTATTTATTTGTCTCACCTACTACTTTGGTTTCACTCTGGCCATAAGCTAGATTTCCCAGCTCTATTTGCTCCTTCTCTTTCCCACTGGGAGTACAGAGAGGCAATTGAGGACTGCTAGGTAGTGCAGTGGATAGTGTATGGAGTCAAGAAAATGAGTTCAAAACCTGCTTCAGATACTTATTATCTCTGCGATAGCATCTTTGAGCCTTCCGGTGCCTGTTTCCTCATGTGGGAAAGTGGGGTTAATAGTAGCATCTACCTCACAGGGTTGCTGTAAAGAACAAATGAGTTAATATATGTGAAGTGCTTTAAAATCCTTAAAGTGATATATAAATGTTGTTGTTTTTATTGTTATTGCATCTGCTAAGTTTGAAGGTCAATGTATGTATCTTTTCAAAGGACAAGTCATTTTGTAATCAATGAGTCCTGCCCTATGAACAGAAACTCATATCCTTAAGCCATTCAATATGACTCTTTTGGAGACCAACCTTCCTATAACCTACTGTTCTTTCTGGAGAAAAGTAGGAGAAGGTCAAGTTATTATGCATGACTTCTTCTTCCAAACACTTAGAAGGTATCAGAGATTTATTTGATAATTTTTATTATTTTCAAGAAAGGCTTAAATAGGCAATATCCTAGCAAAAGGGGATCATGGAAGATTGGTCCCAATTTCCATTCTCATGATTTCTATCTTTTGGCACAAATCACACCATTGTCATTGTCCCTTTAAGTAGAGAAGCTAAACCTTCACCTTCATTCCTTTTCTCCTATTTTCCTGTTTGCCCACCAGAGGCAAATTTTCCAGGATTGCCAACATGTCACAAACACTACTTGATGACAATATAATTTGAGGACTATGGGGAAACACAAAATCATCAAGTCTGTCACTGCTGTCTTTTCTACCTGCCTGGTTCAGTATTCTCCCAGCAAAACGAGTGAAAGGAATGTTTACACCTGTGCTAATCAACTCTGCAGGATAGCCAGGAAATAAAATTTTCTCCCCTCTCATAGTCACAGCTAGATTTGTGAAGTTTTTTTTTTCTTTTAAATCTCTGCCATGGACCTCTTTGTTGTTCTTTTCTATGCTCTATGACTCAAGGGCAAAATGGAAACTTCCTATGTTCATAAGTTTCTTTTTGTGTTAAGCTCGTGGGGCACAGGGTCATGTTTCCAATATGTTTTTAAGCTCCACACAATTACCCTCAACCCCTGTAAAGCATGAAGCAGCAGGACAGTATTTATGACCTGTCACAATGAAAGCCACTGTCTAAGGCAGCCCAACAGGAGCCCACGTATTATGCAGTGTTTATGAAGTATATGAAGGGACAATGCAGGGAAACATATTAAAACATCCCATTATGGCATCTTTGAATATCACTTCTTCCAGTCTAGATTTTCTGCTCAGAAGTTAAGCTGCATGGTTTCCCAGCAAGTTTCTGAAGTAGAAATTATTTCTTTCTATTTGTCAACCATCTATTATTTTCCAAACAAAATTATCATCCTACATCATATTAAATGGGAGTGGTTGGTAGTTACTAATCTTAACCACATGGGTCCAAGGGCACTTGACAAAATATTGCCCATTTTGTTCACACAAAGAAATGCCATTTAACTTGTTTCAAAGTGAAAAAAAAATCATGCCCTCAGGCAACGACTTGAACTCTTCAGGTTATAATAATTTCTCCAGGTATTTTGCTTCTGACGAAAATGGCTTTAAAAACAAATGATCTGGTTCAAGTGATAATAAATGTTCTAAGTGAACACATGTGAGGTTAATATACTTCTAGATTTAGATTTTTGAAAATTAAATTTTGGGAACTATTTTACAAATTATTGGAAATGGACAGTTTTTTTTCCCTAAAGATTTAATAATAGAGAGCCAGGCCTGGAGTCAGGAAGACTCATTTTCCTGAGTTCAAATCTGGCCTCAGACATTTACCAGCCATATGACTTTGGGTGAGTCACTTAACCCTATTTGCCTCAGTTTCCTCATTGGAAAAATGAGCTAGAGACAGAAATGACATGCCACTACAGTATCTTTGCCAAGAAAACCCCCAATTGGTCAGGAAGAGTTGGAAACAACTGAAAAAAACATGAGGGGACGTGGGCAAGGGATGGATAAGATGCCATTTATATCAGTGGACAAGAACATTCATGAGTGTGCAGAGGCACTGTGGTTTTTGAAATATGGGAATAAAGATTGGATTCTTATATGGGTTTTAAAAAGTATGAAGCATATCACCAGATTTGACATGGGCAAAAGCTTATCTGCTGTTTTTCTCTATATATCCTACAATCAATCAATCAGTAAACATTTCTTAAGCACCTAAGTGCCAGGCATTGTCCCAAACTCTAGAGATACAAAAAGAGTCAAAAGACAGCCCCCTGTCCTTAAGGAGCTTAACAATCTAATGGGGAAGACAACAAACAAATATATAAGAAGAAGCTATGATACAGAGTAAATAGGAAGAAATTAACAGAAAGTATTAGAATTAAGAAGGTCGTAAAAGGCTTCCTGTAGAAGATGGCATTTTAGTTCAGATTTAAAGGAAACCAGGGAAGCCATTAGGTAGAAAATAGGAAGAAGAGCATTTCAGGCATGGGAGAAGAGCCAGAGAAAACGCCTGGAGCAAAGAGATGGAGTGTCTCGGTGGAACAGCAAAGAGGCCAATATCACCGGAACAAAGATTAATTGGTGAGGAGCAACGTGTATGAAGACTGGAAAGGTGGAAAGGGGCTAAGTTATCAAGGGCTTTGAACACCATCAGAGGATTTTATATTTGAACTTGGAGGTGATAGGGAGTCATTGGAGTGTATTAAGTAAAAGGATGATGTGATTGGACCCATACTTTAGGAAAATCATTTTGGTGGTTGAATGGAGAAGGGGACAGGTGTGAGGTGATGAGGATCTTCACTAGAGTGGTAGCAATGTGAGAAGGGGACACATTAGAGGGATATTGCAAAGGTGAAAATGACAGACCTTGACAACCAATTGGGTATAGAGGCTGAGAGATCGTAGGAAATAAAAGTTGGTTCCTAGGTTTTGAGCATGAGGGACGAGGATGATGATGTTGCCATGTACAGTAATAGAGAAGATGGGAGGGGGTAAAGTTTAGGGGAAAAGATAACAAGTTCTATTTTGAACATGTTGAGTTTAAGTTGTCTATTGGACACCCATTTCAAGATGTCTGAATAGCATTTAGAAATGTGAGATTGGAGATCAGCAGAAAGGTTGGAGCAGGATAAGTTGATTTGAGAGTCATAAACATAAAGATAGTAATTAAATTTGTGAGCAGTGATGAAATCACCAGGCAAAGTAGAATAGAAGGAGAAGAAAAGAGGGCACATTAAAAATACTGTCAGACATCTATGATTAGAGGTTTGGATCGGGATGAGAATCTAGAAAAGGTGACAGAGAAAGAGCAGACATATAGGCAGGAGAAAAACCAAGAGAGAGAGAGTAGTATCCTGAAAACCTAGAGAAAATGCAGTATCAAGAAGGAGGTGATAAATTGTGTTAAAGTTCTGCACGCAGAGAGATTGACAAGAATGAGGACTGAGAAAAGACAATTGGATGTGGCAACTAAGAACCATAGATACTTTGGAGAGAGTTGCACAATTGTTATTGATGGCTAATTCTCCATGGATTTCTGCCATCATACTTAATGCCAAGTGCCCTATGCAAATAGCATGCCCATCAGAATGAATTAGATGACATGTAAATGATCTCTGGCTTGATGCTAACTAACTGCATAGATGCCCTATGGTGCTAAATATTCTTTCTAATATATGAGAAGGCGCTGACCTGTTAATGACTCTTTTGCTGTAGCCTAATACATTTGGATCAATGTCAGCTACCACTTGATTTATTATATGTATACAGGGGAATTTTCCACATTCTCCCTCAGTACTTGAATACATCCTTCACAATTAGTCCCAGTCATTCAAAGTTCCAATATTATGGGGTCAGCAAAAAAAACCCTGAATATTGAATTTAGTAAAAAGGATGGAGATATAGAGAATCATGCAGTTTACAAAAGTCTCTCTGTGTCTGTTGCCAGGAGAGAAATTTGATCGTTTTCAGTATAATGAATTGCCCCTAAAAATGTGATTTAAATGATTATATACTTTATTAATAAACAGATGCTATCATGATCAGTATATCAATTGGCTAGATAACTAATGATACGATTGTACAGTTAAAAGAGAACGCAAATCATTTAGTCCTATTTCTACTTGAATCGTGAATGTCCTCCACAAAATTTCTGTTCTTTAATCACGTAGTCTACACTTGATTACCTCCACTGACAGGAAAATCAGAGGAAAACTATATGGGGGGGGAGCTTTAATTGTTTCTCTGGATAACTTCCCCCTATAGTTTCTAACTGCCCTTTTAGGTCAGAAAGAACAAATCTAATTCTTCTTCCAAACAGCAAATTTTCAAAAAAAATTTTATACCTTCCCAAGTCTCTTTTTTTAGGCCAACTTCTGCATCTCCTTCAAAAGATACATTTAAGGAGTGATTCTGAGACATTTCCAATATCTGGATGTCATTGCCCTTCCTGAAATTTTGTATACAGTTTAGAACATAGTGATACTGCTGATGTAGTCACCAGAACAAATTACAGCAGGAGTAAAACCAACCTTTTTTCATATAATTTTGCATAATTAACCAAATATTGGATAATTTTCTTTTAGGCAGCCGTATCACATTGGTGACTCATGTGGTTTCTAGTCCATTCAAACTGTCATATACATATATACATATATAAGTATATATACATATATACATATATACATATACATATATAAGTATATATATATACATATATATATATATATAAACATGAGCTTACTTTCTTCTCAGTCAGTGAGTTAGTCAATATACATTCATTAAGCATCTACTATGTGCCAGATATTGTGGTAAGCATTGGATGTACAAATATGAAAAAAGAAAAAAAAATAGCTCCTGCCTTCAAGGAACTTTCAATCTAATGATTGCACACATAGAGGAAGCAAAATAGATGGAAGAGGGCAATAGAAGATACCTGTCACAGGGGCATGATGGAGTCTGGTAAAAAGAAGTGCAGTTAGATGGGAAATGAAAGGATGGTTTGCCCAAAAAGCATTTCCTTTACCTTTCAGTACTCCAATCAGAGGTGTGGAAGGTAGTAAGGATAAGGATGATGTGTGAGATTCCTGGAGGAATGATGGAGTCCGATCCAGTCCAAAAGATACTGTGCTTCCCCTCCCTTTTCTGCGCTTCTAAAATTGACTGTTTGAACCAAAGTGAAGGACTTTGCATTTATACTTCTGAAATTACATCTTGTTTGCTTTAACCTATCATTCTAGATTTGAAGTCACAGAACTAGAACTGAAAGGGACCTCAGAGACCATCTAATCCAAATCCCCCATTTTATGTTGAGAAAATGAAGGCCTAAACAGGGTAAAAGATTTCAGAAGAGTCACACAGGCAGTAAGCATCAGAAGTAGGATATGCATTTAGATGCTCTTTCTCTAGAGACAGCTTTCTTTCCACTTCATAATGCTAAATATTTATTTATCCCATAATTTTTCACCTGTGATATTTTCTATTTTTCCCCAGTGTATGTGATAAAAAGTTTGATAAGAATAAATATGTTTTCATAGTACGGGTGACAAGGTCAAAGATAGATCCTTGTGATACTCTGCTAGTCTACTCCAAATTAGCATTGATTCATTAATTACCTTTGGGGTTATCAATAATATCTAATTGGGTGGCATTGAGACTTAATATGGGACTTTTTTCAAATATTTTGCTCTAATTCTGGAATACTATCACCACAGCATTCTCATGAACCAACAGAGTAGCAATTGTCAGAAAAGTAGATTGTATTATACTTATTCTTAGTGAATATATACTGTCTTTTAGTGACCCCTGTTTTCCCTTTCTAAGTGCTCATATATCTCCTCCCTAAAAATCTATTCTGTCCTATTGCCAAAAATCTATATCAATCATAGGAACTAGTAGTTTAAAAATCAGTCTTTTTTTAAAAAAAATCAAGATAGTATTTATCTTTAATACCATGGCACCTTTTATATTTTCCGTTGTTCCTCAAAAATCTCTCATATTGTTCAGCAATTATACACAAAAGCTCTTTCAGCACACTATGGTATTTGTCCAGTTCAAGTACATTAGATTCATTGAAGGCAACTAATTACTTTTTCCAACTCCACAGAGTTTTAATTCACTAATAATCAGTTTTTGTCATCAACCATGTTCTAATTAAGGTGTAAAGAGGATTTCATAGAAGAATACATTTCAAGCTGAAAGGGACCTCAAAAATCATCCAGTACAATTCCTTCACTTTACAGAGAAGGTTCGGGCAGATTGATGATTTATCCAAGGTCATATAGGTAGTGTGGGATATTGTATTTGAACCTAAGTCATCTGACTCTAGACTTAGTGGTATTTCTATTGCACCAATGATTTCTCTCAGTATACAGAGTTGGATCAGATAACTTCTGTGATCCCTTGCAATTGTAAAATTCTATGCATAGTGATACAGAAATTCAACGTGTTTCTTATTTAAATAGGACTGAGGATATAATTCAATATTTTAAAAAATTGACCAAGAACAATCATAAACCTCTAAGGTTGTTGTGAGGAACAAATGAGATATTTGTAAAGAGCTTACTTAGCATAGTGCCTGGCACCTAGAGGGTGCTTAATAAATGTTTGTCTGCTCCCTTATTCTCTTTCATTATCTGTAAGATTGCAGGAGATGATTTTCTAAGGTTCTAGTATGTCAATGTTCAAGGAAATAAAAGTATATTGAATTTCTGATTAGTCAATCTAATATAATCATTATGATGACTGAGTAAGTACATTCCTAGTATCTGAGGTTTTCTTAATAACTTGATATGACTACTTGGCAATAGCATATATTACTTGATCCTCAGCCTCTAGCCAATGTCATATGTTCAAAGAATTTGGAGCTGGAAAGTAAATTAAAAATCATTTAGTTCAACCCTCCTGCCTTTACAAATGAGACCCGGAGAAATCATGTGACCACATGACCAAAGTCATGCAGGAAAAGGATAGAACCAGTATTCAAACTCTTCTGATTCCAAATACTGTGCTCTCTTCCCTTATACTATGCATTCTTAATTAAATGAATTCCTTAAATAATGATGGGCGTGCTTTAGGCTAATATTAACCAATGATGACTGTTTTGATTGCACCCTATTTACTTTGCTTGAGTGCTTTAATGAGCTTTGTCCTGTACTAGTCATAGCTAACATCTGAGTATTTGTCCAAAGATGCTGATGATATCTCATTCAGATATTCAAGGTGATCCTTGACTTACGAGGCTGCATTTTTGTATTTAATCACACATTAGTCATGTGTGATTGGGGCTGATTCTGTAGAATTCAAGGCTTGGGTGTATTATCACAAAAGCTCAGAGGTAGAGAGTTGAATGTCATCCTATTGCCTCATAACAGCAGTTATGAGATTTTAATGATAAAATAGCCTCTTAAATAATGTCCAAATGAGTGTATGCTTCAAATAAAAGCAACCTCTTGAATTTATTTGTTGTCTCCCTTTATGGGTGAAAGCAAAATTTAAAGGGCCACTTTAAGTGCTCTAAAGGAAACAAAAACCTACTAATTTATATGCATTACTAAGGAAATGCATTTAGATAATGTAGTATTTTTTTATAAAGAATTTTGCCTGCATGTGAAATTCCTAGGTATTTTAATCAAGCAATTTCCCTTGAAATGTATATCAGAAGCACTTTAAACATTACTGCAATGCAAATTGTTAATGGAAGGGGTAGGGGGAAAGGAGACAAGATGCATAATACTAGCATCCTGAGTATGCTGGGTTAAGGTAAAGAAGATGCATGATCAAATAGTAACTTAATTAGAAGCTTACCTTAGAAGAATTTATGATTAGCAAAAATAATAATGAAAATAAAAATACAAAGTAAATCATGATTCTTGGTTCTAAATCATGCAGGATTACACTAAGAGGGACCACTTGGCCTTTATATGCAAAAGAATCAGATTTATATAGCATCCCATACTTATAAGGTTCTTACACATTAATTATAAGGCCTGGAAAAAAGAGCAGCTCCCAGACCATTGACCCTCTGTCCAATCTGGTCATCACAGGCAGAATGTAAGAAGCCAACATTTATGGAGGTACAGGTTGGCATGCCTCTGAAAGTACTGAAGCCCTGGACTCCTTAGTAGTTGCAACTACTGATGACACAGAAAAGAAAATTTTTATTACTTGTGTCTGTCTGACTGATAAAGTCTGCATGAACTGTTAAATGGATCAATATCAGAAACTGGAAAGATTTTATTCATGGAAATGACATTAAAGAAGATGCATTCCAATCTGTTTTACTGCTATAGCTTACGTATCATTGACATTTCCATCTGACTTGCAGCCAAAGGCTTATATATGTGGCATGTGAGAAGGTGAACGCTGAGCAGTGCTTGTTGTAGTATTTGTACCTCTAGTGCTTTGCACATAGTAATTTCAGTGTATTTCTTCTGCTAATTATCTACACTAGCATATAGATAGATAGAGACAAAGATAGATGTACACGTACACAGATATGTATATAAATATATTTATTATCTCTCTATATCTATCTTTCTGATATATGTATATACATATATATATATATATATAAATTTATTATTTGTACATAGTTGTTTACATGTTGCCTTCCCCATTAGACCAGGAGCTCCTTGAGGACAGAACATTTTTTTGACTTTCTTTGTATCCCTATTGCATAGGACAGTAGGTGATCCATTAGAGCATCTTAATTAATACTTTTAATTGATTGATTAAATATTTCTGATTGATTGATTTATCTCATTTGATCAGTCAGGAAAACCTGTGAGGTAGGTAGTGTAATAATTATAGTTCCTATTTTGCAGATGAGGAAATATGCTTACAACGAAGAGACTTTTTCAAGGTCTTATAGCCATGAAGGGGAAGGAGTAATTTAAAAACAGACTTTCTGGCTCTAAGTTCAGGACTTATTCTAGTAGCATACATAGGAAATATATGTTCAGGCAATCAACAATTTTTTTCAGAGATATGGTATGAATAGATGTCACTGGCATAATTTTAATAAGTTTAATAATAATAATAATAATTTAATAATAATAATAAGTTCTATAATTTTTTGTCTTTATATTTCTTATGATTTAACCTCCCCTCCCATATTCATAGATTTTAAAAACTCTAGAAAGCCCTGGCCTTTTGAAAGCCTCCAGTTACAACCAAAGGAAAAAATATATATGTATATAATTATATGTTATATTATAATATTTTATAGTATATATACATAAACACATAACACACATGTGTATATAGTGTATATGTACATATATACATATGTGTACACACATACATACACACACATATATATATATGCATGTGTGTATACACACAAATAGAATACAAAACATCACCTATTATTAGTTTATGTATTTAGTTTTCTAGCCTTTCTTTCTTCCAAATTAGCTATTGAGAAAAAAAAATCACTTTTCAGCAATATTCTAGTTGATATTTAGTGACCCTGTTCCAGGGACGCAAGACCTTCAGGAAAGTGGACTCAGCTTCAAGTTCAATGGTAGTGAGACATCTTTAGAGAATGCATGTGGCTAAGGGCAATATCACAATTGCAGGACCCAGGAGCCCTTGCTCTCTTTGTGGAATCTTCAGCAGGTTCTCATTGGATGTTACTCTGTGCTGGGCTCCAAATATTGGTGCCCTTTTAGAATCTGTAATAAAACACTTTTATTCTTCACAACAGGCTATCACTCTTGAAGGTGCTGTCACACTTGGGTGGTTATCTTACTGCCACATGAAAACTCGTCCTCTGTTGTTTGTCACTACCACTTCCAGTTGCTGGTGGGACCACTGAAGTCTCTGGTGATGGATCTCTTAGTCACCTTTACACTTCCCTTTTAGAATACATTCACCTAAGAACAAGAATGACTAAAAACAAATGAAACAGAAGTGACATACCCATAAACACATGGACACTGAATGGAAAGTAGTGGAGATGCCCTTCCTCACTCTGGGAAAGTCTGTCTTCCTCACTGCCAGGATAGAAAAGGAACTGAGAGATCAGTACTGTCCATTTGGTATGAAAATTCAGTTTCACCTAAGTATGTCTGGAGTTATCAGTCCTTGTGGTTCCTTAGACAATTACAAGATGTTTTGTCAATGCAGAGTACCAGCCCCTCAATCACATATGACAGGAAATAGGTTCCCCCAAGTTCCAAGTGTTAGAGTAGAAAGAGGCAGGCAAAAACATGTATGTTTTGTGCAACTCACTAGAAAGCGCAAACCTGAGCGTGCTTGAAGGACTGAGCCCTCACTGGTCAGTCTCTAAACTACAAGTAAATACAAGGTAATTTGAGGAGAGATTAGAAAAAGGTTCTGTATAGGAAACATGTTGCAAAAACACTGTACAAATTCATAAAACTATAGTGGGTTACCAGAAAGACAAGTATATAAGATTCCAGAAAAGGGTACAGGTAAAATGAATATGTCTGCTAAGAATGAAATAGTGGTTGAAAATTATGATATCTGTAAGCCTTAGAGAAGACTGATTCACTTAAAAAGACATTGTAATTAAAGCCTAGCATATCACAATTCACTTGAAGAGAATAATAAAGAAAAGAAACAAGTAAAAGCTACATTCTGAAAGACCTCTTAGAACCATCCATTAAAAGAAATCCTTGAAAAGAAGGAAAGAGAGAGAATAAGATAATAAAACATGCCATAGCTTTAGTTTAATCAGAGCTTACAACCAAAGTTAGATTTTGTTACTGCTAGAAAAAGGGTTAAAGAAATCAAAAACTTGCATGAAAAAAGGAAGAATAAAGCATTTGAGACAAAAAGGATGCTATAAATAAGTAAATGCAAGAAAATATCATTGTCACAATTGATAAGGTTTGTGGGCTATTCGTTGTCCTAAAAGAAATATGAGAATAAGAGTTGCTACTTTATTGTACCATGAATAATATTAAATAGTAAAGATATATATTACAAACCCATTGGTGGCATTTGTGTTTTTATCTTTGCCATTTTATTGGCATGGGGTAGTGGGAAGGAGAGTAGAAGGAAACCACATTAAAAAAAA
>NW_020940191.1:0-1013 GCF_900497805.2 Vombatus ursinus | reverse complement strand
TAGGGCTATGGAACAGCTGAGCACACTGCATTCAGAGAAGATCCTTACTTCCTTTGAAGATTTTTTTTAAAGTTCATTTTTAATTTATGGAATAAAACAAGAATTTTCCCAACAAATTAAAATTAAAAAAATATGATTGCATATGAAACTGCAAATCTATTATGTACAACTTCCTACGCCACTGGATTGCATATGAAACTGCAAATCTATTATGTACAACTTGCTATGCCACTGAAATATATAATAAAGTTATATTGTAATGTTTGTCCTTTTTTTCTTCCCTTTTCCCCACCCTACAGATGGCTGCCTTTAGACAAAATAGTTATACATTTATGTGTATGTGAGTGTGTGTGTGTGTGTGTTTGTGTGTGTGTAAAATTACTCTCTAACTACTTCTATCTATTGGTTCTTTCTCTAGGAATTTTATAGTACTATTTTTGGTTCTGGCATGAATTGGAAACCATCATACCCTGAGTCAGGGAGCTGGAGCAAAACAACTCCCAAAGCTGGCTTTCTGAACAATAACCAGGATGTTTTCTGGTGAGAGAGAGTCCTATCACTATCATGATGCCAAATGAGTAGGAGGTGTCTCTCATGCAGGGGCCTTGGGCCTACCTCCTCAGGTAGGCCCTCTTCCGTTCCACCAGTATTTGACAAAGTTATAATTGGACACCTGCTGAAGAGGATGCCAATTGCCACCTCTGCTGGCCATGACCTGAGAAAATAGCACCTTAGGGTCAACAAAGTAGGAGCAAAAACAAAGATGCATAGGGGCACAACAGGGGTCTTTCTGGGACAATTCCAGAAGATAAACAGAAAAGTCCCAGGGCAGGGTTTGGTGAGAAGAGTAAACACCTCCAGACTAGGGGTAACTTGAACAACAAAAGGCAAGCAGCTTAAACAAGAATCAGGAAGCAGTGGGGTTTTTTGGCTTGGGAGGATGCCTAGCCCCAGCCAAAGGAACATAGACCCTGGGGAAGTGAGGAAAGCTGGGCATCGGAGCCCTGGAAGAT
>NW_020940190.1:0-4258 GCF_900497805.2 Vombatus ursinus | reverse complement strand
CCCAAACTGAAGAAAGGTAATTAAAATGACAAAAACCAGGAGACTGGCTATGCAGTGGCCCAGTTTTTAATTTCTAAGATACCTTAGAAGAGATGAGAGTCTTCTTCTTGCTACTATAGATACTTCAGGTTTTTTGATGAAAAAAAAATCAGCTTCATGGTAAAGTCTCTGACACCATAATTGGTAGAGATAATACTTTTCATTTAAACTTTTTCTCTGAGGGGCTGAAAGTGCTTTACTAAACAAATTCATTATTTCCCCCCATATCCATATGATATGATTTTGTGGAAAATGTTGAATCAATATTATGAAGCAGCATGATACAGTGGAAAAAGAGCTGAACTTGGGATCAGAAGACACAGATTCAAATCCATTTATTCAGTACTGCTGATCTCATCAGCTCTCATAAATTTAACTATAATCTCTAAGCTGATGATTCCCAAATCTACCTTTCCTGCTCCAATCTCTTTGTGATTGTGATGTGAGACTTCTAATCTCACATCTCCAACTACTTTTCAAATATCTTGAGCTGAATGTCTAATAGACATCTTAAACTCAATATGCCCAACTAGAACTCATTATCTTTCCCCCTGAACCACCCCCCCCCCTTCTAATTACTGTAGAGGGCACAACATCCTTTCAGTCCTTCAGGCTCACAACCTGGGAGTCATCATGGATTCCCCACAATCTCTCATCCCCCATATCCAGTCTGTTGCCAAGGCCTACTGATTTCACCTCTGCAATACATCTAGAATAAGCCCACTTCTCCCTCTGACACTGCCACCACTCTAGTGCAGACCCTCATCACCTTACACCTTGATTTCTGTGATAGCCTGCTGGTTGGTCTGACTGCCTCAGGCCTCTCCTCACTTCAATCTGCTCTTCATTCAACCACTAAATTGCAATTCCTAAAACGCAGGTATGATCATGTCAGCTCCCTACTCAATAAACTCCAGTGGCTTCCTCCAGGTGTTGCCTCCAGGATCAAATTCAAAATTTTCTGTTTGGCATTCAAAGCCCTTCATAATCTATCCTTCTCCTCCTGTTGGTCTCCTTACACCTTGTTCTCCAGCATATACTTTTCAATCCAGTGACACTTACCTCATAGCTGTTCCATGAACAAGACATTCCATCTCTTGGCACTTAACATTTCTTTTTTCTCTGGCTGTCCCCCATGTCTGGAACGCTCTACCTCCTCCACTCTGAATACTGACCTCCATGGCTTCCTTTAAGTCTCACCTAAAAACCCACCTTTTATAGGCAGTCCTCCCTAACCCTTCTTAATTCCAGTGCTTTTCTTCTTTGAATTATTTTCTATTTATCCTTTATATGGCTTGATTTGTAGATATTTGTTTGCATGTTGTTCTCCTTTCCCCCTACCCCCCACATTTCATTGTAAGCTCTTTGAGGGTAGGGACTGTCTTTTGTTTTTTGGGTTTTTTTGAGTATCTTCAGCACTTAGCACAGTGCCTGGCACATAGCAAACAATAAAGGTTATTTGATTGATTGATATACTATCTGTGTGACCTTGAGCAAGTCAGAACCTGGGCCTCAGGTTTCTTAACTATAAAATGATGAGTTTGGACCTCGAAGGCCCATTCCATCTCTATGATTGTATGAAAATGCAAATTACCCAAAGCATCTGTACAGGTTTCTAAACTCTCAATGCAGATCATAACCTATCTATGTCTTAGTACATAAGTCTGAAGCTTGTTCGCGATCACTAAATTACTGAATTGGTAGTGGTAGGGCTTGAATTGGTTACTTGGCATGCTACAGGACTCTGTCCTCAGTGTTGTTCTGTTCAGCTTTATCAATGACTTTGTCAAAAATGGAGATAAAAAGAAAATCTATCAGATTTTCTGAGAACATCAAACTGGAAGAAATAGCTAATATACTTGATGAATCTAATAAGAAAATTTAAGTAAAAATAAAGAGAAAATCCAGCAATAGTTTCAAAAAAAGGTAACTGTAGAAGTGGATGGGCATGGCATAGTAAGACAGTATTTTCTCTGGGAAAACAAACAAAAAAACCTAGAGGATTATAGTTGTCTGAAAGTTCAATATTAATGAAAGCTCAAAACCGCTTTATGACTTCTCTCATCCTCTATTCCTTTCTCCAGTCTTTCAGAGAATGAGATGACTCTTTTCCTTGTTAAAGTTTGCTTGACACTTGGGCCTTTGATCTTCTTGTCCCCTCCAGGAATTCGTTCAGTCTTCACCCCATGTCTTGTGAATTTTCAATATCTCTCTACTTTTCCCTCTGCCTATAAACATGCTTAGCATACAATATTTTTTTTAAAGAATATCCTTCATCTTGTTTCTATTTCACACTAATACTCTTCAAATTAATACCACTAAACCTAAAAGAGGAACCTCCCATATACTATCTTTACTTTCTCACTATCAACTGACTCAACTGAAATCTGGTTTTCATTCCCCTCACTTTTTCAGAAACTGCTCCCTCCAATGACATTTGCTATATCCGATGGCATCCTTTTAATCACCGTTCTCTTTTACTTGTCTGTAGCATTTGATGCCATTAACCATTTGATTCTTTCTCTTCCCTTAGCTTCCATGACTTTGCACTTATTTGTTTTTTTTCCTCCTCCATTTCTGATCAATCTTAGTTTCCTTTACTAATTCCTCTTTATCTTTCTGACCCTCAAGTGTAAGTGTCTTACAAAGCTCTGTCTATGATTTTATCTTCTATCTCTGCCTTCTTTGCCCTGGCAATTTCATTGCCTCCTATGGCTTCAGATACAACTTTTGCATTGATGAATCCCAAATCCGTGGCTTCAGACCTAAACTTTCTCTAAGATTCCACTCCCTAATTTCTTCTCTTCTTCAACTGGATGTCTCACCACCGATTCAAACTCAGTACATCCCAAACTGAACAGATCTTTATTCTTTAACCTATCCTTCCTTCTATCTTCTCCTTTTCTCTTGATAGCTTTACTATTCTCCCAGTCACCAAAGCTTGAAATCTGAAAGTTGCTTTTGACTCTTCACCCTCACTACTTATATCCAACTAGTTATTTTTATTCTGTTTCTTTAGTATCTCACATATCCATCCCTTCATTTCTACTTCCAACAATCCAATCCAAGTTCAGGTTCATATCATGTGAACTATTGTGATAGATTTCTAGTTGGTCCCCCAGTCTCTAACCCCTCCCCACCTCACTTCATCCCTTAAATTGTTGCCAAAGTATTGTGTCCTATTTATAAATCTCATCATGTCTCTCTACTTTCAGTGGTTCATCATTGCCTAACAAATTAAATAACTACCCACCAAGTGCCCAACATGGTTTTTGAACCTTATGTTACTGTGTAATCATCACGATCTCTTTAATCCAGCCAAACTGGAATAGTTACTGTTTCCCTGTCTCTTCCTGCTCTCTTCCACTTCTTTGCATTTATGACCACCATCCTATAAGCAAGGAATAGACTCCCTTTCCCTTCTCTCTCACCTACTGATATCCATTCCCTCCTTCCTTGACTTCTAAAACAGAAGTTCTCTCTCCTTCATTGAATATTTAAAGTAACCTATTCACTTAATTTCTAATTTGATTTATAGTTTTTTGTGTATTCATCATATATTCCTGATTTATATAACCATGACAATTAAAATGAACAAAAAGATAAGTCCATTTTTCTTCCTACTCTTATTTATTCAGAATACAAGGAGACTACACACACACATCCAGTTTTAGTAGCATTTATTTCTAACGTAACAGGTCAGACAATATTTAAGTCAACAGATCCAGCTATTTCTGAAGTAGGAAGAATAATTCATTTGTTCCTTAGGGTGAGCTTGTCAAACATATACACTCCAAGGCAATCCTTGGAGGTTCCTATTTTTTTTAGGATAGCTACATGGCCACCATATCTTTGAGGATCTTCAACTGCTAATTCAAATACTTCTTTAAGAACTCACAGAACTAAAGAGAGAAAAAAAGAATTTTAATTTGAGGACACTGAGAAGAGGAGAAGAGACTATAAATCTAGTGGGGGGGATGATTCTCTAAAGTTTAGACAAGTGTAACTCAATAATTCACTGCTAGCTAGGTTTAGTAGGTATAATATAGGACTAAAGGGGCTTTCCTCCCATGAGTAATATAAAATGGGGAGACTAGGGGATTTGGAATTCCCTAGTATTAAGCATGTAAATTTTTGCATACACTATTGAGACACGTAATTCCATGGAAGGTTAAGTATAGCAAGAAAGCAACAGCTTGTACACTGACAAAGGAATTAA
>NW_020940189.1:0-1706 GCF_900497805.2 Vombatus ursinus | reverse complement strand
AATATATACAAAAATAAATAAATCTGAGCTAAAAGGAGGAGGAGAGACCCTAAAAACTGAGCAGATCAGAAAGGGCTTTAGGTGGAATTTGAGCTGATCCATGATGGTAGGTAACTAAGTCTTCTAAGAGGAGGAAGAGGGGAGGAGGGAGGATATTTCTGGTAAAGGAAAACTATGGGAAACTATAGAGATAAGAAGTAGAATATGAATTCAGGGAACAATTAGTAGTCTTCTTGGGGTGGAACATAGAATGCATGAAAAGGAGTAATATGAAATAACATTAGTAAGGCAGATTGCCATAAGACTGTGAAAAATTTTGGATGCCACATTGAGAGTTTGCACATATCTGTTAGGAACCACTGAGGCTTCTGAGAAGTGGAGTAACGTGATCAGGCTTGTGCTGTTTTTATGCCGGTTGTATAAAGGAGACAGATTGAAAAAGAGCCTAGAAAGAGGGAGACCAATAGTCACAGAATCATAGATTTTGAGAGTTGGAAGGGAGCTCCATGGCCATACAGTCCAATCCATATCTGAAAGAAATCCCCAACATACCTGCGAAGTTATCATCTGGCATCTGCTTGAAGATCTTCGAGGAGGAAAACCTCACCACTTGTGGAGGTAGTCCATCGTATTTTTAGTAAGTTTTAAACATCAAACCAAAAATCACCTCATTGTGACTCCCACCTAATTGTCCAGATGAAGACTGACAAGGACAGTGTACACTTCTCTCTTCTTGGAAACAGTCTTTTTTAATTGAACTCAAGATGGAATTAGCTTTTCTGGCTGTTGCATCACACTGCTAACTAATATTAAACTCATAGTCCACTAAACTCCCCATATATTTTTTTAGAAAAACTGCTCTCCAACCATGTCTCTTCTCTCTTGTAGTTGAAAAGCTAATCTTTTTTCTACTTTGTGTAAGACTTTACATTTATCTATATTGAATCAGCATTTATATAATACTCATCGTTCCACTCAGATTCTTAAGTCAGTCTCCTGTCAAATTATGCTGATCAAGCTACATGTCATTGTTCAGTCATTTTAGACTCTGTGATTCCATTTTGGACAAAGATATTGGAGTGGGTTGCCATTTCCTTCCAGTTCATTTTTTACAAATGAAGAACTGAGGTAAACAGGGTTAAGTGACTTGCCCAGGGTCATATAGCTAGTATGAGGCCAGATTTGAACTCAAGAACATGAGTCTTCCTAATTTCAAGCCCAGTGCTCCATCCACTGCACCACCTACAGCTCCTAAGGCTACATGTCTGTGTTCCTAAGACTAATAGATTATGGGATAGTATATCTCAATCCTACTTTATTTTCTCCTGCAAAATTTTATAAAGAGATAGATGTTTTATGAATGCATAAGAACTTTACTATGTGTGACTGAGACATTGAGCAAACTTATATCTTCTTCCTCACCTATCATTTTTTCAGAAATACAAACTAAGCATAACCTCTGAAATCCAACAGAGGAATTTAACAAAAGGAAATAAATAGAGCCAGCTAGAGAAAGAAGCCAACATTAGACAAGTCATTTATCACACACACATAATCACACTTTCAGAGTTGTATTATAAGCAAGTATTTCTGAATTCTGTATATTTTTGTACTGAAATGCTTTCTCTTCTATAGTATTGACCTATACAGAAATAGAGCAGTTGTCAAAAACAGTGAAGCAATGATACCTGACATGACCTGCTTTT
>NW_020940188.1:0-1832 GCF_900497805.2 Vombatus ursinus | reverse complement strand
CTCTGTTGCCCTGTCTCTTTATAGGGACAAGTCTACCTTGGCGTGGGGCTAGTCACAGTGCTGTCTGTTACACTGCCTCCTCATAGGGGCAAGTCTACCTTGGGGTGGGCCTAGTCACAGAGCTCTCTGTTACACTGACCTTTCATAGGGGCAAGGCTCCCTTGGGATGGGCCTAGTCACAGAGCGCTCTGTTACATCGCAGAGCTCTCTATTACACTGCCTCTTCATAGGAGCAAGTCTACCTTGGAGTGGGCCTAGTCACAGAGCTCTCTGTTACACTGCTTCTTTATAGGGGAATGTGTGACTCGGGGTGGGCGTAGCCACAGAGCTCTCTATTACACTGCCTCTTCAAGGGGACAAGTCATCCTTGGGGTAGGCCTAGTCACAGAGCTCTCTGTTACACTGCCTCTTTATAGGGGCAAGTCAACCTTGCTGTTGGCTTAGTCACAGAGCACTGTGTTACACTGCCCTTTCATAGGGGCAAGGCTCCCTTGTGATGGGACTAGTCACTGAGCAATGTGTTACACTGCCTCTTCATAGGGGCAAGTCTACCTTGGGGTGGGCCTAGTCACGGAGCTCTCAATTACAGTGACTCTTCCTAGGGACAAATCTAAGTCGGGGTGGGCCTAGTCACAGAGCTCTCTATTACACTGTCTCTTCAAAGTGCAAGTCCAACTTGGGGTGGCCTAATCACAAAGCTCTCTGTTACAGTGTCTCTACATATTGGCAAGTCTACCTTGGATTGGGCCTAGTCACAGAGCTCTCTGTTACAGTGCCTCTTCAAAGGGACAAGTCTACCTTGGGGTGGGCCTAGTCACAGAGCAATATGTTACACTGCCTCTTCATAGAGGCAAGTCTACCTTTGGGTGGGCCTAGTCACAGAGCTCTCTGTTACACTGCCTCTTCATAGGGAAAGTATTCGTTTGGTTGGGCCTAGTCACAGAGCTCTCTGTTACCCTGCCTCTTCATAAGGGCAAGACTACGTTGGGTTGGGCCTAGTCACAGTGCTCTCCATTACACTGCCTCTTCATAGGAGCAAGTCTACCTTGGGGTGGGCCTAGTCACGGAGCAATGTGTTACACTGCGTCTTCATAGGGGCAAGTTTTCCTTGGGGTGGGCCTAGTCACAGAGCTCTCTCTTACACTGCCACTTCTTAGGGGAATGTGTAACTCCGGGTGGGCGTAGCGACAGAGCTGTCTATTACACTGCCTCTTCAAGGGGACAAGTGAAACTTGGGGTAGGCCTAGTCACAGAGCTCTCTGTTACACTGCCAACTCATAGGGGCAAGTCTAGCTTGGGGTGGGCCTAGTCACAGATCTCTCTTTTACACTGACCTTTCACAGGGGCAAGGCTCCCTTGGGATGGGCCTAGTTACAGAGCTCTCTGTTACACTGCCTCTTCATAGGTGCAAGTCTACCTTGGGGTGGGCCTTGTCACGGAGCAATGTGTTACACTGCGTCTTCATAGGGGCAAGTCTACCTTGGGGTGGGCCTAGTCACAGAGCTCTCTGTTATACTGCCAACTCATAGGGGCAAGTCTAGCTTAGGGTGGGCCTAGTCACAGATCTCTCTGTTACACTGACCTTTCATAGGGGCAAGGATCCCTTGGGATGGGCCTAGTTACAGAGCTCTCTGTTACATCATAGAGTTCTCTGTTCAATTACCTCTTCATAGGGGCAAGTCTTACTTGGGGTGGCCTATTCACAGAGCTCTCTATTACAATGCATATTCATAGGGGCAAGTCTACCCTGGGGTGGGCCTAGTCACAGAGCTCTCTGTTACACTCCCTCTTCATATGGGCAAGTCTACCTTGGGTGGGCCTAGTTACAGAGC
>NW_020940187.1:0-1557 GCF_900497805.2 Vombatus ursinus | reverse complement strand
GTAGTTTTATATTGAGTCATACGTACACACACACACACACACACACACACACACACACACACACACATATATAAATATGTATATGTATTTATGTGGGTATTATAAATAATTATATATGTGTATGTATTTATTTATGTGTATGTATGTGTGTATATGTATATACATGTATACACATGAATATTAAATCATATTTGAAATGCAGAGCATTCATTTTTTATTGTATGCAGTATTCCTAGTCACATACTAGGCAATTAATATATATGTTTGCTAAATTGAATTGAGTTGAAATCACTGCTGGTTTCTGACAGCTGGTCTTTGTGTTACCCACACTCAACAACCATTTCTTTAAAATGTCAACATTCTACTGGAAGAGCAGTGATGTCATCACTTAGTAACCCTCTCTTGGAAATGTCAACATCCTACTGGCACAGCACCCCAGACATTTCATAAGAGAATATCCTTTATGCAATTGCTGTTGGATTTGCCTTTTTCTATTTTACTTGATAGGGTAAAAAATTGGCCTTCATCTTCTAGATAAAGTGTAGTATAACATATACTTCTACTTCCAAGTCTTTGTATAATTTGTGAGAATACTTTACAAAAAGGTAAGAGACATATGGCCATCAAATTAGCACCTGGGTGATCTGATCTCCCAGCAGCTTCCAATTTTGTAGTTTTAGAGTCATACGTACACACATATACTCAGACACACACACACACACACACACACACCTATATATATTTAAGTGTGTAGTATAAAATCTTATATGTGTGTAAGTATATATCTATGTGTAGGTATATATATACATATATACACACATGAATATTAAATCATATTTGGAATTCAGAGCATTAGTTTTTTATTGTATTCAGTATTCCTAGACACATACTAGGCAAATAATATATATGTTTGTTAAATTGAATTGAGTTGAAATCACTGCAGGTTTCTAACCATTGATTCTGTGGTATCCACACTCAACAACCATTTCTTTAAAATGTCAACATTCTACTGGAAGAGCAGCGATGTCATCACTTAGCAACCCTCTCTTGGAAATGTCAACATCCTACTGGCACAGCAAGGCAGCCATTTCATAAGAGAGGATCCTTTAACCGATTGGTGTTTGATTTGTGTTTTTCTATTTTACTTGATAGGGTAAAAAATTGGCCTTCATCTTCTAGATAAAGTGCAGTATATCATATACTTCTACTTGCAAGTCTTTGTACAATTTGTGAAACTACTTTCCAAAAAGGTAAGAGACATATGGGTAACAAAATAGCAGCTGGGTGATCTGATGTCTCAGCAGCTTCCAGTTTAGTAGTTTTAGAGTTAGTCATACGTACACACATACATACACACACACACACACACACACACACACACACACACACATATATATGTATATGTGTGTATTAGAAATAATTATATATTTTATGTATATATTTATATTTATGTATGTATATATATACATATATACACACATGAATATTAAATCATATTTGGAATCCAGAGCATTAGTTTTTTATTGTATTCTGTATTCCTAGTCACTTACTAGGCAA
>NW_020940186.1:0-1097 GCF_900497805.2 Vombatus ursinus | reverse complement strand
AGACACACAGACAGACAGACAGACACACATAGACAGACACACAGACAGATAGACACACAGACAGACAGACATAGACAGCCAAAGACAGACAGACAGACAAACAGACACACAGACAGACAGACAGAGACACAGACAGACAGACAGACACAAAGACAGACACACAGATAGACAGATACACAGACAGAGACACACAGACACACAGATAGACACACAGACAGCCACAGACAGACATAGACAGATAGACAGACACAGAAACAGACAGACACACAGACAGACAGAAACAGACAGACAGACACAGACAGGCAGGCACACAGACAGATACAAAGACAGACAGACACAGACTGCCTGTGTCTGTCTGTGTGTCTGTGTCTGTCTGTCTGTCTGTCTGTGTGGCTGTCCATTTCTGTGTCTTTGTGTCTGTGTCTGTCTGTGTCTGTCTGTGTGTCTGTCTGTCTGTTTGTCTGTCTGTGTCTGTCTGTGTGTCGGTCTATCTCTCTGTGTGTCTGTCTGTGTCTCTATCTGACTGTGTGGCTGTCTGTCTGTGTGTGTGTCTCTGTGTATTTCTGCATCTGTGTGTCTGTATCTTTCTGTGTCTGTGTCTGTCTGTGTCTGTGTGTCTGTCTATGTGTGTCTGTCTGTGTGTCTGTCTTTCTGTGTCTGTCTGTGTCTGTCTGTCTGTGTGTCTGTCTATGTGTCTGTGTTTCTGTATCTGTCTGTGTGTCTGTTTGTCTGTTTGACTTTCTGTGTGTCTGTGTTTCTCTCTGTCTTAGTCTGTCTGCCTTTGTCTGTCTGTCTTTGTCCATCTGTGTGTCTGTGTCTGTCTGTGTGTCTCTCTGTGTGTCTGTCTGTCTGTGTGTCTGTGTGTCTGTCTGTCCATGTGCCTGTCTTTCTGTCTTTGTCTGTCTTTGTCTGTCTGTGTCTGTCTGTCTGTGTGTCTGTCTGTGTCTGTCTGTCGGTGTGTCTGTCTGTGTGTCTGTGTGTCTGTCTGTCTGTGTGTCTGTGTCTGTCTGTGTGTCTGTTTTTCTTTCTTTGTCTGTCTGTGTCTGTCTGTGTGTCTGTCTGTCTGTGTGTCTGTCTGTCTGTTTTTGTCTGTCTGT
>NW_020940185.1:0-1861 GCF_900497805.2 Vombatus ursinus | reverse complement strand
ACACACACACACACACACATATGTATATATGTATATGTGTGCATCATAAATAATTATATATTTGTATGTATATATTTATATGTATGTATGTGTGTGTGTATATATATATATATATACATATACACACACATGAATATTAAATCAGATTTGGAGTCCAGAGTATTAGTTTTTTATTGTATTCAGTATTCCCAGTCACGTGCTACGCAATTAATATATATATTTGTTGAATTGAATTGAGTTGAAATCACTACAGGTTTCTGACATTTGATCTTTGTGGTATCCACACTCAACAACCATTTCTTTAAAATGCCAACATTCTACTGGGGTAGGAGTGATGTCATCACTCAGCAAGCCTCTCTTGGAAAGGTCAACATTGTACTGGCACAGCAGAGCCATTTCATGAGAGAGGATCCTTCAACTGACTGTTCTTGGGCTTGCACTTTTACTGGATAGGGTAAAAAATTGGCGTTCTTCTTCTAGATAAAGTGCGTCCATCATATACTTCTACTTGTAAGTCTTTTTATAATTTGTGAGATTAGTTTGGAAAAAAGTAAGATACATATAGCCATCAAAATAGCACGTGGGTGATTTGATCTCCCAGCAGCTTCTAATTTCGTAGTTTTATAGTAAATCTTACATACACACATACATACTCACATACACACCTATATATATATATATATATATATATATGCACATGTGTATAATATAAATAATTATAGATTTGTATGTATATATTTATGTGTAAGTATGTATATACACGTATACATATATACACACATGAATATTAAATCATATTTATAATCCAGAGCATTAGTTTTTCATTGATTTCAGTATTCCCAGTCACATACTAGGCAATTGAAATATATGTCTGTTAAATTGAATTGAGTTGAAATCACTGCAGTTTTCTGACCGTTAATCTTTGTGGTGTACACACTCAACAACCATTACTTTAAAATGCCAACATTCTACTAGGGTAGCAGTGATGTCATCACTCAGCAAACCTCTCTTGGAAAGGTCAACATTGTACTGGCACAGCAGGGCAGCCATTTCATGAGAGAGGATCCTTCAACTGGTTGTTGTTGGGTTTGCACTTTTACTGGATAGGGTTAAAAATTGGCCTTCATCCTCTAGATAAAGTGCAGTACATCATATACTTCTGTTTGTAAGTCTTTGTATAATTTGTTAGATTAGTTTGAAAAAAGGTAAGAGACATAGAGCCATCAAAATAGCAGGTGGGTGATCTGATCTCCCAGCAGCTTCTAGGTTCGTAGTTTTATAGTAAATCTTACATACACACATACATACACACACACACACCTATATATATATATGCATATGTATGTAATATAAATAATTATAGATTTGTATGTATGTATTTATATGTATGTATGTATATACATGTATATATATATACACACATGAATATTAAATCATATTTATAATCCAGAGCATTAGTTTTTCATTGTATTCAGTATTCCTAGTCACATACTAGGTAATTAATATATATATCTGTTAAATTGAATTGAGTTGAAATCACTGCAGATTTCTGACCGTTGATCTTTGTGGTATCCACACTCAACAACCGTTTCTTTAAAATGCCAACATTCTACTGCGGTAGCAGTGATGTCAATATTCAGCAACCCTCTCTTGGATTGGTCAACATTGTACTGGCACAGCAGGGCATCCATTTCATGAGAGAGGATCCTTCAAGTGATTGTTGTTGGATTTGCACTTTTACAGGATATTGTATAAAATTGGCCTTCATCTTCTAGATAAAGTGCAGTACATCATATACATCTACTTGTCAGTCTTTTATAATTTGTGAGATTAATTTGGAAAAAAGTAAGAGACATATAGC
>NW_020940184.1:0-2949 GCF_900497805.2 Vombatus ursinus | reverse complement strand
GTGTGTGTGTGTGTGTGTGTGTGTGTGTGTGTGGTGTATGTGTGTGTGTGTGTGTTGGGCTCAAATGAGTAAAGTCAGTTCTATTTTCTCCTCCTCCCTGGGTGCCAAAACTCTGATCTTTTCAGCTCCCTGCCCCTGCCCAAGGAGCCTTGTGTGCCTCCCTGCCCCCACTCCCTCCCTCCTTGGCCCCTCACTGGGCTGGGAAACAGGATGCTTTCACCTTTGCTTTGACCTGAGACACTCTTCATGAAAGGAAGTACAGTAGCCACTTGCTGGAAGAGCTAGGGACATACATACATGCATGCATGCATGCACATATACACACACATATATACACATACATACATATATAGAGAATTTGATTTGGATTTGTCTTGTGGGCTGAATGTGTGTGTGTGTCAGAGGTGATGTGGGGGAGAGGGGGGAAATGGGATCTCCAGGACAGTATATGGACAAAGTGCAGTCCCTGTCCTCATAAAAGGCTGAGATAGTTGAAGGGCTTTCCTCTTGGGGACAGTACAGCCACCGGAGCTTTCTCCTTTTTTTCCAAGACAGTAAATACCAAAGGGTGCAGGGCAGGTGGAAATGGGGATGCCACCAAGGGAAGGAGGCATTACCTGTTTGACATCGTGTCCAGTTTTGGCGCTTGTCTCAACAAACATGACATTCATTTCCTTGGCTCTTTGTTTTCCCTCCTCTGACGTTACTTGCCTGGATGGACCAGAGAGGGATGGGCTCAGATAGGGAGGTAGGGAAGATCCCTTTTGCCCCAGGAACAACATTCTCCAAGATAGCCCCTAAGAGAGGGCCCATAGATTTATCTCAGCAGGGAGTCTGTAAGGCAGTCCCCTAAACCAGCTCTCCCTCTTTCTCAGCTTACCTTGGGCTAAGAGCCCCAGAGTCACTAGCCTCAAAACTGTGGCTCCTGCATACTGGCAACTCTTCCCTGCTCCCCTCCGCCCAGCACAGCTGGTCCGCCTAGAGCCCAGGCACTAGAGGGCCCATGAGAGGCCCTAGGTCTCTACCCCCAGACTCTGCCCTTTAGTCTCTTACCTCTTGTGGCTCAGGTCATTCTTGTTCCCTACCAACTTGATGATGATGTCACCACCTCGTTCTGCCCGAACATCATCCATCCACTTGCTTGTCTGATAGAAGGTGTTGAGATCTATAGAGAAAAGGTATGGGGAGGCCAAGATTCTCAGGAGAAGACTCTCCTCCCATCCCTTTTCCCACTTTCCATCCCAGGAACTCATGAAATCCCAGAGTACCCACGTGTAATATCATAAACAATAACAGCAGCAGTGGAATCCCGGGTGGAGCTGGGATCGAGGCTTTGGGAACGCTCCTGGTCCGCAGTGTCCCAGAGCTGCAGCCTGACCTGCAGAGAACATTTACAGATTCAGTGCCATACCAATCAAGCTCTCACAAGGTCAACCACCTTACCCAACTAGAAAACCAACATTCATTTGGAGGAACAAAAGATCTAGCATGTCAAGGGAAATAATGTATAAAGTAGGGACAAAGTGGACCTTTTAGTGCCAGGTCTCCAACTTAATTGAAGAATAGCCATAAAAATGATTTGGTGCTGGTTAAACATTTTTTAAAGTGGATCAGTGGAACACATTAGATAAGCCAGACCCGGAAATAATCTAACCCAGTGTTTGTTAAATCTGGGAACACAAACTACTGGGGTGATGATTCTGTACCCAACAAGAATGACTGGGAAAACCGTCAAACAATTTGGCAGAAATTAAGTTTAGACCAGTATCTCGATATATACAACAAAAAACTCCCAATGAATACTGGACCTAAGTATAAAAGGTGATACCACTTTACAATTAGAGGAGAATAGGAGGCATCTTGTGCAACTACGGCTTGGAGGAGAATTCTTAACCAAGAAAGAAATTGAGGTGATCAAAAAAGGTAAGATAAACGACTTCAATGACAATCTTAAAGGCTTTTGTTTGAACAGAATGCAGCTAGGAAGGAATACTGTCATGGGGGGGAGGATCTCTGCATCAAATATCTCTGACCAAAGCTTGATATTCAAGATGTATGGGGGATTGACAAATCTATTAGACTCTGTTGGAACAGGCTGTATTGAAACGCTATCCATAAGCCTTCGGAACTGGAGAAGTCAGGAAACTCATGGCATGGAGAGGTAGAAAGTTGAGGGTCTGAGGCTACTGTCTTATAATGAAAAGAATACTGCATTTAGAACCAGGAAACCTGGTGTGCTGTGTAACACTGGGCAAGTTCTTCCCCTTTCTGGGCCTCAGGTTTTTCATTGTACCATGAAAGAGTTGGCCTAGATAACAAGACAGTCTTAAGTTAGTCTACCTCTCAAACTTTTGATCACTTACTGAACGATCCTCCAGGTACATGGAGGATCGTTTTTTTTTTTTGAGGGGGAGAGAGAGAGAGAGAGAGAGAGAGAGGGAGGGAGGGAGAGAGGGAGGGAGAGAGAGATAGAGAGAGAGAGAGAGAGTTAGAACTAGGAGTACCCGGGGACCTCTCCCCCAAAGCACCCCAAAGGGAGGGCCAGCTAGCTGCTAAGACCTGGAAGTCTCCTTCAAGCCCCCATGGCTACCTTGAAGGGGTCCAAGAGGGGAAGGGGCCAGCTCCTCCTGAGCAGGTATTCTCTCACCTGGTAGGTGTTGTGAAGCTGTCATACACGAATCCGGTGATGAGTGAAGTCTTCCCTACTGTTGGCGAGAGAAGCAGCTGGGCTGTGTGGGGGGGAGACGATGACTCTCCCCTCCTCTGCTCCCTCACTCTTTGCCCCAATCCTTTCCACTGTTCCAGTCCTTCACCCTTCTCCCTCCCCGCCCCCTGGCTGCCCCGGCCATCGCTGCCCCCACCCCTGGCTGTCCCAGCCACCGCTGTCCCCCTCCCCGCCCCCTGGCTGCCCCAGCCATTGCTGCCCCCACCCCTGGCTGTCCCCCTCCC
>NW_020940183.1:0-1249 GCF_900497805.2 Vombatus ursinus | reverse complement strand
ATCACTGCTCTTCCAGTAGAATGTTGGCATTTTAAAGATATGGTTGTTGAGTGTGGATACCACAAGAACAGCGGTCAGAAAACAGCAGTGATTTCAATTCAATTCAATTTAACATACATATATATTAATTGACTAGTAAGTGACTAGGAATACTGAATACAATCAAAACTAATGCTCTGGATTCCAAATATGATTTAATATTCATGTGTGTGTATATGTATCTATATACATAGATACATAGAAATATATAACTACACATATATAATTATTTACAATACACACATAAATATATATATATATATATATACATATGTGTGTGTGTCTGTGTATGTATGTTTGACTCAGTATAAAAATACGAACCTGGAAGCTGCTGGAAGATCAGATCACCCAGCTGCTATTTTGAGGGCTATATGTCTCTTACCTTTTTCTAAAGTAGTCTCTCAAATTATACAAAGTCTTGCAAGTAGAAGTATATGATATACGGCACATTATCTAGAAGATGAAGGCCAATTTTTTGCCCTAAAAGTAAAATAGAAACACACAAATCAAACACTAATCGGTTAAAGGATACTCTCATATGAAATGGCTGCCCTGCTGTGCCAGTAGGATGTTGACATTTCCAAGAGAGGGTTGCTAAGTGATGACATCACTGCTCTTCCAGTAAATGTTGGCATTTTAAAGAAATGATTGTTGAGTGTGGATACCACAAAGATCAGCGGTCAGAAAACAGCAGGGATTTCAACTCAATTCAATTTAACACACATATATATTAATTGACTAGTAAGTGACTAGGAATACTGAATACAATGAAAAATTAATTCTCTGAATTTCGAATATGATTTAATATTCATGTGTGTATATATCTATACATATACATACATACATATAAATATATACATACACATATATAATTATTTATAATACAAACATATATATATATATACATATGTGAGTGTGTGTGTGTGTACATGTTTGACTCACTATAAAACTACGAACCTAGAAGCTGCTGGGAGATCAGATCAACCAGCTGCTGTTTTAATGGCCATATGTCACTTATCTTTTTCGAAAGTAGTTTCACAAATTATACAAAGTCTTGCAATGGAAGTATATGATATACGGCACATTATCTAGAAGATGAAGGCCAATTTTTTACCCTAAAAGTAAAATAGAAACACACAAATCAAACACTAATCGGTTAAAGGATACTCTCATATGAAATGGCTGCCCTGCTGTGCCAGTAGGATGTTGA
>NW_020940182.1:0-3375 GCF_900497805.2 Vombatus ursinus | reverse complement strand
TACAACTTTAGATAGTCTTTGCTTTAAGAAATATCCAGCAGTGTTTGTCTGTAAGGTGTCTACTTCGCAAATACATTTGGCTGAATTCAGGTTAAAATCTCATTCAAAGGACTTTTGATTTGAAGTCTCCAGGCGTGCCCAGACAGAGGAACCCTGATCAAATGTGTTGCTGGTAGCATCAGGGTGACATGAAGGAAGCAGCTTGTGAATGGGATGACCTTCTGCTGTGGACATCGACTGAACTGGGTGTCTGTCCCATGTTGCTGGACTCTCAGCGTCTTGGGGCCAATTATATAGCAATAAAGTCTTGACTCATTACTTCCATTTATAGAATTCCTGGTCCAGTTTGGCACCATTACTGTGGCTATATCCAGGGGTGTGCCGGAGCCGGTTTTAAATTTTCATTGTGAATATCGATACCTTGGAAATTGGCAAAGACTACAAACCAGGGCACTATTTATTGCTTTTCTCACGGTCTAGACTAAAGAGAGTGAAGGAAAGTATGTTTGTATTACAGGTTAAGCCTAAAACTGGGTTCTGTGCACATCTCCCCCACACACCTCGAGAGCTGGTTGTTAAATATTCACCAGCATAACCCTGGATACATCTACTCACTGGAGGACAGCAGAAGACACAGAAGTTGGAAGGGGGAGTATATGGGAGTTGGTTGTTTATAGGACCATATTTGTTGTTGAATCCTGTGCCTGAGGCTGGATTTGAACCAAGGAAGTTGTCTCTTCCTAACTCCAGACTCGACACTCTGTCTACCACAACCCTACCTGGCTTCCCATAGGGCCACATAAGTCCCTGAAAAATGCTAGAGAGTCACCAGAGAGGGAAGGAGAAGAATTTTGACTGGTTACAGGCTAAGACGTGAGTCTTCTGTGTTTTTGGTAGGGCTAAATAAAATCCATCCTATGCTCAACGTATTCCTAGCCTCAGTACTTGCAAGGGACCAGAGGGTTCTTTATGTGTCCTTCAGTGACCCAGGCATGACTCAAATGCTGATGTTCCCACAGAGAAACCAAAGAAAGTGTGATTAGTGAGAAACCCTCCAGAATGAATGCTGTCCCAGTAAACCCAGACTTTCAGTTCAGGGTCACGTGTTGAAATAGCTGCAATCCAAAATGTACTTCTTTCCTCTGGGGTGAAAAAGGAACTCCCCTGTTTAGCTTTGAAAGCCCCTCACAAAGGGTCGCCAACCTGCCTCTGTGGCTCCACTGGACATTGCTTCCCTTCCTGCACCCTTTGGCTCTGCCAAACTGGCTGCCTCTGTGTTCCTCACTCATAACACCCCATCTCCCACCTCCGTGCCTTTGCACTGGCTGTCCCCCGTGCCTGGAATGCCCTCCCCATGAAGCCTTTCCTGATTCCCACCCCCCACCTGTGAGTGCCCTCTTTCCCCAACTACTGCATGTGTATGTTTCTATGTATGTATGTATATATATATATATGTATTTATACTCTTTGTAGTTATACTGTAGATATTATTAGCATTATAAGTATTTTGTCATCCCAGTTGGAGTGTTCTCTCCTTGTGAGCAGGGATTGTGTCCTCTGCAATACCAGAGCTTAGCACAGTGCCTGGCACATAGTAGGTACTTCGCGAGGACTTGCTGATTGATTATAGAAAAGAAGACAGACTTAATCGATTACAGAAAAGAAGATACGACTATAAAGTTGTGTCATTTAAAAGAGTACAATTGGGTTGAGAAGTCATGGCATTTTACAGCCAGAAGGGCTCCTTCCTTAGGCAAAGGCTCTCATTTGAAAGGTGAGGAAACTGAGGCTCATTAAAAGATTAAAAATGTCAATGTGCTGCCCAATGTCACCCAACTGTTGGGGACAGAAAGGGGCCGAAAACCCAGGCCTGTGTTCACGCTCCCGAGAGAGTAACTGTCCCTTGTGCCCTTGTTCCCTTCTAGGCAATGGGACAGGAGGAGGCTCCCAAGGTGGCGGCCTTCCCTTCTCCCAGAGGAGGAGTGCCGGGAGGAATGTTTGTCTTTATTTCTCTTTGCCAGAGCATCCCCTGGGAGCATGGAAGGGCCTTGGGGGCAGGTCCTGTTTCCCTTCTGTGTCGGGATCTCGGTGCCTCGCGCCGTGTCTGGCACCGGGCCAGCACCTAGGGAGAGCTTGTTAATAAAAACATAGATGGGAGAGCATCTAGCAAGGGGCCCTGCCACTGGGTGGGGGAGGTGGCTTCTGGGCAAACAGGCCAGGGCTCCTTCATCCCAATCCAATCTCTCTCTTTTTCATTTTTTTCCAATCCCTCTTTTAAAGGGTGAGTGAGCCCTGTGGCCCTCACCTCTGGCCCCCAGCTGAGGCTGCAGCTACATGTCTTCAGTGGGAGGGGGGTTCCCAGTTTGGGGGAGTGGAGAGGCAGGCAGCATCAATTCTCTAACAGGCTCTGTGTGTATGTGTCTCTCTGTCTGTCTGTCTCTCCCTCTTTGCCTGTCTCTGTCTGTCTCTGTCCCTGTCACTCTCTCTCTGTCGCTGTCTCTCTCATTGCTAAAAATGGATTCCAATCTTATCTCTGCTTAATTCCCTGAATGACCATAGCTCATCATTTGACCTCTCTAGACCTCACTTTCCTCCTCTGTAAAATGAAGGGGTTTAAAAGATGACAATTAGGTCTGGTCAAGTTCTCAATCAGAGGTTTCCAAAATTATTTGGTTTACTGGCCCCTTTTCAAAAAAGTTACTCAGCGCCCCCCTGGAAATCTATTTTCCTTAACCTCTTAACTTTTTTTAAAAATTTGTGTCATTTCAAAAAAAATATAAAATATTTTTCTAAAAAAAGATGTATCTTAAATGTAATAATTTATTTTAAATTCACAGGTTTTTCCCTGCATTGAAATTTTGATGATACAATATTGTGCCATATAACCATATAGTATATTGTAAACAAGTCATTGCATACACATATTGCTCAGATGCATGCTGGACTTCCTGACAACGTTCAACATCCTCGCCTACCAACACTTGCTTGTTAAGACCTGTCAATGGACTTGACTACTGATCAGTTATAACTTGCAATGTTTGTGTTTATTTGGAAAATAATGTAATCACTATGACTTTAACTCTGTTACACGACAGGTGAAACATGTAGGAATGGTTTTTCAAATCTTTCTTCTCAGGGCAGCTAGGTGGCGCAGTGGAGTCGGCCCTGGAGTCAGGAGGACCTGAGTTCAAGTCTGCCCTCAGACACATAACACTCACTAGCTGTGTGACTCTGGGCAAGTCACTTAACCCCAATTGCCTCACATAAAAAAACAAAACAAAAACAACATTTTCTTCTCTTCTTTCCTTATGTTTCCACTGCCCCCTTGTTTTCATTCAATGCCCCCAATTGCACCCAAGGCTACTACCATCCCCC
>NW_020940181.1:0-1071 GCF_900497805.2 Vombatus ursinus | reverse complement strand
GTATAAGAATTGAGAGGGGTTGGGATAGACTTCATGTCAAAGATGAGCTGTTGATAGCACCTTTAAAATAAAATATGGGAGCCAGTAGTGAGAAGTAAGGATGAAAATCATACCAGGCATGTTGGATAGGCAGAGAAAATGACTGGAGACAAGAGATGGAGTATCTTGGTCATGGAACAGGAAGGAGGCCTTTGTCACAAGATTCAACAATAAGTGGAAGGGAGTAAAGTGTAAGAGGACTGGAAAGACAGGAGGTGCCTAGGTTATAAAGGGCATTGAATGCCATATGCCGGACATTGCATTTAATCTTTGAGATGATATGGAGGCTTTGGAGTTTATTGAGTAGGGGATGAGATGGTTAGACTTGTGTTTTAGGAAAATCACTTTGGTGACTTAATGGAGGATGGATTGGACTAAGGAGAGACTTGGGGAAAGAAAAACACAAGAATGAGCTCTTGCAATACAAGACCAGTGCATGTATGAGGTGATGAAAGCTTGCAGCAGAATGGTGGCACTGTTAGGGGAAAGAAAGGGGCATAACGTAGAGATTTTGCAAAAGTGGCAACTAAAGGCTTTGAACACAGATATGACATGTGGAATGAGAGATTATGAGTAACCAAAGATAACATCTAAGTTGTTAGCCTGTAGGACTGAGAGGTGATGGTGTACTCTACAGTAATATAGATGACAGGAGGAGATTTAAGAAGACAGGTGAGTTTGGTTATAGACATATCGAGGTGAAATCTCTGCTGGACATCCTATTCCAAATTCCTGAAAGACAGTTGAAGATGCATGGTAAGTAGAAGTGAAGGTGAGTAGACAGGCTGGGGCAGGATAAGAAGAATTAAAAATCATCAAAGGGCAGCTAGGTGGCACAGTGGATAGAGCACCAGCCTTGAAGTCAGAAGGACCTGAGTTCAAATCCAGCCTCAGATCAAACACTTGATACTTACTAGCTGTGTGACTTTGGGCAAGTCACTTAACCCCAATTGCCTAAGCAAAAAAGAATTAAAATAAAAAAAGTAAAAATCGTCAGGACAGAGTTTGGTATTAAATTGATGTACATTGGTG
>NW_020940180.1:0-1009 GCF_900497805.2 Vombatus ursinus | reverse complement strand
CAGGCTACCCACAAACAGCAACAGGTTCAAGGCCCAGGAACAATCAAGATCAACTAACCCCCTCCCCCCACCGCCCCCTTCCCAACAAGTAGCTCATGGCGGAGGGGGGCAGGGGGCTGATACTCCCCACCCCAAGGCCCGAGGGGAGCCGAGGTCCCCACCCCAACCCCAGGCTCGGTGCCTGAGCGGGGCTGACTCCCCCTTCCATCCCAGGGCCTAAGCACAGACAAAATGGCCACCAGCCTGCCCGCGGGCCCCCCACCAACAATCTAAGGCTGCCGACTCCTCCCTCCCCGGGGCTCGAATCAGCTCTCCGCTGCCTCCCTCCACCTCCAGGAGGCCCCCACCCCCCCCAGGACCCCCCCCCCCCCCCCCAGTGCCCCCCACCCCCCTCAGTGCCCCCCACCCCCCTCAGCGCCCCCCCCTTCTGGGCCTACCTGCTAGTCTGCGGGACCCACACACCAGGCAGGCCACGGAGGCCCTGGGGGGGTAGGGGCCGGGGCCTCGAGGGGCCCATCCACAGTGGGGGGAGGGAGGGGATCGGGACCCGAAGGCTCAGGGACCGATGGCCGGGAGGGCCCAAGGGTGCAACCGCCTCCTGCGGCTCCTCGAAAGCTTGCCAGGAGAGAGTGCCACGAGGCTGGGAGGAAGTGGGGGAGAGGAAGGGACCAAGCAGCGCCCCGCCCCTTCCGGCTCCACCAGTCTGGAAATTGCCTGGAGACAGGGGAGCTTCAGGGAAACCCCGTGTAGTCCAACCCCGTGGCCACCCCCCTCGCCTTCCCCGAGGGAAACTGCTCAGCCCCTGGGGGGGAAGCCCCGCGTATTCCAACCACGTGGTCATTACCCTCCCCCACCCCACCCGCTAGTTTGGCAGGGGTTGGGGGGAGTGGGGGAGGGAACCCCTTCTAATCACGTAGCCTTCTGGCCACGTGCCCCCCCTCTTGCCCTGAAGGCACCATGGGATACTGGGGTAGCTGCAGGGGCCATCGGGAAACCCTCTTTTGGTCTG
>NW_020940179.1:0-1195 GCF_900497805.2 Vombatus ursinus | reverse complement strand
GAATTAAGTGCTAGATGTAGAGTAACTAAAACTGAAACACAAGATAAGAGAGAAATACAACATAAAGTAAAAGCCTCGTAAAATAATGTTGGAGAACTGAAATACTTAAAACTACTGCTGAACAGGAACTCTAGTAACAGCCAATGTAAGCTATCTCACAGGCTTGTGCTTCATAATGCAGCTGTTAGGGTCCCTTCACAGTCCCCCATTCTTGTCAGTCATTTAGCCTAAATTCCCCCTGCTCAAATCTGTAACAAATTCTTCCCAACCATTTCAAAGGAATAGAGAGCTACTGGAGAAAATGGACAGAAGACTTCAGTGCAGGACTGGCTAGAGAGGAAAGAGATTCTGAAACTAACAGAATAGAGAATAGAAATCTATTTGGGGTTAGTCCTTGGCGGGGTAAGGGAAGGCATAGATTCAGAAAAAAAAATGGATAACCTAGACTTATGAGTGGTGAATGATCATTGCTAAAACAAGGTAGGACCAGACCTCATGACTAGGGACACAATGACTTACAGCACTTGACATTGCTTGTTTCATGAAATGATATTGTTAACAGTAAGGAAGGCATAGCAAGTAAACTATGAGGATGAAATAAGATCTTCAGATACAATATCATTGTAATGCAGTAGAGAAGGAAGATCACATATTCTTTGCAAGGCAAGGTTGGGGGAGAGAAAGAAAGAAATAGACAGAAAGAGGGAGAGAGAAAGAAAGGAAGAAAGGAAGAAAGAAAGAAAGAAAGAAAGAAAGAAAGAAAGAAAGAAAGAAAGAAAGAAAGAAAGAAAGAAAGAAAGAAAGAAAGAAAGAAAGAAAGAAAGAAAGAAAGAAAGATGGAGAAGAAATAAGAACAAGAGTTCCAGAGGTAGGGAACCTGTGGCCTCAAGGCACCATGTGACCTTCTAGTTCATTGGGTGCGACCTTTTGGCTGAGTCAAAGTTTTACAGAACAAATCATTTTATTAATGGGATTTGTTCTATGGAGTTTAGATTCAGTCAAACAGTGACACTTGAGGACCTAAAGGGCCACATGTGGCCTTGAGGCTGCAGGTTCCCCACACCTGGTTTAGTCCATAAATTAGACAATAAATATAATTCAGAATAAAACTAAAGAGAACAGAACTAAGTGAAGGAAAACTTTTTTTTTTAAATAAAAGAATGCTAAAAAGATAGCTAAAATGTTGGACCACATG
>NW_020940178.1:0-2370 GCF_900497805.2 Vombatus ursinus | reverse complement strand
CCATACCCAATTGAGTGTGTATGTTATACCCTCCTTAAGTCAAATCCTATGAGAATAACATTCACTCATTTCCTCTCACCTTCCCCCATTTCCCCATCACTTCTAAGAGCCTTTTCTTTTCTGTTTTTTGGGAGATAATTTACCCTGTTCTACCTCTTCCTTTCTCCTTCTCCTAATATAATCCTCTCTCACCCCTTAATTTTATTTTCCAGCTATGACCCCTTCATCTTCAACTCACCCTGTGCCCTCTATCTATCCATCTATCTATCTGTCTATCTATCTATCTATCTATCTATCTATCTATCTATCTATCTATCCAACTATCTATATCTATCTATATCTATATTATATATATATAATATATATGTATATATATATTATATATAATATATCTATATCTATATATGTACACATACATATAATTTTTTCCCTCCAACTACCCTAATACTGACAAAGGTCTCGTGAATTACAAATATCATCTTTCCATGCAGGAATGTAAACAGTTCAACTTAATAAGTCTCTCATGATTTTCACTTTCCTGTTTACCTCTTCATGTTCCACTTGAGTCTTGTATTTGAAAATCAAATTTTCTATTCAGCTCTGGTCTTTTCATCAAGAATGCTTGAAAGCCCTCTATTTCACCCGAATGACCATTTTTTCCCCTGCAGGATTATACTCAGTTTTGCTGGGTAGGTGATTCCTGGTTGTAATCCTATCTCCTTTGTCCTCCAGAATATTATATTCCATTCCCTGCAGTCCCTTAATGTAGAAGCAGCTAAATCTTGTGTTATCCTGATAGTGTTTACACAATACTTGAATTGTTTCTTTCTGGCTGCTTGTAATATTTTCTCCTTGACTTGGGAACTCTGGAATTTGGCTACAATATTCCTAGGAGTTTTCTTTTGGGGATCTCTTTGAGGTGGTGATTGGTGGATTCTTTCACTTTCTATTTTGCCCTCTGCTTCTAAAATATCAGGGCAGTTTTCCTGGATAATTTCTTGAAAGATGATGTCCAGGCTCTTTTTTTGATTATGGCTTTCAGATAGTCCAATAATTTTTAAATTCTGTCTCCTGGATCTATTTTCCAGGTCAGTTGTTTTTCCAATGAGATTTTTCACATTGTTTTCTAATTTTTTATTCTTTTTGGATTTGTTTTACAGTGTCTTGATTTCTCATAAAGTCACTAGCTTCCAATTGCTCTATTCCAATTTTTAAGGAAGTATTTTCTTCAGTAATCTTTTGGACTTCCTTTTCCATTTGGCCAATTTTGCTCTTTAGGCCATTCTTTTCTTCATTGGCTTTTTGAACCTCTTTTGCCATTTGAGTTAGGCTATTTTTTAAAGTATTACTTTCTTTAGTATTTTTTTGGGTCTCCTTTAGCAAGCTGTTAACTTGCTTTTCATGATTTTCTTGCATCACTCTCATTTCTCTTCCCAGTTTTTCCTCTACTTCTCTTACTTGCTTCTCAAAATCCTTTTTGAGCTCTTCCAAGGCCTGGGACTGATTCGTATTTTTCTTGGAAGTTTTGGATGTAGGAGCTTTGACTTTGTTTTTTTTCTTCTTCTTGTATGTTTTGATCTTCTTTGTCACCAAAGTAAGATAATATAGTCTGACTCTTTTTGCGCTGCTTGCTCATGATCGCAATCAATTACTTGAGTTTTAAACTCTTTGTTAAGGTAAGAGTCTGTTTCCAATTTGGAGAATGCACTGTCCCAAGCTTCAGAGGTTTGTACAGTACTTTTCAGAGATACTTCTAGGGGCCTGAAAACTGTCAGTTCTTCCAAGGTGGTATGATAAGGGGCAAGATGTTTCCTCTCCACTGCCACAACAAGCTCCACCATGCCAGCACTCCTCCTTGCCCCAGGACCGCCCCTCAGAACTGTGACCCAGATCCAAGCATGGGCAAAGCAAGAGATTCCTGCCTCAGCCCTGGCAAAGAGATCCTTGCAATCCCCCTCTGATCAACCACTTGATTCCCCCTCAGTCTGTGGGCTGTAAGCTCAGAAGGCTGCCACTGCGCTTGGGGTGGCTGAGATATAGCTTCTTCTCTCACTGCAGTCACAGACTTTTCCCACTGACCTTCTAAGTTGTCTTTGGCGTTAGTGGGTGGAGAAGTCTGGAAACCACCACAGCTGCCCGCGATTCAGTCCTCTGAGGTCTGCTCCAGGGTCGCTGTGGCCCATGCCGAATTGTGCTCCTCTCCCAGCCCAGCGCGATATACCTTTCTGATCAGTCATCCAGGTTGTCTTGGGCTGGAAATTTGTTTTACTCTGTGTTTTTTTGTGGGTTCTGCTGCTTTAGAATTTGTTTAGAGCCATTTTTATAGGTATTTGGAGGGGTTTGGGAGAGAGGTCTAGCAAGTCACTGCTT
>NW_020940177.1:0-1020 GCF_900497805.2 Vombatus ursinus | reverse complement strand
CCAAGGTAGACTTGCCCCTATGAAGAGACAGTGTAACAGTGAGCTCTGTGACTAGGCCCACCCCAAGGTAGACTTGCCCCTATGAAGACACAGTGTAACAGAGATCTCTGTGACTTGGCCTACCCCAAGGTTGACTTGTCCACTTGAAGAGGCAGTGTAATAGAGAGCTCTGTGGTTACACCCACCTCGAGTTACACTTTCCCTTATGAAGAGGCAGTGTAACAGATAGCTCTGTGAGTAGTCCTACCCCAAGGTTGACTTGTCCCCTTGAAGAGGCAGTGTAATAGACAGCTCTGTGGTTACACCCACCCCGAGTTACACTTTCCCCTATGAAGAGGCAGTGTAACAGCTTTTTGACTAGGCCCATTCCAAGGGAGACTTGACCCTATAAAGGGGCAGTGTAACAGAGAGCTCCGTGACTAGGCCAACCCCAAGGTAGACTTGCCACTATGAAGAGACCGTGTAACAGAGAGCTCTATGACTAGGCCCACCCCAAGGTAGACTTGGCCCTTTGCAGCGGCAGTGTCACATAAAACTGTGTAACTAGGCCCGCCAAAGGTAGACTTACCGCTATGGAGAGGCAGTGTAACAGAGAGGTCTTTGACTAGACCATCCCAAGTTAGACTTGCAATATGAAGAGGCAGTGTAACAGAGAGCTCTGTGACTAGGTCCAACCCAAGGTAGACTTGCCCCTATGAAGGGGCAGTGTAACAGAGAGCTCTGTGACTGGATCCACCCCAAGGTAGACTTGCCCCTATGAGGGGGCAGTGTAAGAGAGAGCTCTGTGACTGGGCCCACCCCAAGGTAGACTTGCTCCTAAGAGGAGGCTGTGTAACAGAGAGCTCAGTGACTAGGCCCACCCCAAGGTAGACTTCCCCTTTCAATAGGCAGTGTAACAGAGAGCTCTGTGACTAGGCACACCCCTACGTAAACTTGCCAACATGAAGATGCAGTGTAAAAGAGAGCTCTGTGACTAGGCCCATCTCAAGGTAGACTTGATCCTATGAAGAGGCAGTGTAA
>NW_020940176.1:0-2276 GCF_900497805.2 Vombatus ursinus | reverse complement strand
ACACACACACACACACACACACACAGAGCCCTTAGTGTCTCTTAGGGGTTCCCCAAGTTCTCTTACCATGAAGCAGGACAGAAGGCACAGGATGAGCCCCAGGAGCATAGCCAGGCACATGAGAATGTGGCCCAGTAGGGCAGGTCTAGGGGGAGAAGAGGTGATGCTGAGGGGCCTTCATGGGGACAAGGGGACAGCACAGAGTGGGGAATAAATGTCCTTTGGAATTCCCACCCCATGGGAAAGGAGGGGACAAAGAGTAATCCATGGGGAAAATGGAGGATGGAGGCTGAAGGATGCAATCCAGAGCATCCTCCCACCTCCCACGCCACCAGACCTTTGCTCTTCAGAAGAAGCTGACGTAGGAGAAAGGGGGCGGGCAGAATATGGGAGTGAATTTAGAGAAAGGAGCTGGGGCTCAGGACATAGGAGAAAAGGAGTTGGGCAAACTGAGGGAAGGTCACTTAAGGCAGAAAAGACGGTTCAGGGACCCCAGTGTCATAACCTGGGACAAGGGAAGGTGATAGTGCGGGGACCCAATGTCAGAACAGAGAAAGGTGACAGTGATACTGAGTCATATCCAATGACAGGGAATGGCTTAAGATGCAGGGCACAGAACCTTCCCCATGTCCACCCCCCCCACCAGGGTGCTCAGCAAGGGGAGATACACTCAGGGATCTGACAATTGGTAGGGATGACCGCTGTTCATTTGTCTGATGAACACAGTCCAAGACAGTGTTCTTGGATGCTCAGCATTGAGTGCTGGCTAGGGTGAGAGGAAAGTCATCCTGGACACTCAGTTCCTACCCTCCCCCAACTCTCCTACTCTTCAAGGATCACCCTCAGCTCCCCTTCCAACACACACACGCAGGGAACTGGTATGGGGCAAGGCTGATGCCATACTCACCAATTTTCTTAGTTTTTTCATCTGTTCTCTTGGTAGAATATCCTGAGGACAGAAAAATATGGAATAAGGGGAGGACACCTAAGGGTCTTGATCTGGGGAGCTGGACTGGGTGAGGAAGAAGAGGATGAGAGGACAAGAGATGGAGAGGCCATAGGGGACAAAGAGACTCCAGGGGTCATGGAGGGAGGAAAGGATATAGGGATCATAGACACAGATGACTGTAGGGTACAGGGATGGCGATGGGGGACACAGTCAGAGGGAGGTGGGAGTACAGGCATCAGGGAATGTTGAGGGAGGGTCTTTTGGGCTTGAGATGTCAGGAGGCTAGCATCCTGGGAATTCCTCATCCCACCCCACAGCCCGTCAGTGTTCAGACAGACAGTCTAGGTTGGAGGGCCCCTGACCATCCACCAGGAGACTGTTTGGATCCAGGGTAAAGTTCTGTAGCTGGGTGCCATCATGGGTCAGTCTGAGGACCTCTTGGTACGTAGAGGCCCTGTCAAAGTTCCGGGCCTGAGCGGCTGATGTGAAGTCACATGAGCAGTCCACTTCTGTGAGGCGTCTGGGAGAGAGGAGCCTAAAGAAGAAGAGGGCAGGGTGTGGGTGAATGAGAGAGGAAGAAGGCAGGTAGAGAGGAGAGGACAGGAGCAGTGATGGCCTCAGGGGAGCTGGGCCATGCTGAGCAGGCTTCTGGCCCTGCTTTCCTACACCTCCCCACTAAAACTAGGCTTAGTTCTTACGTGTTTTGTGAATACATGCATCTAGATGGTAAGCTCCTTGAGGACACGGATGGCTTTATTTTTGTATCTTTTGCCCTGTGCCTGATACTTCCAGTATGCTGCTTAAAACCTTATTGAAAGGCTAATTGCTTCTATATGTGTATATATATACATGTTATCTCTCTATATTCCCCAGCACATGTCCCACTGCTTGGGACATTGTGGCAGATTTATAAATGCTTGTTGATTGGTGGATTAATGGATGAATTGTTCACCCAGGCAGTTTGGCAACATACTGCTTTCAACACTCAAAACTTTTCAAACTCAACAGGAAGAGTGTCTTCTCGTGTAAAGGATTGTCTCCCATTCGTCGCCAGCCTTGTGCCCATACCTGCACAGGGCCGAGGTCGAAGCTGGGTGGGCTGGGTGGGCATGGGCAGATCTCTGGGCTGTTCTGGTAACTCAGTGTTACCAGGATTCTTGTTCCCACAGCTGCAGCAGAAAGGCCTTGTCCTTACCCCACAGTTCAATTTGCCTCCAATGTATCAGCCTTATCTGGGTCCAGGCCTTGTCCTCCCCTGTCACTTCCCCACATTCAGTTAAACCACTTGAAGGTGGAAAACATGTCATTCTTCATCTCTGTATGTTCA
>NW_020940175.1:0-5076 GCF_900497805.2 Vombatus ursinus | reverse complement strand
TTGTTGGAGCCTCTCTCACCCATGTCTTCTGTGTAGAACATGTTGGTAATAGTGAAGTTGAGGGGAAACATCTTGAGGTGGGAGTTCTTAGCCGCTGTATAAGAAGGAGAAAAAACTTGGAAAGACTTGTACAAACTGGTACAAAGTGAAATGAGCAGAACCAGGAGAATATTGTACACAGTAATAGCAACATTGTGTGATGATCAACTATGAATGACTTAGCTCTTCTCAGCAACACAATGATCTAAGACAGTGACAAAGGACTCACGATGGAAAATGCTAACTGCATCCAGAGAGAGAACTATGGAGTCTGAATGCAGATCAAAGCACTCTTTTTGCACTTACTTTATTTTTTCATGGTTTTTTCCTTTAGGTCCATTTCTTCTCTCACAACTGTGACTAATATGAAAATATGTTTTACATGATTGCACATATATAACCTATATCAAATTGCTTACCATTTTAGGAAAAGGGAAGGGGAAGGAGGGAGGCAGAAAAATTTGGAACTCAACGTCTTGTCAAAATGAATGCTAAAAATTGTCTCTACATATAATTTGGAAAAAATAACATACTATTTTAAAAAAAAATGTTATTCAAATAAGATAAAGTGCTTTGTAAACTTTAAAGTGCTATATAAACACTAGTTATTATTATTAATATCATCATCATAATCATCATCATTATTTCAGCTAGCACTACCCTATTACTTCCTCAGAGAATGAACCCACTAATGAAACCTTGAGGAAACCTCTAACCCTGCATGCTTCCCTCTAGCAGCATAAAGACTGGTAGATTTGAAAGACCTTGGTTCAAATCCTGGCCCTGCCATGTGCTACTTTTTTTTTTAACTTTAGGCCTCGTCTCCTTACGTGAAAAATAGGGAGTTGGCCCAGTTTCTAAGGTAAGAACTCATTATTCAACAACAATTATTGGAAAAGCTAAAAATTAGTCTGGCAGAAATGAGGTATTCACCAACATCTCACATGACAAACCAAAATAAACTCCAAATGGCAACATAACTTAGACATAAAAGGTGATTACTATCAGACAAAAATAAGAACTCTGATCAGTGCAATCAGGATTCCAGAGGACCCAAGAGAGGACAAACATACTACCTTTGGACAGAAAGGTATTGGATTCAGGGTGCAGAATGGGACATATATTTTTGGACATACCCAGTGAGGGAATTCATTTTTCTGGACTAGGTCTGTTTCTTTTTCTTTTTTTTGTAAATACTAATTTTTCCAATTACATGTAAAGATAGTTTTCAACACTCATTTTTATAATATTTTGAGTTCCAAGAATACTCACTGATCTGGGAAGAGAGGCTGCTCATCTGATGGTTATAACCTGCAGAGAGAGAAAATAGCCATGGATGGAGGGACTACAGTTAGGAGAGAGAGAGAAGAAAAAGGATTTATCTTTAATCCAGAAGTTAGGTGGTGCAGTGGTCTGGGCTTGGAGTCAGGAAGATGTGAGGTCAAATTTGGCCTCAGACACTAGCTCTGGGAGCCTGGGCAAGTCACTTCACCTCAGTCTGCCTCAGTTTCCTCATCTGCAAAATGGGGATTATAACAACACCTCCATCCAAGGGTTGTTGCAAGGATCCAATAAGATAGTATTTGTTACGCACTTAGCTCAGTGCCTGGCACATAGTAAGCACTATATAAATATTAGCTGCTATCATTATGACTAGTATTGTTGTATCTAGAAGGGACCCTGGAGAAGATCAAATCCAAATCTACTCTCCTTTAGAGATGAAAGGCTTGGAAAACTAGGGGGTCAGTATCAAAGAGAGAGTTCTCCCACGTCAGGAGATCTACTGCCCATCTTTGCTGTTTCTGTGAGCCCCCATGTGTCCTTATCAAACAAATCCACAAGTATTCATCATTTGACTCTAGAGATACAAAGAGGAAGATGAAACAATTCCAGCCCTCATGGACCTTGCCTTCTCTTGGGGGAGACACCACATACGCTGATGCAATCTCGATATACAAGGTGATTTAAGGAGGAGGCACTAGCCTCTGGGGTTATGAAGAAAGGCCTCATGTACAATGTGGCCTGTGAGTTGAGCTCAGAAGGCTTCTGAGAGGCAGAGGTGAGGAAAAACTGATAGGGATGGTAAGCCTTTGCAAAGGGCAGAGTAATAGCAGGACGACCGCAAGCATAGGAATGATAAAAGGCCAGTTAGACTGAACTGTGGGGGTTAATGTATAACAAGGCTGGGAAGGTAGGTTGGGGCCAGGCTGTAAAGAGCTTTGATATGTCAAACCGACAAGTCTGTATTTGATGCTAGAGGTTACAGAGAGCCACTAGTGTTTAGGGAGTAGGGGAGTGACATGGTCAAGTTTGGGTTTTAGGGAAATCAGTTGGGTGGCTGTGTGGAGCATGAACTGGAGGGAGAGGTGTTTAATGCAAGGAGATCAGTCAGGGATGTTTTGCAACAGTCCAGGCAACAGGTGATGAGGGCCGATGCTAGGGTGCTAACTGTGATTTGAGAGAAGGGGCAGCAGAAAGGACATGGAGTCGCAGTCCTGGATCCCTCACTATCTCTCACCCCACCCATGTCCAAGCTGTTGCCAAGGCTGGTCAATTTCACCTTTGCAATGCCTCCCCAATACACCCCCTCCTCTCCTCTGCAACATCTTCTCGATACACCCCTGTGTCTCTTTTCTGACACTTCCACCCCTCTAGTGCAGACCCTCATCACTCACACCTAGACTATTGCAATTGCCTTTTGGTGGGTCTGCCTGCCTCAAATCTCTCCCTACTCTAGTCTATCTTCCACTCAGCCACCAAAGGGACGTTCCTAAAGCGCAGGGGTCCGATCATGTCACACTCCCCCACCCCTACTCAACAAACTTCAGTGCAGTGGCACCGTATTGCTTCCAGGATCAAATACAAAGTGTTCTGTTTGGCATTCAAAGCCCCTTATAACCTACCCCCCCCCCCCCCCCCCAACCCTTTTCCATTCTTCTCCTCATTCCCAGACACATGCTGTTCCGTCCAGTGACACTGGTCTCCTGCCTGTTCCATGAACAAAACCCTCCATCTCTCAGCTCTGGGCATTATCTCTGGCTTTCCCCCATGCCCAGAATGCTCTTTCTGCTCCACTCCAACTTCTGACCTTCTTGGCTTCCTTTAAGTCCCAGCTAAAATCCCTTCTTTTACAGGAAGCCTTCCCCAACCCTGGTTAATTGCAGGGCCTTCTCTCTGTTCGTTACTTATTTATCCTGTGTAGAGCTTGCTTTGTATATATTTGTTTGCGTGTTTTCCCCGATTAGTTTGTAACCTCACTGAGGTCAGGTTCTGTCTTTGTATTGTTTTCTTTTTTTGTTTTTCTTTGTTTTGGGTTTTTTTTTAATCCCCAGCAGTTAGCACAGTGCCTGGCACATACAAGCACTTAATAAATGTTTATTGATTGATTGGATGATTGGTTGATAAAAAAAAAGACCAGAGCAGCTAGAGTCTTGGGGCTCCCAGCAGAACATTTGTGATGCAGGCATGGTGGGAATGCAGGCCTGAGTCTCCAGGCTCAGACAAGAGAAACTTATAGGTCAATAAACAAGAAATGAAGACCAAGGTAATTTTTAAATCTGCAACTGGTCCAGTCCAGGAGAACATGAGAAATAATCCTTTTTATAGCCTTAGCATGCTGAGCTTGAAAAATTCTAATCCCATCCAGTGAATATTTATTGAGCATCTAGTATGTGCTAAACAGTGTACTAGGCCCTAGGGATAAAAAAAAAATGAAAAAGGGGTCCTGCCATCAAGGAGCTTGCATTCTACTGAGAGGATCCAACATGTAAATGGAAAAGTATATACCCGACAACACTAACATCTAAGAGAAGCAGGAAAGGCTTCCTGTAAGATGTGGCATATGAACCAAGCCTGGAAGGAAGCTAAGGATTCTAAGAGGTGGATATGACATGGGAGAGCTTACCAGGCATCATGGAAAGTCTATGCAAAGGCACTGAGTTAGGAGATAGAATGTCAAATTTAGGGAGCCCATGTAGGTCAATCTAGCTGGAACATATTTTGATTCAATAGATATGTGTAAGAGAGAGGGAATTTCTCCATATTGTGGAAAGGGGAATGCCCAGATGTGGTTCATAAACACTCTAGCCTAGAAGACACACTCAGCATCCTGACCTCCTTTTTTTTTTGAGGCAATTGGGGTTAAGTGACTTGACCAGGGTCACACAGCTAGCAAGTGTCTGAGGTTGGATTTCAACTCAGGTCCTCCTGATTCTAGGGTCAGTGGTCTATCCACTGTGCTACCCAGCTGCCCCCTGGCCTTCCTGATACACCAGTCGGCAGACTGCTCTCATCCCTGTCTCTCCAGTACCCCCCCTCCCTTAAGGAAATGAAAATTTCAAGGAAAGGAAGTAGAGATTCAGATGGTTCCTACCCACAGACAGGAGAATGATGATGGAGTAAGAGACATGACTGGAGAGAATATGGTTATTGAAGGAGCTAAGGACAAAATCATTAGGTATGAAAACCATCAACCACCACTGGAAAATTAAGGGTGGAGAAAATTACAAGGCCATCTGGAATGTTGTAGAATATCTCTTTTGTTAATTAGACAGTCCCCTGGTTCTGATTCACAGTCTTGAGCTAGAGGGATGAGGGGAGGGAGGAACTTTCTTCCCTGACCCCACTTTCTGTCTTCCCCCCAAAGTCCAGGGTAAAACAAGGGAGCAGTTTTCTTCTATTTGGGAGAGGAGAGAGGAGAGGAGGGGAGAGGAAGGGAGGGGCGGGAAGAGGAGGAGAGGAGGGGAATGGAGAGGAGATGGGAAGAGAGGATGGGGAGGAGAGGAGAGGAGAGGAGAGGAGAGGAGGGGAAATGGTGGGGAGGGGAGAGAGAAGAGGAGGAATAGGGACTAATGAGAAGGTTCCAAAGCACATAGAGCTAGTAAACTGGGGCATCACTAGGGGTAGATTGCATTGAGTCAGCACCACGTCCGACCCCACGCTCCTTCCCTCTAACCTTGCTTGACAATCCCTTCCCACATTTCAAGTCACCGAGCTGATGGGAAGATGGGAAACCACAGAAACCAAACTGGGTCTGTA
>NW_020940174.1:0-5797 GCF_900497805.2 Vombatus ursinus | reverse complement strand
GGTTCAGTTTCCCAGCCACACAGGGCCAGGTTCAAACAATACAACAAAGTTTTTTCATAATTCACTAAATCTCATAATTACATCAAGTCAGGTACAGATTAAACTACTTAGAGGGCTCACAATAGACTAGTTTTGAGAAGGGAGATTTACATGTCACGAAGATTACCAAGAAAACCTTAAACCTGAACCATACAAATCTATACAATCATTATTACCAATGTTAACATTAAGTTCATTGCTCATATACAATAGGTTTTATTCTTAGGCAGTTCAAAAAGGGAGTTCTGTTTCTCTGATTTAGATCAAGAAGTTCCCAGATAATTCTGATTTAGTATAAATTAGTATAATCACTAAAATTTGTTTGTCCATTTTTGAAACTACAGTTTATATATCATTTGCTGCTTCTGTTCTTACTTACATCCTGTACCTGGTATAAGAATCTTTTAAAATGTGAGGGTCCAAGCATAAAATGAGCTCTCCTGCCTTTTAAAATTATCAGACAGGAACTTGAATAAAGGAGAAGTAGTTTCACTTACTTTTACCACTAACCTATACAATTTTTGGTGTAAAAATCCAAATCTGAGATCTTCTTACAAAAACATGCTTAAAGCTTGGATTTCTGTGAGGGACTGTCTGATGTTGGCAGCTACCAGGTTGGGTACTGTGGCAAGGGTAGGGTAAGATCTGGGTATTTTGGAAGTCGAGGCAGGGACTGTGGTAGGCAGAGTCGTGTGCACTGGGATGGGCTGGATACGGAGAAGCCCTGAGGCAATTGGGCAGTGCTCTGTGACATAAGCTGGGTACAAGGAAGTAGTACCTGCAGGAGCTCCTGAGGCAAGGGGCAGTGCCACGTGGGAGTGGGATGGCAGAGGACTGAGTTCCCTCTGCTTAGTCCCCTCCCTATATGCAACGTCATCCCCAGATGCCTCTTGTGACCTTCCTGACCTCCGGGTTCCTTTGTGCAGCACTGACCCAGTCCCCTCCTGAGTCTGACTTCCTAGGTCACGTACTCTTGTCCATGCGTCAATCCCAGATGCCTCCTTCCTGTATCCAATCCTGGCCTCCTACATCACTCCCTCCCCCTTGGTGTGCTAAACTCAGACAGCCCCTTCCGGTATCTGACCCTACAATCATTGGCTAGTAGCGGGCTGGGGAGGAGGGGCTAAGTAGGGTACTTAGGAGCAAGCGTGGTCAGAACACACACTTGCGCTCTCCCCTGGCTCCTGCCCTGTTGCTCTGGCCTTGCTGCTTGGGCTTGCTATGATGGTTTGCTGTGTTGGCCTCTGAATAAAGCTCTGGTGTTGGTGCCTCCCGATGGCTCGTCTCTGTGTGGTGATCCAGCTCAGAACCGAAGACCCAGGTGTGGGTAAGACTCTGGTGGTGTACTTCTTTTAAGAGAAGTGGGTACTGGCACATGACTGGCAGAGGGTCGGCGTGCGGCCCGTATAGATTTCCATGACAGACACATTTTTGAAGCCAATGATATATATGTGCATATAATTCTTAGAAGAATCAGTCTAATCCTGTTGCTTTTCTCAAAATTTGCTATCCTATTTAATTAGACATCTATCACATTACAGCTTTGTCTTATTGCTTTGTCTAAACATTTCCTCCTTAGGAGCATGTTATCCCTATGTTATTATTATTTGGCCATGAATGTAAGTTAAAATTGTAAGCTATTCATGTTTGCATCCTATTATGGTAACTCAGAGATGTTCCAGTATCCATCTATTATTTAATAAAGTTCATACTGTACTTACAGAGCTTCTTGATTATAGAAATTTGCTATAAAAGAAAAAGAGGGACAATGTCACATCATATCACAAGGAAAGAACTTCCTTAGCTCTATTTGATTCCAGGCATGAGTCATATCTGATAGCCAATCATGTAGTCACTGGATGTTAAAAGCAGGGCTCAGGATTAATCGGATGGGGAATTCTCCTTTTCAGAAAGGAAATAGCATAATTGGGAAATAAAGTCAGGAAGATCCTACCTAGGCTGTGTCCCAGGTAGTCCTCAAAACTTTTCCCAGGCACAGAGATCCACCTTTAGCACTTCTCAGCCTGCCATTCTACTGTTGGTTTCATGACAATTCAGACAATTATCCTGGTAATCAAAGCTCAAAACAATAGTAAATTGCTGTCCCATAAAATCATATATCCTAGATAACAAGAATTTAATCTCACATTGGTAACAGTAAGAGACTGATCACAGAAAAATACTACTGCTCTCATAATTCCTTTAAACAATGAGAACATCAGGGGCAGAGTCAAGATGGTGGAGTTAAAGCAGTGACTTTCTTGAGCTCTCCCCCCAAACTCCTCCAAATACCTATAAAAAATGGCTCTAAACAAATTCTAAAGCAGCAGAACCCTCAAAAAGACAGTGAAACAAAATTCCAGCCCTAGATAACCTGGATGGTTGATCGGAAAGGTGTATCGCGCCGGGTGGGGAGAGGAGCTCAGTTCGCACAGAGACCCTGAAGCAGGCCTCAGAGGACTGAATCACGGGCAGCTGTGGTGGTTTCCAGCCTTCTCAACCCATGAACACCAAAGACAACTTAGAAGGTCAGTGGGAAAAGTCTGTGAGTGCGGTGAGAGAAGGAGCTATGTCTCAGTCGCAAGTCCCGAGTGTGGCCTCTGGGGCAGCACCTGCCTCCTGAGCTTTTGGCCCACAGACTGAGGGGGAATTGAGTTGCTGATCAGAGGGGGATTGCAAGGATCTCTTTGCCAGAGCTGAGGCAGGAATCTCTTGCTCTACCCGTGCCTGGTTCTGGGTCACAGTTCTGAGGGGCAGTCCTGGGGTGAGGAGGAGTGCTGGAGCTTGTTGTGGTGGTGGAGAGGAAACACCTTGCCCCTTATCATACCACTTTGGAAGAACTGAAAATTTACAGGTCCCTAGAAGCATCTCTGAAAACAGCTGTACAAACCCCTGAAGCTTGGGACAGTACATTCTTCATATTGGAAGCAGACACTTACCTTAACAAAGAGTTTAAAACTCATTATCGGCCAGGATCATGAGTAAGCAGTGCAAAAAGAGTCAGACTATATTATCTTACTTTGGTGACAAAGAAGATCAAAACATACAACCAGAAGATGACAACAAAGTCAAAGCTCCTACATCCAAAGCCTCCAAGAAAAATATGAATCAGTCCCAAGCCTTGGAAGAAGTCAAAAGGGATTTTGAGAAGCAAATAAGAGAAGTAGTGGAAAAACTGGAAAGAGAAATGAGAGTGATGCAAGAAAATCATGAAAAACAAGTCAACAGTTTGCTAAAGGAGACCCAAAAAAATACTGAAGAAAATAACACCTTAAAAAATAGCCTAACCCAAATGGCTAAAGAGGTCCAAAAAGCCAATGAGGAGAACAATGCCCTAAAAAGCAAAATTGGACAAATGGAAAAGGAAGTCCAAAAGTTTTCTGAATAAAATACTTCCTTACAAATTAGAATAGAGCAATTAGAAGCTAGTGACTTTATGAGAAATCAAAACGCTGTAAAACAAACCCAAAAGAACGAAAAATTAGAAAACACTGTGAAATATCTCATTGGAAAAACAACTGACCTGGAAAATCGATCCAGGAGAGAGAATTTAAAAATTATTGGACTATCTGAAAGCCATGATCAAAAGAAGAGCCTAGACATCATCTTTCAAGAAATTATCTAGGAAAACTGCTCTGATATTTGAGAACCAGAGGGCAAAATAGAAATTGAAAGAATCCACTGATCTCCTCCTGAAAGAGATCACCAAAGGAAAACTCCTAGGAATATTGTAGCCAAATTCCAGAGTTCCCAGGTCAAAGAGAAAATGTTACAAGCAGCCAGAAAGAAACAATTCCAATATTGTGGAAACACAATCAGGATAACACAAGATTTAACAGCTTCTATGTTAAGGGACTGCAGGGCATGGAATATAATATTCCGGAGGTCAAAGGAGATAGGATTACAACTAAGAATCACCTACCCAGCAAAACTAAATATAATCCTGCAGGGTAAAAAATTGTCATTAGGTGAAATAGAGGACTTCCAAGCATTCTTGATGAAAAGACCAGAGCTGAATAGAAAATTTGATTTTCAAATACAAGACTCAAGTGGAACATGAAGAGGTAAACAGGAAAGAGAAAATCATAAGAGAGTTATTATGGGTGAACTGTTTACATTCCTGCATGGAAAGATGATATTTGTAGCTCAAGAGATCCTTGTCAGTATTAGGGTAGTTGGAGGGGAAAAAATTATATGTACGTATATATAGATATAGATAGATAGATAGATAGATAGATAGATAGATAGACAGATAGATAAAGTAGATAGATAGATAGATAGACATAGATAGATAGATAGATAGATAGATAGAGGGCACAGCGTGAGTTGAAAATGAAGGGGTCATATCTAGAGAATAAAATTAAGGGGTGAGAGAGGATTATACTAGGAGAAGGAGATAGGGAGAGGTAGAATGGGGTAAATTATCTCCCAAAAAAAAAACAGAAAAGAAAAGGCTCTTACAGTGGAGGGGAAATGGGGGAAGGTGAGAGGGAATGAGTGAATCTTATTCTCATAGAATTTGACTTAAGGAGGGAATAACATACACACTCAATTGGATATGGAAATCTGTCTTACCCTACAGGAAAATGGGAGGGGGAGGGCAAGGGGACAAGGGAGTAGGGAGATGATAGAGAGGAGGGCAGATTGGGAAAGGAGGTAATCAGAAGCAAGTACTTCTGAGGAGGGTCAGGGTCAAAAGAAAGAATAAAATAAATGGGGGGGTGGGATAGGATTAAGAGAAATAGTTTTTCACAGCATGTCTACTATGGAAGTGTTTTGCATAATTGCATATATATAACCTATATTTACCTGCTCGCCTTATCAGTGAGGGTGGGTGGGGAGGGAGGAAGGGAGAAAATTTGGAACCTAAAGTTTTAAAAACACATGTTTTTAAAAAAACCGTTTTCACATGCAACTGGGAAATAAGAAATACAGGAAATGGGGTACAGAAATCCATCCTGCCCTATAGGAAAATTGAAGGGGAAGGGGATGGGGGGGGAGAGATAGAAGGGAAGGCAGACTAGGGGAAGGGGTATTCAAAATGCATGCCATCTTGGGGTGGGGGGAGGGGCAAGATGGGGTGAAAATTTGGAACTCAAAATCTTGTGGAATTAAATGTTGAAAACAAAAAAAATAAATAAATAATTACCATTAAAAAATATTAAAAAAAATGATGGGGGACTTTTTCTTTGCTCCTTAAGGAAGTAGGAAAAGACAAAGGGAGATAACTGTTTAGAGCAGGAATTATTTACATGTGTCTTTTTAAGGGAATATATAAATTTGTGGAGAATATTTCCTTTTAAAGGGCCAAGAGCATTGGATTTAAAACAAAAATATTTTAAATGTTTATCGTTAGTGATTACAAATTAGGATCTGATTGGATGTAAGTTTACTGTTCTATAAAAATGGTTATTATGGGGAAAAATGAATGATGATTGAATGCTTATGGCATAGGTTAGAAGTAGCATTATTTATGATTTGATGTAATTGTTAAAAGTGCTAAGAGTTAAGGGGCAGCTAGGTGGCACAGTGGATAAAGCACTGGCCCTGAAGTCAGGAGGACCTGAGTTCAAATCTGGCCTCAGACCAAACACTTGACACATACTAGCTGTGGGACCTTGGGCAAGTCACTCGACCCTGATTGCCTCACCAAAAAAAAAAAAAAAAAAAAAGGGCTAAGAGTGAGAGTGATAATTTCTGTATGTGATAATATGGAAATGCAATTGATGTTATCTGAAGTTTATTGTTTAAGTTATTA
>NW_020940173.1:0-7293 GCF_900497805.2 Vombatus ursinus | reverse complement strand
GTAGGAGAGTTTACAATTGTGATTAGCGATCCTTTGAAGTAGAAACTGAGGAGGTTAGGCTAGGGGGTTGTTTTTTGTGACAACTCAGTCCACTTCACTCCCCCCTTTTCACGGACGAAAAGAGTCAGACGGGGGACTCATCAGAGTCCAGAGGAGCATAGGATTGACGCAGGACAAACAACTGGAGTGCTTGCACTCGTTTCTGGACATAGCGGGTTATGCATTTTATGAAACAAGGGGCCACGAGTAACCCAAGGAGGAGAAGGGCCAGAGGGCCCACCACTCCGGAGAGTAGGGTGGTTAGCCAGGGGGACCAATTATACAGGGTCTGATACCAAGAAGACCCCGTTGCTCGTGCGCAGTCCCTCTCATCTAACCGCTGCCTAAAGGCTTGCAAGGACTCCCGAATAACTCCAGACCAATTGGCGTAGAAACAGCAGGTTTCTCCCAACACCATGCATAAGCCTCCCTGTTTGAGGAACAGTAGGTCCAAGCCTCGGCGGTTCTGGAGAACCACTTCGGCCAGAGAGTCTAGGGAAGTCTCAAGGTGTGAGACTAGCTCTTCCAAGGAGCGTAGGTCCCTGTCTACCTGTGCACTCAAGGCACCGTAGTTGGCTTTCCCCTGTATCAGGGCTGAGGCCCCAACAGCAGCGGAGCCAGCCACTCCGAGTCCCACCAATATAGGAACCAAGATAGGTACAGCCCTCCTGGAGCGAGTTAGGCCAAAATGCTCAGCTGCCCCTTCCTCTGAGTAGACATATACCTGAGGAAAGACACGCACCACTACACAGAGCTCGGTCGGGTTGAGGAAACGAATGTCCTGTATGCAGGTGGTGAGTCCTCTGGTACAAGCAAACCATACTCCAGGTGGGGCGGTTAACAGGAGGTCAGAGCTTTTGGATGTGGAGGAAATAAGAATGACTGAAGTGCACGTAGCGTTGAACGGGGAGGACCGCAGCGGGTAGTCAGGCCCAAGCAAACACATTCCTTTGCCCTGGACATCATCTAGGGTAAGTCTAGGCTTGTCTGGGTTACAGTGGGCAGGTATGGCAGAGGGTCGTTTGGACTTACTTAAAGACAACTTTCCCACAGAGGTGATGTTAAGTTCGATAGCAATTCCTACGAAATGGGGGGGGGGGGCTGGATTCAGACACAGCCAACAGGAGGTGGTTATGTTTGGATCAGACAAATTTAGGAATGAGTGGACAGCAGAGAGTGTATCAAAAATGGGGGAACCTAGGTTAGTGAGGGTCTCTGGATTTTCGGGAGCCTCTGGTACCAGGTCCCTAACAGATGGTGGGGCGAGAGTCAACATGACTTGTGGGTTAAGGATGGGATTCGGACCTATTGGGAGTGTACGGGTGGGAACTGTGATTTTCTGAATGGTAAAAAGGACCCCATTATCCCACCCAGTCATGTATAACCTTAAACTCCAAGAATGCCCGAGATTCCAAGAGTCATCAGTGTCCTGCTTGACTGTTAGAATCATAGGGTTACATTTCCCAGGCCAGCAGGAGGCGGGGAGGGGGCTTTGTCTCTCCAGGGTGATTAGGGGGTCCCGGCCGCCCCTAGGAATCCACCTGGCCACAGTCTCACAACCCCATTCTGCGCAGTGAAAGTGATTACTACCCTGACAGGAAGGATTCCCTGTGGCCGGACAAACATAGAATTCAATACTTCTGATTCTCACTTCCCCTGCCCCGGGTGTGGTTGGAGTGGTGGGAATAGTGGGGCAGTATCCCCTTCCCCCAGCGATAGGGTCCCGCATAGCCCGGTTTTGATTCCATCCTGGTCCCAAGAGGGCACAGAGGTCAAACCTGAAAGTGGGGGCTCCGTAACTGGTGAGAGCTTGGACGGTGGTCCCATCATGAGTTCGGGAGAGAATCCACCTGGATGGGGTAGGGCTATAGAGGTCACCCAAAGTCATCTCACAAGCAAAAAGAAAGAGAAGAAGAGTCAAGTTCTGGAGAGTCGAAGCTTTAGGTAGGACACTGCTTCTGCTGTCCAGGCGGTGGAGTTGGGCTCTGGGGCCTTCTTGATGTGTGACCGATGTATCCGTGCCTTGCGGCCAGCAACCTTGACGGCAGAGGGGTTGCAGAGGATAATTTGATACGGGCCCATCCACCGTGGTTCCAGGGCTGGTCCAGCTGGAAGCTTGCGAGTGAGGACCCAGTCTCCCTGTGACAGGGCGTCCGATGAAGTTGCAGGGTCTGGTTCTTTCCCCGCAGCTTTCAGGACTGAGCGCACAGCGTTCTGGACCTCACGCAAAGCCTGGAAGGACTTAAGAAGAGTCGGATTAGTGAAATCTGGAGCTGGAATAGCAGCAGATACTCTTGGAATAATAGGAGGGGGGGCTCCATAGAGGATCTCGTATGGAGATAAAGAGAGGGTTGAGGAATTGGGAGTACACCGGGCCCGGAGGAGGGCGAAGGGAAGGAGACTGACCCAGCTATCGCCAGTTTCTATTTTAAGTTTAGCAATGTGCTCCTTTAGAGTTCTATTCATCCTCTCTACCTGCCCTGAACTTTGAGGCCTATATGCACAGTGCAATTTCCATTTCAATCCCAGCATCTTTGATAGGCTTTGAATTGTTGCGGATACAAATGCTGGGCCATTGTCAGAGCCTATCGAGGCCGGCAGGCCAAATCTAGGAATAAGTTCAAAGAACAGCTTTTTGGCCACTACGGTTGCAGTTTCAGTTTTGACTGGAAATGCTTCTGGCCATCCAGAAAATGTGTCCACGAATACAAGGAGAAAACGGTACCCTCCCAACCCAGTTCCCATGTCAGTAAAGTCTACTTCCCAATGGTCGCCAGGAAATGTTCCTCGTGGTCTATCAGTCGGGATCCTTGACTGTGATCGTGGGTTGATTTTGGCACATGCAAGGCATCTTCTTGCGGCTTCCTCGGCCGCCTGCTTCATCCCAGGGCTGTAGAAGTGTCGGCTCACCAGGTCGTAAAGCCGGGTTCCGCCTAAGTGGGTAAGGCCATGAAGAGTCATCAACAGGGGTGGCAGCAGTGCCTTGGGCAGAATTAGCAAGCCATTTGGGTGTCTTCTCCATCCCCCCTTTTCAGGGGTGCCGTCCGGATCACTGGATTGATAAGACGGTTGGACAGGCAGCGTTCCCTCAGGTTCCACGACCATAGCGGGTATCAAGGGCTTGCAGGCAGCTGCTCGGGCAGCCCTATCTGCTGCCGCGTTCCCTAGAGACTGGGGGTCAGTTCTACGGGTGTGAGCAGGAACATGAATTACCGCCACCTCCTTGGGAAGCCAGACAGCATCCAGCAGTTCCTGGATCTGACTCTTGTTCCTAATCTCCTTTCCCGCCGAGGTTAACAGTCCCCATTGGAGATATACATATCCATGGACATGAACAGTGGCAAAGGCATAGCGGCTATCTGTGTAAATATTTACTCGCCTCCCTGCAGAGAGTCTAAGGGCTTGAGTTAAGGCAATGAGTTCAGCACGTTGAGCAGATGCGCCGGGGGGTAGAGCGGTCTCCCAGAGGGTCTCAACCGGAGTGACCACGGCTGCACCCGCCCTATGGATCCCCTCCTGAACAAAACTGCTGCCGTCCGTGAAGAGCACTAGGTCTGGGTTTGTTAAAGGAATATCAGTAAGTCCAGGGCGGGACGTGTGGATGGAGTCCAGTGTGTCCAGGCAATCATGTATAGGGGAGGAATGAGGGGAGTCAGGGAGCAGGGTGGCTGGGTTGAGTGTGACCGGAGGAGCGAAGGAGATGCGCGCGGGATCGAGGAGTAAGGATTGGTAATGAGTCAGGCGTGAATTTGAGATCCATCTTGTCGGCGGGGAATGTAAAAGCTGTTCCAGATGATGTGATGCTGAAATCTCAAGAGGCTGCCCGAAAGTGAGCTTAGCGGCTTCCCTAACCAAGACGGCAACGGCCGCCACAGTTCGCAGGCAAGAGGGCCACCCGGAAGCCACAGGGTCCAGCTGCTTGGAGAGATAGGCAACAGGACGATTCCAGGGCCCCAGGGGCTGGGTCAGAACCCCTTTGGCCACAGCTCGAGACTCAGACACATAGAGGCGGAAGGGCTTGGACAGGTCTGGCAGGGAGAGGGCAGGCGTGCTGGACAGCGCCTTTCGGAGCTTGTCGAATGCTTCCTGCTGCCATGGTCCCCAAACAAATTGGGTGGGTTCACCAGTTAGGGCCTCATATAGGGGTTTGGCAACCTCGGCAAACCCCAAGATCCAGAGGCGACAGTATCCAGCCATCCCCAGGAATTCCCGGAGCCCGCGGCAGTCCCGCGGGGCGGGCATGCCCAAAATGGCAGCTACACGCCCCCGAGACAGTAACCTTTGACCGGAACGAAGGGTGAAACCCAAGTAAACAACGGATTGAGAGCACAGTTGTGCTTTCTTTCCAGAGATACGATAGCCGGAAGCTTCAAGCAACTGGAGAAGGTGGAGAGTTGCATCTTTGCATATTGCCTCAGAGGAAGTAGCTAACAAAAGGTCATCAACATACTGGAGGAGAGTGACCTCCGGATAGGAGACCCGGAAGGCGGCCAAGTCGGAGGCCAGAGCTGAGCCAAAAAGTGTAGGGGAGTTCTTAAAACCTTGGGGAAGCCGGGTCCAGGTGAGCTGAGAGGATGTCCCAATGTTAGGATCTGTCCAAGTAAAAGCGAATATAGGTTGGCTTACTGGTGCCAAGGGAATGGAAAAGAAAGCGTCCTTCAGGTCCAAAACAGTATACCAAGTCTGAGAAGGGTCCAGGGAAGACAGCAACGTGTACGGGTTTGGTACAGTAGGATGTACAGTTTCCACCCGGGCGTTGACTTCTCGTAGATCCTGGACGGGACGGAAGTCTCCAGACCCGGGCTTGCGAACTGGAAGTAGGGGGGTGTTCCACGAGCTCTGGCAGGGTCGTAGAATGCTTGCCGCCAAGAGTCGATCGATGTGAGGCTTGATGCCCAAAAGGGCAGCTCGAGTCAAAGGGCATTGTTGGACACGCGCAGGGGTTGCTGTGGACGAGAGCTGGACCACCACTGGGGGCTGGTGTCCTGCTAGACCAAACGGGTTGGTCTCAGCCCAGACTCCAGGAACCAAGCCTTTGAAATGGTTCAACAGAGTTAGGGAAGTAGGGGTGGAGGTGGTCGAGGGGCGGTCTGGGGAAAACGTTAGGGGGAGGAGGCGAGACTCCTCCGACAACGGGCAGGTGAGAACAAGTTGTGGCAGGTTAAACCCGAGAGTGGGGTTAGGTCCCTTAAAGGAAATGATAGCCTGAACCTTGTGTAGGAGATCTCGGCCAAGCAAGGGGTAAGGGCAATCAGGCATTACTAGAAATGAATGGGAGACTAGGCCCTTCCCTAACCGGACTTCCCGAGAAGTGGTGAGGGGTACAGACTGTTTTCGTCCAGTAGCTCCCTGGACCTGCACAGTGGATGATGAGAGGGAGCCCAGTGGGGATTTCAGGACCGATGCCGCAGCTCCAGAGTCAACTAGGAATGAGACAGGTCGACCCCCAACACTGAGAGTAACCCTCGGCTCCAGGGGGTCAAGAGTCACAACAGACTTTGAGCCGGGGCACCCCTAGTCTGTATTCAAAGTCAATAAAGGCTCTGCCTTCTCTTTCAGCCCGCGATTAGGGCACTCAGATTTCCAATGGCCCATGGCTTTGCAGTAAGCACACTGGTCCCGAGCCAAAGGAGGCCTTCCCAAGCCTTTACCCTTCTAGGGGCGCCCAGCGTTTGGCCCCTCCCGCCTTCCTTTCCACCCTTGCTTCTGAGCCTCCCCTGGAACCTGTGCTAAAGCTGCCACTACCGCCCTTGCGACCGTGCGAGTTTGCTTGTCTTGAGTCTCTTCACGATAGTCAAACACCCGCTTGGCCACTTCCATGAGTTCAGTCAGATTTTTACCCTCAAAACCTTCAAGTTTCTGTAGCTTCCGACGGATGTCAGGAGCTGAATTGGCTACGAAATCAATTACGATGGCTCTCCGGTTATTGGGATCCTCTGGGTCGATAGGGGTGTAGGTTCGATATGCCTCGTAGAGGCGCTCCAAGTATGCAGCTGGGGACTCGTTCCTGCCCTGTCTAACCTCACTGACTTTGGACATATTGGTTGGCTTCCGTGCTGCTGCCCGCAACCCTCCCAGCAACAACTGGCGATACCTGTCCAGTGCTTCCCTACCGCGATCAGTGTTGGGGTCCCAGTCGGGCCGGTTCTCAGGGAAGATGTGATTGCGGTGCCCTGGGTCAGTAGAGGCATGTCCATCTGGGTCCAGAACTCCCTTCCTGGCTTCTAAAAGAATCCTGTCACGCTCCTCGGTTGTGAAAAGAACCCAGAGGAGCTGCTGGCAGTCATCCCAGGTGGGCTGATGAGTATAAAAGACAGTCTCTAGGAGGGCGATTAGGCTCTGGGGCTTATCAGAGAAGGATGGGTTTTGCTGTTTCCAATTGTACAAATCACTGGTGGAGAAGGGAACATATACCATGAACGGTCTCCCTGATTCTCCAGGAGGGGAAGGAACTTGCCGCAGGGGAAACGCTGACACAGTGGAATCTGGGGTCAAACTGGAATTAGAAGGGCCATAAGGAGCACCTGCTCGAGTATGGGGTGGACTTATCAGAGGAGGGGCTGAGGGGCTCAGAGACCCTGAGGTTGGGTACGGGGGTGGATCTGAAACCTGGGACTGGGAGTACTCAGCTGGATCTAGGGGGTCAGAATCAGGGGGTGGTAAGACAGGAGAAAGCTGTGTGACGACCTTAGGACTTTCGGGAGGCTTGCGGCTAAAGGTCGTCTTTGATTCCGTTCCTGGTCTTAGTTTTGAAAGGGCCTGGACCTGTAGTGGTCCCGAAGGGGGTTTGAAATCAATCCAGGCGGTGATATAGGGGACCTGATCGGGGTGGCCAGGTATACCATAGACAATTCCCCTTACCCGGCCGGCCACTGAGACGTCAAACGTACCCTCTGGGGGCCAGCCTACCTCGAAGGTGGGCCATTCCTGTTGGCAAAAGAGAGCTAATTTCTTTTTAGTAACCTGAAACCCATAACCTTTTGCTATACGCCGATATTGTTTGAAGTTCCGTAAGACAATAAAGAGAGGGGAGCCTGGCTTAGGGCTCGAGGGTCCCTGTCCCATGGTGGATTAAGGACTGAGAAAGAAAAGAGTAACAAATAGACGTGCTCACGTAAGCAAGGACCAAACACGGACACAGGGAAGACACAGTCAAGACAGGGTAGAGGGGAATCAAACTGCCTCGATTCCGAACAACCTGGACAACGAGACAGGAATTTACACCCCCCCCCCTCACGGAACAAATAGTAGATA
>NW_020940172.1:0-4456 GCF_900497805.2 Vombatus ursinus | reverse complement strand
GGGTTGGAAGTACATGAATGTGATTGTCCCATAAAATATGGACACTGATGTGAGATGGGAAGCACAGGTGGAGAAGGCTTTCTGGCAACCTTCAACAGAAAGGATCTTCAGGATGGTGATGAAAATTAACAAATAAGAAGTAAAGATTACAAGAAATGGAAAAAAGGCATTGAGTGACACTAAGATAAAGACTAGTGACTCTGTGATGTGAATGTCAGAGCAAGAGAGCGCTAGGAGAGGGAGAATATTACAGAAAATGTGACGGACTATGTTGGACTTACAAAAGGACAAGCTAAACATGTTTCCTATGACTATGGGGGAGGACAGAAAACCACAGATGTAAGCACCACTGGCCAGATAAGCACAAACAGTTGATGACATGGTGGTGTTGTAATGTAGAGGTTTGCAGATAGCTGCATGGCGATCATAGGCCATAGAGGTTAAGAGAAAACTTTCAGTAACAGCAAAGGCCCCAGCAAAAAACAACTGTGTAGCACATCCATTATAGGAGATAACCTTGTCCCCTGTAAGGAGTCCTGCCATCACCTTGGGAGTAATAGTTGAGGAGTAGCCAAAATCCACCAAAGAGAGGTTCCTGAGGAAAAAGGACATGGGAGTGTGGAGGCAGGAATCCAAGGAAATCAGAACTACTATCCCCAGATTCCCTACCAAGGTAATGAGATAGATGAGGGTGAACATTATGAAGAGGGGAACCTGAAGCTCTGGGTCATCTGTTAATCCTGTAAGGATGAACTCATTCACTTCAGATCTGTTCTCCATGGATGTGATTTGAGAATGATGTCAATCACCTGCAATAAAAGAGGAACCATAAGAAAAATCCACACTCTGCATGATGAATGACTACAAGACATAAAATATGATTCGAGACCTATCTTCTGTGAGGGCTAGAAATAAGTAATTAAGGTAAAAAGAACATCTAGGTACTTGTCATAGCAGTTATTGTAAGTTCTCAAAATCCACTCATCCATTTTCTCAGAGAAAGAGGGAGAGAGAGGGAGAGAGAGAGAGGGAGAGAGGGAGAGAGAAAGAGAGTGAGAGAGAGAGAGAGAAAGAGAGAGAGAGAGAGAGAGAGAGAGAGAGAGAGAGAGAGAGAGAGACACACATGTATAACATCTCATTTTGTTCAATCTACTACAAATTTAACAATACTGAAATTGGCATTTCCCACTTCAGGAAAGGGAAGTATCTTATTCTCTGGCAAAAATCAGCATAAAAGGGGGATTCCTGTTGGTAAAGTTTGGAGAACTAGATCTTTTCTTATGAATACACTTCATTTTTGATAAAAATGAGAGAAAAGTGAAATAAAAGAGTTAAAGGATAATTCATATTTAGAGAAAAGTTGAAAGACTGCGAGAAAGGAGGAGAGGTTCAAAGAAAGTTGGCTAAGATTTCTTTGGGATCCTGCTTAGTCCTTGAATCATTGTGGCTTTAAGGTTGAAGCAAGGAACTGAAGTCACCAGTTTATGAGTAGGATCAGCTGCCAATGGACACCAGTGGGAATCATCTGTGCAAAAGATCACTGGTGGGTCACTTCACAATAGATGTATGATTTCTAAATTTGATTCCATCCCACAGCCTGTCTCTTTTTCAATTCTCCACCACTGCCCCTGTGGAAATAGAAGGTGACCACAAACAAGGATATTTGACCTTTCATTCACTGTATGGTTTTTTGAAATCACTAATTTTTGGTTAGTCTGTTTCAAGATTGAGCTAAAATCTCATCTACAGGAAGCCTTTTTTGATCCATTGATCTCAAAATTGGTACTTTCCCTCTTTTCATTTTCTGTAATATATCCTGGCTATCCTGGTTATAGATCCTATTTGTAAACTGGTGTTTGTACATGATATGTATGGTGTTTATGCTGTCCTTGATGGCAGTGACTCTGTTTTACCTTTCTTTGCATTTAAATGCTTATCATGGTGCTTGACACATAGTAGATCCTTAATAAATGTCTATTGACTCACCTATTGGCCAGTGGTAAACTTCAACATCTAAACTAAGCTAGGTTGCCCTTTAGGCATCAGAGAACTATGTAGGCCATTCCCAGGCACCACTTTAAGCCTTTACAGCTTGGGAGAACCTGCCACACTTGTACATCACTTACTTAGTCTTAGAGTACTTTTTCATCTTTCCAATCATAAGTTACTACAATTTTCATCAAAGTTATAAATAGGTTGCCACATGCTATCTATAACAATTTGTATATATAAATATATATACTATATATGTATATATTTTCTTTATTACATGTATGTGTGTATACATGCACACACATATGTATATACATATACACATATATATAATATATATATATACACATATAACAGAAGCAGAGAATTTCAAGTCAATATATTTCCTCTCAGAGGTTGTCTACTTCAATTCACATGTGACCAGGAGTCACTTTTACAAAAGCCTGACATAGGGCATGAAAGAGTCTAAAAAGGTAAGAACTGGTTAAGCAGGAAGATTGAATGATAAGTGATATACAGTTCTAGCAGCACACTGGAGGCCCTAACGAATTATGCCTCAAATGCATGATTAACTAGAATCTCTAATGCATGAAAACAAATCTGACTGCCAAGGTACCATTTAGACTTTAGGGATGGGTCTCACAACCGCAATTTGGTTCTGGAAAGGTTTACTTCTTATTTTAATGAAATAGGATAAGTTACTGCATGCCATTATAAAATTTTTGAAGTTAGAAAATATACTTATATAAAGAAATCCAGGATTCATGGTGGGAAATCTTGGTGGAAAGCTTTTATACTGTTATCAGTATATGACTGATGGGAGTCTTCAGTTATCTAGGTATCTGTCAGAATGGTCTCTCTGATTCTGCCTCTCTTTCTCTCAATGACATTTTCTGTCTGTCTGTCTCTCAGTATCTCTGCATCTCTGCATATTTGTCTCAGTCTTCTCTGTCTCTGTTTCCTTTTTTCTGTCTGCCTGCTTTTCCATGTCTCTCTCTCTCAGTTTCTCTCTCTCTCTCTCCCCCTCAAAGAACAACTATTAATTTCTTGATTAATATGATATTTTAATACATCAAAATCACAAAATGAAGGAACAAATATGAGAAAATTCCATCCTACTTTTGATTCCTCTAAAACTTGAAAAATTTTATGTAGGGCCAAAAAAAACCTGGGAATATTACAAAAGAAGAGGGAAAGTAATTAAATCATCCTAAAGATTAAGACAGACACAGAAAGGAAAACTAGGAACTGTTAGAAATGCACATTATGCTCGGGGAGAATCAATACCAACCATTTCAGAGGAGGAATAAAGCAGGATCCCATTGATTAATTTTATAGGGAGTTCAAACTTGAAGGGATAGAAAGATCTCAAGAGTGAAATTTTCAAGATACAAGAAGACAAATTAACAATTAGGTAGACTCACATATGAAAAATAAATTTGCAGAAATGAAAACAAAAAACATGGAGGTAACCAAAGATGAATGCAAAAGCAGATCCTATCTTATAATTATCGAGTCAGAGAAGTGCCAGGACTTTGTTTGAACTGCGGGAAGCCCAGCCTAACTACTTTTCTAGGTCAAGACTACAAAAATGTGAGTATTTTTATTGAAAAATTGGTCTTTTGGGGAAACAAATGATAATCAAATCAGTAACTGGACTGATTCTCAATACTCATGAGACAAGTACGATGAATGACAACCAAAGACAGAGCTGCTCAGTTTGTATTTTGTTTCTATCTTCTTTGACAAAGAGAATGATCTTTGGATGTAGAAAGACAGAAAAACTAAGAGTTAATAACAATAAATAATGCAAACTAGAACCTATAGTAATGGAAATAAGGAAGAAGCATTTCTATATCATCTATTATGTGCCAGACATTGTGCTACACTTCATAAATATTATATTATTTGATTCTCACAACAACCTTGTGAAGAAGGTGTTGTTATTATCTCCTTTTTAAAGCTGAGGAAACTGAGGTAAACAGGGGCTGAGTAATTTGCCCAAGGCCATTCCTTAAGTGTCTGTGACTTGATTTGAATTCAGGACTTCCTGTCTCCAGTCCCAATGTTTTATCTACTCTACCAGAGTTGCTTCTTTAAAATTTGTAGAGTATTTAAATACATTGAATGATTTGGTCCCCACTACAACTTTGTGACTTACATGGCAAACAAGAAAACTAATCTGTCTTGACACACTGTCCAGGCATACTGTGGTTCCTCTCTAGTCTACATTTGGGGCAACATGTTCAGTCGTGGGTTCCACACTTTTGGAAGGACTTTGATAAGCTAAAGATTCTCCAGAGGAGTTCAGCCAACATGGAGAAGGACTTTGCAATCTTGTCATATTAGGACTGGTGGAAGAAATTGAGAGTGTTTGGTATAGAAAAGATAAAAGACGGGTGTCAAGGCAGGGGTTTGGATTGGTATCTTCAAGTATCTTCAAGACTGACATATGGAGGAAGAA
>NW_020940171.1:0-1006 GCF_900497805.2 Vombatus ursinus | reverse complement strand
TTTCTTGCTGGCTGCTTGCAATATTTTCTCCTTGAACTGGGAACTCTAGAATTTGGCTATAATATTCCTGGGAGTTTTCCTTTTGGAATCTCTTTCAGGAGGTGATTGGTGGATTCTTTCCATTTCTATTTTACCCTCTGGTTCTAGAATATCAGGGCAGATTTCCTTGATAATCTCTTGAAAGATGATGTTTAGGTTCTTTTTTTGATCATGGTTTTCAGATAGTCCAATAATTTTAAATTATCTCTCCTGGGTTTATTTTTCAACTCAGTTGTTTTTCCAGTGAGATATTTCACATTGTCTTCTATTTTTTCATTCTGTTGGTTTTGTTTCCTAATTTTTTGATTTCTCATAGAGTCATTAGCTTCTATTTGTTCCATTCTAATTTTTAAGGAATTATTTTCTTCAGTGAGCTTTTGGACATCCTTTTCCATTGGGCCAATTCTGTTTTTAAGGCATTCTTCTCCTCATTGGCTTTTTGGATCTCTTTTGCCATTTGGCTTAGTCTATTATTTAAGGTGTTATTTTCTTCAGCATTTTTTGGTGTCTCCTTTAGTAAGCTCTTGACTGGTTTTTCATGATTTTCTTACATCACTCTCATTTCTCTTCCCAATTTTTCCACTACTTCTCTTACTTGATTTTGAAAATCCTTGATCTTTCTTCTCACCAAAGTATGATTCTCCAGTCTGAGTTTTTTTTTCTGTTGTTTGCTCATTTTCCCAGCCAATTACTTGACTTTTTTTAAACTTTTTGATAAGGTAGGGCTGGGCTTCCAGGTTGTCTTGGGATGGAAATTTGTTTCACTCTGTTTCTGTGCATTCAGCTGCTCTAGAATTTGTTTAGAGCTATGGATTTTGTGCAGCTATTTTCAGAGATAATTCTAGGGACCTGTAAGTTTTCAATTTTTCAAAGGTGGTATGATATAAGAAGAGGTGTTTCCTTCTCTCCTAGCCTGTGGACTGGTCTGTGAGTGACCACAAACTCTCTTTTCTACTCTGGAACTGTG
>NW_020940170.1:0-6272 GCF_900497805.2 Vombatus ursinus | reverse complement strand
ATGTTAATGGCTGCTTGATAAATATCTGTCTCAATATCTTTCCTCAAAAAGCCATTAATTACCACTACACAACTGGGAAGAAGATTAAGAACCATCAAGGGAGAAAGTGACCAGAAAGATGAGAATGTGGTGTTTCTGAAGAGAAGCAAGTATAGGGTACACCATAGAAGGGTTTGGTCAGGTGTCAAAATAAGCAAACAGGTCAAGGAAAATTAGAACTAGAAAAATCCACACCCCATTTTATGTGCCGATTGGGGGTAATTGTCACTACTACTGGGGCAGGTAGGTGGTGCAGTGGATAGAGTGCTGGACCTGGAGTCAGTAATACCTGAGTTCAAATATGGCCCAAGACACTTATTAGCTGTGTGACCCTGGGCAAGTCACTTAACCCTATTTGCCTCAGTTTCTTCATCTGTAAAATGAGCTGGAGAAGGAAATGGCAAACCACTCCAGTATGTTTGCCAAGAAAACCCCAAATAGGGTCACAGAGTTGTACACAACTGAAACAACTCAAACACCACCAACACTACCACCACCACCACCACCACCACCACCACCTTAATTCAATATCTTACCTATTTTCTCCTTGACTCTTTAGATGGCTCCAGCAGTGATCTCTTTGCCATGATTGTATTCTACACACTGCTACCAGTATAACCTTCAAAATGCACTGCTATGGCCATGCTATTCTCCTCAAGGAAAAGAAAACAGTGACTGAATATTATCTATTAGAAAAAGTATAATTAGTGATCCTAGTATTGAAGGACCTCCACAATCTTCTCCAGCCAAGCTGTCTAGCCTAATCTGATGCTGAATTCCTTTCCATATTCTATATTTCAGTCAAACTGGTCTATTCCTTATCTTCTGCCCTCATCCTGTCATGTCTAATTGCTGTGCCTTTATTCAAGCTGTCCACTAAGTCTGGACAAGACTACTCCATGTCTTCATCAGATGGATCCCCTCCCTTCATGTTAAGCCCAGCTCCCAAGACATCTCCTCTTGAAGCCTTTTCTGTACCTCCAGATGACACTGTCCTTTTCTTCCCAAAATTCCTCATAATATTTTTCCTGGGCCTCTCCTTTGCATTTTTCTAATACTTTCCTGTGTCGTAGTCATTTGTGTAACTACCTCCCCTCCCTGTTTTTTTTTGGAACAGGTTATTCCCCTATGCTTACAATCCACTATATCTCTCCTATGCCTCTCAGAATCCCTACTTTCAAAACTCAGCTCAAGAAGGACACTCTATGGGAGGTCTTTTCTAATCCTCCCACCTACTTCAGGCCTCTCCAAATTATATTTTACTTATTTTGTTTATACTTATTTTGCATATACTTCTAGTTGCACATATTGTCTTCCATGGTAGAATATAAACTCCTTTGAAGCAGAAACTATTTTATTTTTGTCTTCATAGTCTAAGTTCCTAGCAAAGTTCCTGGCATACAGTAGGTATTTAATAAATGCTTGTTTATTGAATCATTTCCCTATTTAGACTGTAAGGTACTTAGGAGTAAGATCTATGCCATTTTGTCTTTTTATGTTCAAAACCTTGCAGAATTCCTTGTGTGTAGTATATTTAATGAAGGATTGTTAGCTTGGCTTGGCTTGATGATATGAAGGGAAAGATAGAAGATTAAAATGAAAGAGTAATATGTCAAAGTGGATCTTGCAAGTGGAACAATTAAGAGATGGCTCTGTGTGTGTGTGTGTGTGTGTGTGTGTGTGTGTGTGTGCGTGTGTGTGATTAGGATAGAGAAAGAAGTAAGTTGTTGGAATTATATGATCAGCTTCTAGGGGCTGACCTACATGACCTTTAAATCTATGATCCTACAATATAATTGACATGTGTCATTTCCCTACATGCTTCTTTCAACCTGGAAAAAAATAACTATGAGATTAACTTCTAGTCACTGTTACCCTCATTCTAAATCTCTCCCTTCTTAGACATAAGTGGGTAAGACTCTCCAAAGGTCATTTATATTCTTTTTTTGAATCTAGGTAGAACCACAGACAAAAGACATATAAGGTTTTCTCCTTTTAGAAGCATATGAATTTTTTTTACTAACATCAACAATTTAACAACATTAAATGTCAAACATTAAAATCAGAGGTTACTAGCATACAAAATTTGCATCTTCCACCAAATGACACATTTTAATGGGTTGAAGGAAAGTGATAGCAAAGCTCTGAAGAGAGGATGGGAGATGCTGGAAAATATGTGACAATAAGACTGTTTATTGTAGTCTTTCATATACTTATTTTACCTCTGAAACCATTGCTTTCAATTCATGAAATTTATTTTTTTGTTCCAAACACAGCAGATCAAACTCTTTGAATTACGATCTAGAATATGGATTTAGAGCTAGAAGGGACTTTAGAGGACATCTAGTCTAAACTTCTCATTTCACAAGATAAGGAAATGGATAGCCAGATAATTTAAATGCTTCCTCAAGGCCACAAATCTAATACAGTTTCTATTGCACAAAACTAATTCCAATATCCAGGTAAGAGAAAACCCAAAGCAAAGAATGGCAGGTAAGGGGGAATATTAGAATAATTAGAATGATCAGACACAATTGAATAACAATTGTAAAGGCTTCTTGGAAGCTTTCAGGGAAGTGGGTTGGTGGAGAGGAAAAGAACCTTAAAGATGGCAAGGCAATAAAGATGATTTTTCACCCAGTTGCTGAAATTTAGAGGGCTCAAAATTTTTAAATAATTATTTAAAATGCAATTTAAAATGTTTCAATTATATTTTGGGAAAAACTTGTACTCTTATTTATTTTTCATTTTTAAATATTCATCATTTATTTATTAATTTATTTTAATTTATCAACAATCACTTTCATAAGTTCTTGATTTTTAAATTTTTCTAGCCCGACCCCGCTTCCCACCTCCCTCCCCAAGATGGTGCACAATCCGATATAGGTTATCCATATACATTCCTATTTTCATATTAGTCATGTAGTAAGGAAGAATTAGAACCAATAGAAGGAACCACAAGAAAGAGGAAACAAAACAAAACAGAAGAAAAAAAAGAGCAAATAGTATGCTTCAGTCTGCATTCAAATTCCACAGTTCTTTCTTTGGATGTAGACAGCATTTTCCATTGTTAGACTTTTGGAGATGTCTTAGATCCTTGAATTGTGGAGAAGGACTAAGTCTATCCAAGTTAGTCATCGCATAACGTGGCTGTTACTGTGTATAACATTCTCTTGGTTCTGCTCACTTCACTCAGTATCAGTCCATACAAGTCTTTCCAGGTTTTTCTGAAACCTGCCTGCTCATAATTTCTTATAGCACAATAGTATTCCATTGCATTCTTATACCATAATTTGTTCAGCCATTCCTCAATTGATGGACATCCCCTCAATTTCCAATTCTTTGCCACTACAAACAGAGCTGCTATAAATATTTTTGTACATATGAGTCCTTTTCCATTTTTATGATCTCTTGGGGATACAGCCCTAGAAGTGCTGTTGCTGGGTCAAAGAGTATAGCCCTTTGGGCATAGTTCCAAATTGTTCTCCAAAGTGGTTGGATCATTTCACAACTTCACCAACAATGCATTAGTGTTCCAATTTTCCCACATCTTCTCCAACATTTATTATTTTCCTGTTTTATCATGTTGTCCAATCTGATAGGTAGTGATGTGGTACCTCAGAGTTGTTTTGATTTGCATTTCTCTAATCAATAGTGATTTAGAGCATTTTTTCATATGACTGTAGATGGATTTAATTTCTTCATCTGAGAACTGCCTGTTCATATCCTTTCACCATTTATCAACTGGGGAATGACTTGCATTCTTATAAATTTGACTTAGTTCTCTATATATTTTAGAAGGGAGGCCCTTATCAGAGATGCTTTTGTAAAAATTCTTTCCCAGCTTTCTGCTTCCTTCCTAATCTTGATTGTATTGGCTTTGTTTGTGCAAAGCTTTTCAATTTAATGTAACCAAAATCATCTATTTTGCATTTCATAATGTTCTCTATCTCTTGTTTGGTCATGAATTCTTCTGTTCTCCATGAATCTGACAGGGAAATTATTCCTTGTGTCCCAATTTGCTTACAGTATCAGCCTTTGTATCTAAATCATGAACCCATTTTGACTTTATTTTGGTATATGATGTGAGATTTTGGTCTATGCCTAGTTTCTGCCATACTGCCATACTCTTTTCCAGTTTTCCCAGCAGTTTTTGTCAAATAGTGAGTTCTTATCCCAGAAGCTGAGGTCTTTGGGTTTCTCAAATAGTAGATTACTATAGTCATTGACTATTGTGTCTTGCATACCTAACCTATTCCACTGATCCACCTCTCTATTTCTTAGCCAGTAACAAGTAGTTTTGATGATTGCTGCTTTATAATACAATTTAAAATCTGGAATGGCTAGGCCACCTTTCCCTGCATTTCTTTTCATTAGTTCCCTTGATATTCTGGACCTTTTGTTATTCTAAATAAATCTTGTTATTATTTTTTCTAGCTCTATAAAATAATCTTTTGGTAGTTTGATTGGTTTGTCACTGAATAAACAAATCAGCTTAGGTAGAATTATCATTTTCATCACACTAGCTTGGTATACTCATGAGCAACTGATGTTTTTCTAGATCTAAATAATCTGACTTTATTTGTGTGAAAAGTGTTTTGTAATTGTGTTCATTTAGTTCCTGGGTTGCTTGTACTCTTTTAGCTGCATAGAAATAACTTAACAGCAAGAAGAATTAGTAAAACTAGAAAGCTATTAGATAGTTTGCTGAATCTCCTGGTGACTTCACCCCAGTAGAATGCATGTTAAACTCAGCCTGACACTTCCAAGTCACTCCATTGCTACAACTTCCCTAGCACTGGACTAATATTAGTAACAAACAAATATTATATTAAAACAAATAATAATATTGTAAACAAAAATAATATTAATAACAAACAAAATAATTGTCCTAGGGTTTTTGTTTCCATTAAAAGAGTGGTAAATGATGAAGTTGCTCCATAGTATACCATAGGGCATGGGAACTATTCTCCAACCCCACAGGGTTTGGCTTTGAAATCTATTCTCCTACTCAAATGAATATGATTGTGTTATTTTGATTTGAATGTGCATTCCATGCTATTTTGCCTAGGCAGCAAGATAGCTAGTTATCACCTTGACAAAGAGAGGTCAAAGGAATTTAGACTGGGGAACTGGCATATAAATGGACTGAGGTAAGGATGCCTTGAATTTAATTCAGTGCTTGGCCAAAGGAGAAGTATTGATAAGAAGGATACATCCAAATGCACAATGAGAGGCTGAGTTACCAGGAGTCTATATTTGAGTTTTGTCAGATTACAATGAAAGTGGATTTGAATGTCCCAAATCCTCTGAATGTGATTCTTAACACATAACCAGATTGAAAAAAATGAGAGATTTTTCCATTCTTGTCCACTACAATCATCCATAACTGATTTCCCTGAAATACTAATCCTCCCCTTCTCTTTCTGGGCAGGCAGCAGCCACCATTGAAGAATATAACATGCTATCCTCATGCCCATCATGTCCAACTTCAATAGCTCCAGCCTGACTCCCACATTCTTCATTCTGAATGGAGTTCCTGGGTTGGAAGCATCTCACATATGGATCTCCTTCCCATTCTGCTCCATGTACCTCATTGCTGTTTTGGGGAATAGTGGACTCCTGTATTTAATTCACCATGAGGAATCCCTGCACCGGCCTATGTATTACTTTTTGGCTCTACTCTCCTTTACCGATGTTGCTCTCTGCACCACAACTGTACCCAATATGCTTTGTATCTTCTGGTTCAACCTCAAGGAGATCACCTTTAATGCTTGCCTGGTCCAGATGTTCTTTGTTCATATGTTGACTGGGATGGAATCTGGTGTACTTATGCTCATGGCCCTGGACCGCTATGTCGCCATCTGCTATCCCCTACGCTACACTACCATCCTCACCAATTCTGTCATTGCCAAGGCTGGGTTCGTCACCTTCTTGAGGTGTGTGATGCTCATTATTCCCTTTACATTCCTCTCCAAGAGGCTGCCCTACTGCCGAGGAAACATCATCCCTCACACTTACTGTGACCACATGTCTGTAGCTAAGGTGTCCTGTGGGAATGTCAAAGTCAATGCTATCTATGGTCTGATGGTTGCTCTACTAATAGGTGTGTTTGATATATGCTGCATCTCTGCGTCTTATACCATGATTCTCCAAGCTGTGGTGAGCCTCTCCTCTGCAGATGCCCGACACAAAGCCTTTAGCACCTGCACATCTCACATCTGTGCTATAGT
>NW_020940169.1:0-1001 GCF_900497805.2 Vombatus ursinus | reverse complement strand
TTGCCCAAATACCACATGCACTGGACTGTGTTCTCGTTTTACCCAAGTGAAACAGACATTTTGGGAAGTCCTTCTGTGTTTCCATCTTTTTGTAGGTTCTATCACTCCAGAATCCATTTAAAGGCTTGATTTAAAGTTGTTCCAGAGGGAAACTAAGGAAAGCTCAAAAAACTTCCTGACTTCTCTCCACTGTCTTGTCTCCTCTCTTCACTGATAGTTTTCCTTGCATTCCTGGTCCAAATACCACCTTGTCATACTTTATGATCTCTGAGTTATATTGCTGTGATCTACTTGGTAGCATTTTATTATTTTCTCATGAATATTCATTATGGAAATTGGTCTATAGTTTTGTTGATGTTGTTTCTCCTTTTGCTCTCCTTTGTTTAGGTATCAAAACCATGTTTGTCTTATAAAAAGAAATTTGGTTAGACTCCTTTATCAATATTTTTAAGTAGTTTGAATAGCATTTTCTTTAATTTGTCCTGAAATGTCTGCTAGAATTTGCTTGTAACTTTATCTGTATCTAGTATTCTTTTTTTCTAAGGGACCTCTTTCATGGCTTGTTAAATGCCTTTTTCTATGATAGAGTTATTTAAGTATTGTATTTTTTCTGTTAATTTGGGCAATTTTTTATTTTTTAAAAATAGTCACCAATTTCATTTAGATTATCAGTTTTATGGTATATCACTGGACAAAAAAATCTACTAAATGTTTTAATTTTGTCTTCATTGGTGATTCAATCATTCTTTTCATTTTTAAGAGTGATAATTTGGTTTTGTTCTTTAAAAAAAACAAATCAACCAACTGTTCAAATATTTGTTGGTTTTATCTATTAATCAATTTTTCTTTCAGTTTTAATAATCTCATCTTTAATTTTCTGGATTTTTTTTTTTTTTTTTTTTTTTTTTTTTTTTTTTTTTTTTTTTTTTCTCTCTCACTTTCTCTCTCTCTCTCTCTCTCTCTCTCTCTCTCTGTGTCTCTCTCTTTCTCTCTCTGTAAAC
>NW_020940168.1:0-1825 GCF_900497805.2 Vombatus ursinus | reverse complement strand
CCATGGAAAGATAGACTAAAAAATAATTGGAAACTAAATAATCTAATCCTAAAAAATGATTGGGTCAAACGAATCATAGAAACAATCAATAATTTCATTCAAGGGAATGACAATAATGAGACAACATACCAAAACTTATGGGATGCAGCAAAAGCAGTTCTTAGGGGAAGTTTTATATCATTAAATACTTACATACGTAAAATAGAAAAAGAGGAGATCAATGAATTGGGCATACAACTAAAAAAACTAGAAAAAGAACAAATTAAAAATCCTCAATTAAACACCAAATTGAAATATGGAAAACCAAAGGAAAAATTAATAAAATTGAAATTAAGAAAACTATTGAACTAATAAATAAAACTAAGAGCTGGTTTTATGAAAAAACCAATAAAATAGATAAACCTTTGGTTAATCTACTTTAAAAAAAAGAAAGAAGAAAACCAAATTACTAGTATCAAGAATGAAAAGGCTGAAACTACCACCAAGGAAGAAGAAATCAAAACAACAATTAGGAATTATTTTGCCCAACTATATGCCAACAAATTTGACAATCTTAGTGAAACGGACACATATTTACAAAAAATATAAATTGCCCAGATTAACAGAAGAGGAAATAAAATACTTAAATAACCCCATCTCAGAAAAAGAAATTGAACAAGCCATTGATGAACTTCCTAGGAAAAAAATCTCCAGGGCCAGATGTATTTACATGCAAATTCTATCAAACATTTAAAGAATAATTAATTCCAATGCTATTTAGACTATTTGGTAAAATAGGTGAAGAAGGAACTTAGCAAATTCTTTTTATGATACAAATATGATGCTGATATCTAAACCAGGAAGAGTCAAAACAGAGAAAGAAATTATAGGCCAATCTCTCTAATGAATATAGATGCAAAAATGTTAAACAAAATATTAGCAAATAGATTACAGCAACTTATCACAAGAATAATACACTATGACCAGGTAGTATTTATACCAGGAATGCAGGGTTGATTAAATATTAGGAAAACTCTCAGCATAATTGAGCATATAAACACCAAAAACTAACAGAAACCTCATGATCATCTAAATAGATGCAGAAGAAGATTTTGACAAAATACAACACCCATTCCTATTAAAAACACTAGAGAGCATAGGTATAAATGGAGTCTTCCTTAAAATAATAAATAGCATCTATCTAAAACCTTCAGCAAGCATAATATGTAATAGGAACAAGCTAGAAGCATTTCCAATAAGATTGGGAGTGAAACAATGATGTTCATTATCACCATTGTTAATCAATGTCGTACTGGAAACATTAGCTTTAGCAATAAGAGAAGAAAAAGACATTGAAGGCATTAGAATAGGCAAAGAAGAAACAAAGCTATCACTCTTTGCAGATGACATGATGCTTATACTTAGAGAATCCCAGAGAATCAAGTAAAAAACTACTTGAAATAATAAACAACTTTAGTAAAGTTGCAGGCTATAAAATAAACCCCACATAAATCATTGGCATTTCTGTATATTAACAACAAAGCCCAACAGCAAGAGATAGAAAGAGAAATTCCATTTAAAGTTACTGTAGACATTATAAAATATTTAGGAGTCTACCTCCCAAAACAAACCCAGGAAATCTATGAACACAATTATAAAACACTTTTCATGCAAATAAAATCAGATATAAATAATTGGAAAAACATCAGTTGCTCATGGGTAGGCTGAGCTAATATAATAAAAATGACAATTCTACCTAAGCTAACTTACTTATTCGGTGCCATACCAATCAAATTACCAAAAAACTATTTTATAGAGTTAGAAAAAATAATAACAAGATTCATTT
>NW_020940167.1:0-4278 GCF_900497805.2 Vombatus ursinus | reverse complement strand
TAGATTTCTGTACCCCATTTCCTGTATTTCTTATTTCCCAGTTCCATGTGAAAACATTTTTTTTTAAACATGTATTTTTAAAACCTTGGGTTCCAAATTTTCTCCCTTCTTCCCTCCCCACCCACCCTCATTGATAAGGCAAGCAACTAAATAAAGGTTATATATGTGCAGTTATGCAAAACACTTCCATAGCAGACATGCTATGAAAAACTAACTCTATTTCCCTTAATCCAATCCCACCCCCCCATTTATTCTATTCTTTCTTTTGACCCTGTTCCTCCTCAGAAGTATTTGCTCCTGATTACTCCCTTTCCCAATCTGCCCTCCTCTCTATCATTCCTCTACTCTCTTGTCCCCTTCACCCCCTATTTTCCTGTAGGGTAAGAAAGATTTCCCCACCCAATTGGGTGTGTATGTTATTCCCTCCTTAAGTCAAATTCTATGAGAATAAGATTCACTCATTCCCTCTCACCTTCCCCCGTTTCCCCTCCACTACATGTAAGAGCCTTTTGTTTTCTGTTTTTTTTTTTATGGGATAATTTACCCCATTCTACCTCTCCCTTTCTCCTTCTCCTAGTATATTCCTCTCTCATCCCTTAATTTTATTCTCCAGATATGACCCCTTCATTTTCAACTCACCCTGTGCCCTCTATCTATCTATCTATATCTATATGTACATACATATAATTTTTTCTCCTCCAGCTACCCTAATACTGACAAAGGTCTCATGAGTTAAAAATATCATCTTTCCATGCAGGAATGTAAACAGTTTAACCATAATAAGTCTCTTATGATTTTCTCTTTCCTGTTTACCTCTTCATGTTCCACTTGAGTCTTGTATTTGAAAATCAAAATTTCTATTCAGCTCTGGTCTTTTCGTCAAGAAAGTCCTCTATTTCACTGAATGATAACTTTTTCCCCTGCAGGATTATACTCAGTATTGCTGGGTAGGTGATTCTTGGTTGTCATCCTATCTCCTTTGCCCTCTAGAATGTTATATTCCATGCCCTGCAGTCCCTTAATGTAGATACTGCTAAATCTTGTGTTATCCTGATTGTGTTTCCACAATACTTGAATTGTTTCTTTCTGGCTGCTTGTAATATTTTCTCCTTGACCTGGGAAGTCTGGAATATGGCTACAATATTCCTAGGAGTCTTCCTTTGGGGATCTCTTTCAGGAGGAGGTCGGTGGTTTCTTTTCATTTCTATTTTGCCCTCTGGTTCTAAAATATCAGGGCAGTTTTCCTTGATTATTTCTTGAAAGATGATGTCTAGGCTCTTTTTTTGATCATGGCTTTCAGATAGTCCAATATTTTTTAAATTCTCTCTCCTGGATCTATTTTCCAGGTCAGTTGTTTTTCCAATGAGATATTTCACATTGTTTTCTAATTTTTCATTCTTTTGGTTTTGTTTTACAGTGTCTTGATTTCTCATAAACTCACTAGCTTTCAATTGCTCTATTCTAATTTTTGAGGAAGTATTTTCTTCAGTAATCTTTCAGACTTCCTTTTCCATTTGGCCCATTTTGCTCTTTAGGGCATTCTTCTCTTCATTGCTTTTTGGACCTCTTTTGCCATTTGGGTTAGGCTATTTTTTAAGGTGTTATTTTCTTCAGTATTTTTTTCAGTCTCCTTTAGCAAGCTGTTAACTTGATTTTCATGATTTTCTTGCATCACTCTCATTTCTCTTCCCAGTTTTTCCTCCACTTCCCTTACTTGCTTCACAAAATCCCTTTTGAGCTCTTCCAAGGCCTGGGACTGATTCATATTTTTCTTGGAAGTTTTGAACGTAGGAGCTTTGACTTTGCTTTCTTCTTCTGGTTGTATGTTTTGATCTTCTTTGTCACCAAAGTAAGATAATATAGTCTGACTCTCTTTGCGCTGCTTGCTCATGATCCCAACCAATTACTTGAGTTTTAAACTCTTTGTTAAGGTAAGAGTTTGTTTCCAGTGTGGAGCATGTACTGTCCCAAGCTTCGGGGGTTTGTACAGTTGTTTTCAGAGATACTTCTAGGGACCTGAAAAGTGTCAGTTCTTCCAAGATGCTATGATAAGGGGCGAGGTGTTTCCTCTCCACCAGCACAACAAGCTCCACCATGCCAGCACTCTTCCTTGCCCCAGGACGGCCCCTCAGAACTGTGACTCAGATCCAAGCACGCGCGAAGGAAGAGATTTCTGCCTCAGTCCTGGCAAAGAGATCCTTGCAATCTCCCTCTGATCAGCCACTTGATTCTCCCTCAGTCTGTCGGCCGGAAGCTCAGGACACAGCCATTGCTCCGAGGGCACGCTCTGGACTTGTGGCTGAGATCTAGCTTCTTCTCTCACCGCAGTCACAGACTTTTCCCACTGACCTTCTAAGTTGTCTTTGGCATCCATGGGTTGAGAAGTCTGGAAACTGCCACAACTGCCCCCGATTCAGTCCTCTGAGTCCTGCTCCAGGGTCGCTGCCAAACTACACCCCTCTCCCAGCCCGGCGCAATATACCTTTCCAATCAGCCATCCAGGTTGTCTTGGGCTGGAAATTTGTTTTACTCTGTTCTTTTGTGGGTTCTGCTGCTTTAGAATTTGTTTAGAGCCATTTTTTATAGGTCTTTGGAGGGGTTTGGGGGAGAGCTCTAGCAAGTCACTGCAGTTCCTCCGCCATCTTGGCTCCGCCCCCAGAAACACATACTCGTGATGCCCAATAAAAACATTTGATAAAGAATTTTAATCCGTATTAATTAGGAATAACTGTGAGGAGACAAAAGAGGGTCTCAAAAGTGCCTTCTGAAATATCTGCTTGACTGAGGACATGGAGGGCATAGGGCAGCCAGAGGCCAAGCAGGCTGAGAACCTTACCTCTTAAGGAAAACCTTATGGCAAAGGAGAATGGAAGATTCAGACATATCCACTCATAGGTGAGGATTTAAATCTTCCATTTATATTCTTATGTGTATGAGTACTCACCCTTTATATGTATATACCCATACATCTGAGTGTTAATATGTTCTCCTTATGAGCTCAATGTATCAATAATCTCTTATACTCCATTGTTATTCACATTTCAGTACTGAGATTCATTACTTAATATTAATCAGTATTGAGATGTGTTCCCCATATTCTCGCCATATTCACATACATATGAGCAGTGATGTAATCAGTGTTTATAACTGTATTATATTTTCTCTTATGACTCATATATGTGATTCTTCATATATTCTCTCTATATCTTGGCATATGGAGCCTTTCTATATACCTGTGTGAGTACTTCATTGATCAGCACTCATTTACTCTCCTCTACTTACAGATACCCTTATTACCTGTCTATATTCCTATATATGAGTCTTGATGTATGTTGTGTGCATATAGACAGGACTCTTCATATATTCTCTCACAGGGAGAAGCAGTAGAATATGTGTGGCAATAGAGAGAGAATATAGGAGTAGTCATATTCATGAATAGAAAGAATGTATACATAGAAATATAGAAGAATAGAGAAAATATCAGTACTCACAGATAAGTATAGGGTCCGTTACCAAGGTGGACATTAATATTCATTTGTGTAGTAAATGAGTGAATGATTACTAATGTTTATGAGTAGAGAGAATATATAAATCATATAAATGAATTTATAGAAAGAATAAAAGCCTTCCTCTGCATTGGAATGAAGAGAAAGGATCTGAGTATATGCATACATACATATACACACACATATTCTCTGTCTTCATATATATGAGTTGTCATATATTCTCTATATATTATTTACACAAGAAGTAACATTCTGTAGGAGAAACTGCAGTCATATATGAATATGCACAGATGAAGACAGAGAATGTCTATAAATGAAATATATGTTATTTCTTTTATATTGGATGATATAATCATACATCTACATATATAAAGCTATATGGAGAGGATAATGAGAGTCATGCAGTACTCATAAAGAGGAATAGAGAAAATGGATGACACACAAGAAATGTATATATAGACGAAAAATTTGTACACTTGAAAATAAGAATATACATAGCCCAGGGGTTATGGATGGGGGGTGGAAGAGGGGGAGTCTGGATGGACTGCAGGGGTTCACTTGGCATCAGTCCTGGTCCCTGGGGTCCTCTCCCTCCATGCTGGTTCCTGAATAACATAAAGGACACCCCACTGGGAGCTCCAGCCACTTGTAGTAAGCTGGGAAGGCAGGGGGAAATTAGCCCAAAAAGGTCTTTGGGAGAAGGGAAAATGAACACTGTGGGGGTGGGAGGAGAGGGGAAAATGAGGCTGAAACAGTGCCTGGGCTGGGAAAA
>NW_020940166.1:0-1238 GCF_900497805.2 Vombatus ursinus | reverse complement strand
TTGTATTTGAAAATCAAATTTTCAATTCAGTTCTGGTCTTTTCATCAAGAATGCCTGACAGTCCTCTATTTCACTGAATGACCATTTTCTCCCTTGCAGAATTATACTCAGTTTTGCTGGGTAGGTGATTCTTGGTTGTAATCCTATCTCCTTTGACCTCTGGAATATTATATTCCATGCCCTGCAGTCACTTAATGTAGAAGCAGCTAAATCTTGTGTTATCCTGATTGTGTTTCCACAATACTTGAATGGTTTCGTTCAGGCTGCTTGTAATATTTTCTCCTTGACCTGGGAATTCTGGAATTTGTCTGCAATATTCCTAGGAGTTTTCCTTTGGGGATCTCTTTCAGGAGGAGATCGGTGGATTCTTTCCATTTCTATTTTGCCCTCTGGTTCTAAAATATCAGGGCCGTTTTCCTGGATAATTTCTTGAAAGATGATGTCTAGGCTCTTTTTTTGACCATGGTTTTCAGATAGTCCAATAATTTTTAAATTCTCTCTCCTGGATCTATTTTCCAGGTCAGTTGTTTTTCCAATGAGATATTTCACATTATTTTCTAATTTTTCATTCTTTTGGATTTGTTTTACAGTGTCTTGATTTTTCATAAAGTCACTAGTTTCCAATTGCTCTATTCTAATTTTTAAGGAAGTATTTTTTTTTCAGTAATCTTTTGGACTTCCTTTTCCATTTGGCCAATTTTGCTTTTTAGGGCATTCTCCTCATTGGCTTTTTGGACCTTTTTTGCCATTTGGGTTAGGTTATTTTTTAAGGTGTTATTTTCTTCAGTATTTTCTTGGATCTCCTTTAGAAAGCTGTTGACTGTTTTTCACGACTTTCTTGCAACACTCTCAGTTTTTCCTCTTCTTCTCTTACTTGCTTCTCAAAATCCCTTTTGACCTCTTCCAAGGCCTGGGACTAATTCACATTCTCCTTGGTGGCTTTGGATGTAGGAACTTTGGCTTCATTGTCTTTTTCTGGTTGTATGTTTTGATCTTCTTTGTCACCACAGTAAGATAATATAGTCTGATTCTTTTTGTGCTGCTTACTCATGATCCCAGCCAACTACTTGAGTTGTAAACTCTTTGTCAAGATAGAAGTCTGTTTCCAATGTGGAGAATGTACTGTCCCAAGCCTCGGGGGTTTGTACAGCTGTTTTCAGAGATACTTCTAGGGACCTGTAAATTTTCAGTTCTTCCAAGGTGCTATGATAAGGGGGGAGGTGTTTTCTCTCTACTGT
>NW_020940165.1:0-2824 GCF_900497805.2 Vombatus ursinus | reverse complement strand
GGGGGGGGGGGGCAGAGCCAAGATGGCAGAGGGAAAGCAGTGACTGTCTTGAGCTCTCTCCCAAAGCCCTCCAAATACCTAAAAAAATGGCTCTAAACAAATTCTAAAGCAGCAGAACCCACAAAAAGATAGAGTGAAACAAATTTCCAGCCAAAGACAGCCTGGATGGTTGATCGGAAAGGGGAGAGGAGCACAGTTCAGCGTGGGCCCGCAGGCCCCAGAGACCCTGGAGCAGGCCTCAGAGGACTGAATTGTGGGCAGCTGTGGTGGTTTCCAGACTTCTCAACCCAGGAACACCAAAGACAACATGGAAGGTTAGTGGGAAAAGTCTGTGACTGTGGTGAGAGAGGAGCTAGGTCTCAGCCGCAAGTCTTCAGCACGGCCTGGGGCAGTGACTGTTTTCCTGAGCTTCAGGCCCACAGACTGAGGGGGAATCGAGTGGCAGATCAGAGAGGGATTACAAGGATCTCTTTGCCAGTGCTGAGGCAGGAATCCCTTGCTTTACCGGTGCTTGGATCTGGGTCACAGTTTTGAAGGGCGGTCCTGGGGCTAGGAGGAACGCTAGTGCGGTGGAGCTTGTTGTGGCTGTGGAGGGAAAACACCTCACCCCTTATCATGTGGTATGATAAGAACCAAGTTCTTGGAAGAACTGAAAACTTACAGGTCCCTAGAAGTACCTCTGAAAATAGCTGTACAAACCCCTGAAGCTTGGGACAGTACACTCTTCACATTGGAAGCAGGCTTTTACCTTAACAAAGAGTTTAAAACTCAAGTAATTGGCTGGGATCGTGAGTAAGTAGCCCAAAAAGAGTCAGACTATATTATCTTACTTTGGTGACAAAGAAGATCAAAACATACAACCAGGAGAAGACAACAAAACCAAAGCTCCTACATCCAAAGCCTCCAAGAAAAATATGAATCAGTCCCAGGCCTTGGAAGAGCTCAAAAGGGATTTTGAGAAGCAAGTAAGAGAAGTAGAGGATAAACTGAGAGTGATGCAAGAAAATCATGAAAAACAAGTCAACAGCTTGCTAAAGGAGACCCAAAAAAAACTGAAGAAAATAACACCTTAAAAAATAGCCTAACCCAAATGGCAAAAGAGGTCCAAAAAGCCAATGAGGAGAAGAATGCCCTAAAAAGCAGAATTGGCCAAATGGAAAAGGAAGTCCAAAAGATTACTGAAGAAAATACTTCCTTAAAAATTAGGATAGAGCAATTGGAAGCTAGTGACTTTATGAGAAATGAAGATACTGTAAAGCAAATCCAGAAGAATGAAAAATTAGAAAACAATGTGAAATATCTCACTGGAAAAACAACTGACCTGGAAAATAGATCCAGGAGAGAGAATTTAAAAATTATTGGACTATCTGAAAGCCATGATCAAAAAAAGAGCCTAGACATCATCTTTCAAGAAGTGATCAAGGAAAACTGTCTTGATATTTTAGAACCAGAGGGCAGAATAGAAATTGAAAGAATCCACTGATCTCCTCCTGAAAGAGATCCCCAAAGGAAAACTCCTAGGAATATTGTAGCCAAATTCCAGAGTTCCCAGGTCAAGAAGAAAATATTACAAGCAGCCAGAAAGAAACAATTCAAGTATTGTGGAAACACAGTCAGGATAACACAAGATTTAGCAGCTTCTACATTAAGGGACCGCCGGGCATGGAATATAATATTCCAGAGGGCAAAGGAGATAGGATTACAACCAAGAATCACTTACCCAGCAAAACTAAGTATAATTCTTCAGGGGGAAAAATGATTATTCAGTGAAATAGAGGACTTTCAAGCAGTCTTGATGAAAAGACCAGAGTTGAATAGAAAATTTGATTTTCAAATGCAAGACTCGAGTGGAACATGAAGAGGTAAACAGGAAAGAGAAAATCATAACAGACTTATTAAGGTTGAACTGTTTACATTCCTGCATGGAAAGATGATATTTGTAACTCATGAGACCTTTGTCAGTATTAGGGTAGTTGGAGGGGAAAAAATTATATGTACATATATATAGATGTAGATAGAGGGCACAGGGTGAGTTGAAAATGAAGGGGTCATATCTGGAGAATAAAATTAAGGGGTGAGAGAGGAATATACTAGGAGAAGGAGAAAGGGAGAGGTAGAATGGGGTAAATTATCCTACAAAAAAAAACCAGAAAAGAAAAGGCTCTTACAATGGAGGGGAAAAGGGGGAAGGTGAGAGGGAATGAGTGAATCTTATTCTCATAGGATTTGACTTAAGGAGGGAATAACATACACACTCAGTTGGGTGTGGAAATCTGTCTTACCCTACAGGAAAATAGGGGGGGAAGGGCACAAGAGAGTAGGGGGATGATAGAGAGGAGGGCAGATTGGGAAAGGGAGTAATGAGAAGCAAATAGTTCTGAGGAGGGACAGGGTCAAAAGAAAGAATAGAACAAATGGGGGGGGAGGATAGGATTAAGGGAAATAGAGTTAGTTTTTCACAGCCTGTCTACTATGGAAGTGTTTTGCATAACTGCACATGTATAACCTATATTGAGTTGCTTGCCTTTTCAGTGAGGGTGGGTGGGGAGGGAGGAAGGGAGAAAATTCGGAACCCAAAGTTTTAAAAACACATGTTTAAAAAAATGTTTTCACATGCAACTGGGAAATAAGAAATACAGGAAATGGGGTACAGAAATCCAACCTGCCTTACAGGAAAATTGAAGGGGAAAGGGATAAGAGAAGGGGGGGAGAGATAGAAGGAAAGGCAGACTAGGGGGCAGGGTATTTAGAATGCATGCCATCTTGGGGCGGGGGGAGGGGTGAGATAGGGTGAAAATTTGGAACTCAAAATCTTGTGGAAGTA
>NW_020940164.1:0-1254 GCF_900497805.2 Vombatus ursinus | reverse complement strand
AAGTGCTTTAGGTCCATTAACCCTTGTTATTTCTCATCTTTCAGTGTCAAGCCAGAGCACATCTATCAGATGATAGAATTAAGTCTGAGTTAATGATGATGATGATAATATAGTTAGCATTTTAAGATTTGAAGAGTTCTTTTTTATTTTTTGGTAAGGTGATTGTGGTTAAGTGACTTGCTCAAGGTCACACAGCTAGTACGTGTCAAGTATTTGGTCTGAGGGCAGATTTGAACTCAGGTCCTCCTGATTTCAGGGCTGGTGCTCTATCCACCACGCCACCTAGCTGCCCCTGAAGAGTTCTTTATAAATATTATCTCATTTTAGCTTCACAGCGAAGTTTACTCTTATCCGCATTTTCTTTTCTTTTTCTTTTCTTTTCTTTTCTTTTTTCGGCGGCTAGGCAATATGGTTAAGTGATTTATCCAGGGTCACAAAGCTGCTAACTAAAAAAATCACTGGGGAATAGGCACTAGCTCAGCTGCTGCCTCCATTTCCACAAAGCCACCTGAAGTCACTGCATCAGCAGCAGGGATAGGCACCCATGGGTCTTTTCAGGGTCTAAGTACATTGGCCCTGAAGGCCAACGCTGCTGTGACTTTGAGCTTTCCCTTGGCAACGGTTAGGATGTTCATATAAACAGAACTATGACATAATTGGTCACCTAGCAGTAGTCCCTCAACACGAGTATAAATAAGCTCTACCAGCCAGTTACTGTACCACTTTGGTTGGACCTTCCTTGCACTCACAACATCCCTACCTCCCTCACCGACCCAATCGCATAGTATATAGCCCACAAACCTACCAGTTTGATTTTTTTCATAAGTAAGTAGACTTCTAATTAAACCTCTCATTAAATTTTTTTTCGTAAGTAAGTAGACTTTTAATTAGCCCCATTAAGGGGTACTGATGTGACCTTGGACGATAAGGGTGGATCAGGGAAATGAAAATTAAGTCTGGGTTAATGATGATGATGATAATATAGTTGGCATTTTAAGATTTGAGGAGTTCTTTATAAATATTATCTCATTTTAGCTTCACAGGGAAGTTTACTCTTATCCCCATTTTCTTTTCTTTTTATTATATTTTATTTTGGGGGGGTCTAGGCAATAGGGTTAAGTGACTTGTCCAGGGTCACACAGCTAGTAAGTGTCTAAATCCTCTCCCTCCTTTCAGCCTGTCTCCTACCCATTGAGAGGGTAAGCGGTATGATACTTATTATATACATATGAAGTCATGGAAAGCCCAGTTCTC
>NW_020940163.1:0-6656 GCF_900497805.2 Vombatus ursinus | reverse complement strand
AATTTCTGCTCTGATGATAGCACATTAAAAAACAATAGCTGGGGGAGTCTTCAGGGCTCTGCTCCAGGTCTGTCCAGACAAGATTCAGGGTGAAGACTTCTCCCGGGGGGAACTTCAGTTGCTTCATGGGAGAGCTTGGCCACAACAAACAAAGAAGAGGGGGGAAAGTGTATGTGTGTGTGTGTGTACGATACTAGGCAGCCATTAAGAAAGCAAAAATATGATCCCTTGGTAATAGAGAATAGTGAGTGAAGTGGTCACCCTTGTTAGACAGCTATAATGAGGGAGAACTTAAAAACAAACATGGCAGGGCAGCATGGGGGGGAGCAGTGCTCAATATATGAAGGACCCAATGAATCAGTTTAAAACACGGAAAAGAGCAGAGTAGTGTTGTTACCACTGCATTCAATTTCATGCCTATTTTTGTACAGAAATGATCCCTAAAGCAGGCATTGCCAGTTTCATAGACCATCCTCTATGTCTATGGAAATGACTGGATTGCTGATGTTGGCCAAGTCTGTGGATAGACTGCACTCGCCTGGGCTGGGGCTTGGCTGCTCCCAGGAGCCATTCTCTCTCAATTCAGGCTCCCTGTGTAGGTAGCAAAGTAACCAAAGTGACTCCATTTTGTAAAGTCCCTTCATCTTATCCCTGGACCTTATCTACCCCAGGCATCTGCTTCCCCCACCCTTTATGGCCCCACCAATAGAGCAGCAGCCAACACTCTCACTAACCGATGTCCCAAGTAATCATGGGATGTTCTAATTCTATGCCTTTCTGATGACCATGAGACAGCCTGGAGCCACCTGGAAAGTCCTTTCCTTCTTTCCTTCTGCACAGAAAGCCCATCTGCCCCACCTGTAATCTTAATGCTAGGCTGACTGCCTTGGTGCTCATACTCCAGGCGTTTGCTGTTTGTTGGGCCTCGTAATAAAACTTCTAACTTCCCTCCAGCTTTAGTGTCTGGATTTGACCCAATACCTTCTTGGGGTAGGTTTTGCTCCTCTGCAGACTGAGCTGGGGAGGGAGACGGATCCCAGAGAAGAGCTCTTTCTCCTCTCTTCGTAGGCAGGAGGCTGCCCAACTGGAATTTACAGAGGGCAAGGTCCCATAGGAGGTAGGAAGACCCAGGCCTTGCCCTCAGGGAAAGGACTCCAACCTGTAGAGGGAGGGAAGCAGCAGGGAGGGTCAGGGTAGGAAATGAAGCCGATCTCAAAAGGAAAACTACTTCCCTCCTCTTACTTCTCTTCTGCACCCCTCTTTCCCCCCATCCTCCTACAGAGCCCTCAGAGGAAGATGAAGCTTGGGATCCCAGACAGGATGAGACCAGTCAGAGTCTCAATGACCCCTGAGACAGAGCTCTCCCTGGAACTGATCCTCTGCCCTCCCTGTATCCCCTCTCCTCAATTAACAACACATTATTTAAACAATAGACTGACTGCTAGATCTAGCAAGGAGGGAGGTTAGGGAAGGCTGAGGAAGGGGAGGGCTCTGGAATGGAGCAGCCAAGGAAAGCCCGAGACTGGAAGACAAAACCCAGGCTGGGATCCAGCCGCCTGTGTGGGACCCGAGAGCTCTTAAAGATGTGGGGCTGGGGGAGCAGGAGGCCTGGGGCAGGGGAGCAGGGGTGGGATCTGGGAGGCAGGACAGTCTAACCCTGACCCTAAATGCCTCCGACTTTAACCCTAAATGCTCATGACAGGGGGGTCAGGGACACTTGATTGGAAGAAGTGTTCCAAATGGACATTAAGCTTGGGTAGGTAAGGATGACTGTGTCTTGAGGTCTAGCTAGGATCTGGGGAGGATACCCAGGACCCTCTGGTACAGCTTAGGCTTGGAATCCCTCCAGGGAGCCAAATGGCTGGGATCTGATAGGGAACCAGCCCAAGAGGCACAGATTCAGATAAGGGGGATCAGGAAAGAGCTTCGGTTCCTGCCTCCAAGGTGGGGCTTGAGGCAGGAGGTAGGACTTGTGGATACTTACAGGGACTGGGAGTGAAGGCAGGATTCTTATGGGCAAAATCTGAAGTTTGGGAAAGTGTGACCCAATGAGAAATTTCCGGCGGGGGGGTGGGGGGGGGGAAGGTCAGCCAGGATGTTTAGGAAGTGATTGGGAGTCTGGAAAAGTTTTAGGGGCAGGGAGCTGGTCCGGTAGCCAGGCCTGGGAGGCATGCTTCTGGCAGACCTGGGGAATGAGACCCAATGGCAAGGACAGCAAACAAAGGTCAGGATGTAAGTGGGAACACTGGCTCAGACCTACCTGGGATCTGCATGCACAGAGTGGGCTTCTGGAAGGCAGAGCGATCTTAGGTCCCAGGGAAGGCAGAGAGAACTCAGGTCAAAAGGAAAAAGGAGAGAATCTGAGCTCCAGGGAAGGCAGAGCAGTCTCAGCTCAAAGACTTCCTGTTTCCCACCAGCCCACTCTGATCCTCCTAGTCCCAAGGACACCACCCGGTCCAACCCTTGAGGCCCCCAGAATGGCTGAGCCCTTTCCTCCAATCACACCCAGGGCCAGAACTCAAGGACCCTGACTGCCTCTCCTTCCCAAGCCCACCCCTCCATCACGTGGAAAGCCTTCTCCAATGCAATGATCCCCTCTTCCCCCTAAACTCCTCCCAGCCTCCAAACTCCACCCCAGTGCTCCAACTCCACCTGGGCCACCACCCACCAGGCTGGTCATCTCTGAGAGCTCCTCCCCCCCAGTGCCTCCCCCACCTCCCTCCCTCCCAGACTCACCCCCTCCTCCTTCTGAGCAGAAACACTGCCTTGATCCAACTGCAGCCCCAGACTAAGTGCAAGTGATGGACTCTACACTTTGAGGAGCTGGTAGCAAATGGCTCTCAGGAAAATTAGGATCTATATACCATTTGCAACTGTAAATCCAGATTGGATCAGACTGAGTTTCTCCCAGTGAGAAATCCAGTTCTCCCTTTGTAATTGTGATGTTTGACCCTCTGCAAAAATATCAGACCTTAAGGGTAAATACACTTAAAATTCAGCATTGAGGCAATGTGATGAGGAACTGTAAGAATAAGAATTGAAGGTAATTGGGTCAGAATTACTCAATTCTACTCTGAATGCAGTCTAGAGTGTCAAATCGAGAGATGAATGAAGTGAATTTTTTATGTAAGATAATTCACAAATGAACTGAATTGATGTCATTTAGCAATTTTTCATGTTTTAAATCTATAACATTGTTTATGTTATTATGCTTCTGATTTTTCTCCTGTTGGAATGTTTGGGAAACCATTGCATAAAATGCTGTAATTTGAAAAATAATTTCTAGAGGGTGATACAATTGTATTCTTGGAAATTTATCTCCTCAGCAATTTGAAATTATGTCCAAAGGGCTATAAAATTGTTCATACCCTTTGATCCTGCGATACCACTACTAGGTCTGTATCCCAAAGAGATCATAAAAATGGAGAAAAGACCCGCATGTACAAAAATATTCATAACTGCTCTTCTTGTGGTGGTAAAGAACTGGAAATTTAGGGGATACCCATCAGTTGGGGAATGGCTGAACAAGTTGTGTGTTAGAAATACGCTTGACACCTAAAATTTAGTATCAAGAAAGTTTATTACAGAGAAAGTCCAGAGGATTAGACCTTTCTGGCCAGAAGCAGGCTCCACCCCTCTTAGGGAGGGATAGGCCCTGAGCACAAGGGCAAGCATGCTTTTATACATTCAAATTGGGCGTGAAACCTCCCAGGCCCGGATTGGTCCATTCCTTCCCGGGTTACACCCCTCCTTACATGTTTCCCCTTGATATGCTCAAGTATGTTCCCCCTCCCGAGGTCATACATCCCATGACTCGTTAATGAGGCTCTCATTTTATGCGGGGTGTGGCAGATAATAGTAATGAAGTTCATTAAGCAGGCACACTAACATTTTTCAGGTGTCCTCAGGTTGACCCTAACTGGTCTGAGCTGGCTCGACCCTTATCTTGAATTTGGAGTCTTTTTAGAGCCATCAACTTACTTCTTATTGCTTGAGCCCTCACCAACCTACAGTGTACTGCTTCCTGGAATAGTTCTTTGAATCTCCGCGTTATTCTCCTTCTCTGTGGAAATATGACTCTCACAATTCCCTCCTCTTTTTCTCAATAAGAATTATATTTCCACACTTTTTGTTCTTTCCTCAAAGCGTTTTAACATTAGTTCGAATTCTTCATCAGAGGGGGAGGAATGGTCATTAACTGGCTCAATCATCATCCTAACTCCTGTTACCTGAATTCCCAGAACCGGTCCCACTGAGGTACTTTTCAATGGAATTTTGGGGACTTAATATGGGAGAAGGAAGGGAGGAGTTGACTGACTCAGTAAAAAGGGGCCAGTTCCCTTATTAAGTGCAGATACAGAGACCCAAAAGGAACCATAAATTGTCCATTTAAAGCTTCAGAAGTCTCTTCTCATTCAGCTGACACTCTGGACATCATCTGGTGAAGTCTTCTTTTTTGTCTAAGTGCTGTTCAAACAGTGTCCAGCAGACTCTCCTCCTGCAGAGATCCTCCTTCTTGTGCCCACTCTCCTACAAGATTGATCTCAACACTATTTTAAATTACCTTGCTAATAACCAAGGCAAATAATGAAAATCAACTCAACCCCTATGTCTTCACCATTACAAGATCAAAATGGAAACTTTGTCCAATTGTCATGTTTCAAAAAACTCAAATTAAAAAAAATTAGAACCTAGCCTTACACTCTGCATTACTTCGAGTTTTATGCCTTGCATTAGTTGACTATTCATTCCTATTTATATTCCCCATCAAGAAGATGAGATTCCATTAAGGAATTAGTAACAGACTCCAATCCATAGTAGTTAATTTAAAACCACTGCATATCAAATAACAAAACACTCCCAACTTCTAGTCATGTACAAATAAAAAATCCTTAATTAAAATAGATGCTTTTTTCAAGGCATTTACAAGATAAGCCACAAGTTATTCCTCTTTAACATTAATTGTAACAAACTGAGACAACTTTAACATTAACTAAGTATTAACTAAGTCACAGAATAATATCCTAGTTCCACAGTGTCCTGGTCTAATTATCCCCTAATGATAGGGGATGGGTCCAAGCCGAGACCCTCACCCCTTTCCCAGAAAGAATCTGGCTCCCAGCAGTCCATGGGCCCCAACTCCTCATCTTCCTTTGAAAGCCCTAGCCCCACCCCTGGTCACCCAAAGTTTCTTCAGTGTATGCAAGATCCACCCTGGCCCCGATTCAAACGCTGAGACTTTCTCATGCCTGCTTGTCCTTATGGGAGTCACCTGGCCTATATAGTTTATCTACAACAAACTTTCCCCCTAACTGAAAGACCTGGGCTGAACTCCTTCTAGAGGAACCCTTGTGCTGTGACCTTGGAGTTCCAGTGCCTCCAAACCTCCAGACCTCATCATAACCATTATGAGAAATTAAAGGATCCTGACTTATACAGGAATATACTAGTAACAGATGTCAAGACTGAATACTACTCTGAAATTCCAGGCCAAATAACTCAAACTTATACCTGCATCTTACTATAATAACCTCAGATGTTCCCGCATCAACCTATTGTTTAATAGATTCGATATTAACGCTGACAAACTTATGATTGGAGGAATTTGCCATGAAAGAACATAACTAAAGTAAGGGAACAATGCTTCCCTAGAAGGGAAGTCCTAGTTCATGTCAACTCCAGGCAGAAGCTACATGTATATGACCAACTGCATTGAGCCAGGTTTAAAGTCTGCCAGGTGTCATAGTGGGGAAATTGAGTCAGGAGAATCCTACCTCAACCAATGCAGAAAAGTCATTCTCCCGACCTTCCCATTGATGAGGTCTAGAGATTAGGGGTTCTGGCACCCCAAAATCACGATACCTGGGTCCTGCGTGAAAGAATTTGACCCAAGCCTTCTTGCAGCCAAAAACAAGGTTTATTGAAGATTCGCCATATTAGCCAGACTCTTAAGGAGTCTGAGCATCTATGGGCTATTGGCTAGATTGTGAAAATCTGAGCATCTAAATGGAGACAAGATGGACCTTATATACAGAAAGACTGTGGGAGAGTGGCCAAGTAGTCCATGAGGTAATAGAATTCCCAAGGGTGAGAAATGGAGCCTAGGTGGGACCAAGGGTGGGAAGTGGTCTGGGACCATAGGGAAGCACCAGTTGATGGGACTATAGCCTCAGGGGAACGCCAGAGATTTGGCCATGTGGGAAAGTCCAGGGTTTTTCCTTTCTGGGGCTCAGATTCCAACCCCATCACCATGAGAACACCTTCTTGCAGCTCATAGATGCAACTCACAAACCTCTTTGCAGGTTGCTGACGTCATGGGCTAGTAGCTCAATCAGTTTCTTGTTAACCATCCCTGGAGTTAAACTCAGAGCAACAGTTCGTTAACAGTTTCCAAGGTCTTAGATAGCAAATTCCCCTCAACAGAGCTTCAGGTGTGACTATAATTTCACATTAATTAGGGAACATCTCCAAAGTGAGCTCTAAGTAGTTTGCATAACTTCCTACACGTATTCTGGTTCCTATTAACATCCTGAGTAAAATCAAATTTCGTGAACATAAGAATGCTCTTGATCAGCTTTAGCTGTCGACACAGGAAGGGGCATTCTTAGTTCACTCAGGAAGAAAGATCAGTTCAGGTTTTTGGCCCTTATTGGGGC